>NC_091644.1:12385965-12691382 GCF_027580195.1 Bos mutus | reverse complement strand
CAGTTATGAAAACTTGGGTAGGTGCAAGGGTAGGTAACCCTATGCTACTATGATCCCCGAAAGCCACCTATGAGCCTGACTTTAAACCCACTCCTGAGGGGCGCGATCTTATCATCTCAGCATGCACGACAGGTCAGAAGTGAGTTCACCCCATGTGTACCTTGACCACTTCACTGAACCTTAGCTACAGGTGAGATTTCCTAAAGGTGTTTCTATCAAAATAAGTTGAATAGCAAAAACAATAAAAACAGAAGTTTAAAGTTGCTTTTAAAGAAACAAAAATACTACGGACTCAGCAGGGGCCTATCACGCCCCTCTCTGATATCAAGGCCACAGGAATGATCACTGACAGACTGAACACAACTCAAAGGATGGTGCAATCTAGCCCCTACTCACACTTTCTCTCTCTTGGTTCTGACCAGAAATAGTAGTCCTCTTAAAATGTTCTGGACACATGAACTCAACTTTCACCTTCCCCGCGCCTGTGATTACAGCCATGAATGGGCAGGGCATGCCCTCAACCTCACATGCTCAGAGAGAGCTGGACACCCGCCAGGATCCCTGGAATGTGTGGACGGATGCCGGCAGAAACGAAATCCATTTTCCTCCCAGCACCTCTCCTCATGCCTCAGGGTGTTGCCACTTGATCGCAATTTATTCCCTTTTATTGATTATAAAACTTGAACATTTAAGTTGAATGTTTTCAAAAAACACTACAGTTTTGAACAAAACTATAATAGTCCATACATTCATTTGGCAATTTTCTCTGCGGTTTTCCTTCTGTGACCTGCACTCTGCTGGTTCCAGGGACACAGATTGATATTCTCTAAAGTAACTGCTACCCGGCTCTTAGCAGACACTCAGGAAATGGTCAGGTACAGCTGGGAAGGCAGCGCAGTGGGGCAGCCCCTGGACCGTGACCTCATTTCAAAAGATAATGTGATAGGTCTGTGTTCTTACTGTGAGTTTAGCTAATCGTGTTTTCTTCTTCACAAAGTCTGAGAGCAGAGGGTTCATTTTCTTCATATCAGCATTTGTACTACTGTCCTGGCTTCATGGAAGCTCCAGATTAGGATGAATTTGGAACAAATGAAAATCCACCAGACAAGCATGATCACATGGTCACAACAGTATATAAACAAAACTCGCCTGTTTCTGCTTCATCAGCTAAGAGTACTAAGTCCCCACCATCCTTCTACAAGAAAGTTAAGTGAGCGTCGAACATTCTGGGTAACTTCCAAAGGAAAAGTATACTATCAAAAGTGGTATTTTCCCTCTTGCTGTCTTGACTTAAACCAAAAGAAAACTACACAGCCCCCTCCCCAGAATTAACGTTCTTGAGCAACTTTCTGAGAAACCAACTGGAAAATCACAAGAGATAAGAGCTCCGACCGTTGTTCCCAAGTATCTTCCCCAGCAACTCAGTATCTCTGCTTCACCTGCTCCTGCCCAAACCTGTGTTCCTGCCAGGAAGTAGTGATAACTGTGTGTGCATCCATATGCACCCATCCACCCGTGGTATCAGATGAACATGACACAGTGAGAAAAATTTTTCCATAGATAGCAAGTTTCCACCTTGATCAACAGAAGTGACCAAGGTTTTATTTGGAGAGGCTAAAAAAAAAAAAGATTTAAACAAAACCCCACATATACCATATTCACAAGTAGTCAACTGAATTACAATAGCTTTTAGTGGGATTTTAAACCTCAATCTGTCATTTTGAAACAAGTACCATTTTAAAATTCATTAATGTGACCTTATGAAAATGTTGGTGTATATTTTTCAAATTATTGATCTTTTTTTTAAAGTTTGGCCTCTCACAATGGCATTTCTTTGTACTGATGGAAGAATTCTGTATTCTTACTGGAGAGGTTAAAATATAAAAACATGCAATAAAATATCCTCAAACTATACAGAAAAAAAGTGTTTCTAAAAACCAATAGAAAGCTAAAAAAGGTAGTATGTGAGTCAACAATATTGTGCCAATGTCAGTTTCCTGGTTTTAACAACACACTATGGCTATGTAACATACAGTACTCAACATATGGTACTCGCATTGGAGGAAATGTGCCCAGTAACTTTGTATTGCTTTTGCAACTCCTTGAAACTATTTCAAAATCAAGTTATAATAGCAAAATAATCAGTTATTTTGGTTGCTTACATTCATTTCAGCCAGGTGTCAGCCAGGTATTCTATTTATGGTGATCAGTTCAGTTCAGTTCAGTCGCTCAGTCGTGTCCGACTCTTTGTGACCCCATGAATCACAGCACGCCAGGCCTCCCTGTCCATCACCAACTCCCAGAGTTTGCTCAAACTCATGTCCATCGAGTTGGCAATGCCATCCAACCATCTCATCCTCTGTCGTCCCCTTCTCCTCCTGCCCCCAATGCCTCCCAGCATCAGGGTCTTTTCCAATGAGTCAACTCTTTGCATGAGGTGGCCAAAGTACTGGAGTTTCAGCTTTCGCATCATTCCTTCCAAAGAACACCCAGGACTGATCTCCTTTAGGATGGACTGGTTGGATCTCCTTGCAGTCCAAGGGACTCTCAAGAGTTTTCTCCAACACCACAGTTCAAAAGCATCAATTCTTCAATGCTCAGCTTTCTTTATAGTCCAACTCTCACATCCATACATGACCACTGGAAAAACCATAGCCTTGACTAGACGGACCTTTGTCGGCAAGGTAATGTCTCTGCTTTTTTAATATGCTCCTTAAAAACTATATACAAACTGATTTCTTTAGAAGTCATTTCTTTGGCGCCTGTTATCTGTGTAGTAATGTGTTCAACTCCAAAAGATACAAAAAGAGGTACAAGAGAAGCTTGCAATGCCAGTCAGTATTAACCAGCTTCCTCCCTTTCTCAGAGGAATATCAATTGAGGCAGAGATGTTGTTTATCTACTATGCAAATATTCACAGACGATCCCTCAAGACAAAATCAACTGTCAATAAATATAGGTCACTAATGTGATAAGGAAACTCCTAGCTTAACCAGCAGGAATCTCCTCAGGTAAGCAGATGTTGGATGACGAGCTTTGTTGAGAGACGCTGCTGATGTTATGATGATCTCCCCTTATTTAAAGCTGTTCCTGGACTAAGCTATCCTTTTGTTTGTTTTTTTCAACCTCATGTCCCTTCCTGGAGCTCCATACTTCCCATACTAAGGAGCCAATAATTGAGACCTGCTTAATTATGGTACAAGGTGATATGAAGAGATCAGTTCAGTTCAGTTGCTCAGTCGTGTCTGACTCTTTGTCACCCCATGGACTGCAGCACGCCCCACTTCCCTGTCCATTAACAACTCCAGAGCTTGCTCAAACTCATGTCCATCAAGTCAGTGATGCCATCCAACCATCTTGTCCTCTGTCATCCCCTTCTCCTCCTGCCTTCAATCTTTCCCAGCATCAGGGTCTTTTGCAAGGAGTCAGTTCTTTGCATCAAGTGGCCAAAGTATTGGAGCTTCAGCTTCAGCATCAGTCCTTCCAATGAATATTCAGGACTGATCTCCTTTAGGATGGACTGGTTTGATCTCCATGCAGTCCAAGGGACTCTCAAGAGTCTTCTCTAACATCACAGTTCAAAAGCATCAATTCTTTGGCGCTCAGCTTTGTTTATAGTCCAACTCTCACATTCATACATGACTACTGGAAAAACCATAGCCTTGACTAGATGGACTTTTGTTGGCAAAGTAATGTCTCTGCTTTTTAATATGCTGTTTAGGTTGTGCATAGCTTTTCTTCCAAGGAACAAGTACCTTTTAATTTCATGGCTGCAATCACCATCTGAAGTGATTTTGGAGCCCAAGAAAATAAAGTCTGTCACTGTTCCCATTTTTTCCCCATCTATTTGCCATGAAGTGATGGGACTGGATGCCACAATCATTTTTTGAATGTTGGGTTTTAAGCCAGCTTTTCAACTCTCCACTTTCACTATCATCAAGAGGCTCTTTAGTTCCTCTTCACTTTCTCCCATAAGGGTGGTGTCATCTGCATATCTGAGGTTATAGATATTTCTCCTGGCAATATTGATTCCAGCTTGTACTTCATCCAGCCTGGCATTTCACATGATGCACTCTGCATATAAGTTAAATAAGCAGGGTGACAATATACAGCCTTAACACACTCCTTTCCGGATTTGGAACCAGTCTGTTGTTCCATGTCCAGTTCTAACTGTTGCTTCTTGACCTGCATACAGATTTCTCAGGAGGCAGGTAAGGTGGTCCAGTATTCCCATCTCTTGAAGAATTTTCCACAGTTTGCTGTGATCTACACAGTCAAAGGCTTTGGTGTAATCAATAAAGCAGAAGTAGATGTTTTTCTGGAATTCTCTTGCTTTTTCTATGATCCATCAGATGTTGGCAATTTGATCTTTGGTTCCTCTGCCTTTTCTAAATTTAGCTTGAACATCTAACAAGATCTATGAAGAGATACTTAGATTTTAAAAAATAACCTAAAATACTTTAAGAATGAATTTATAATTGTAGAATTATAAAATTCTAAATTGCGATTTAGAAAGAGATATTTTGGAGTAAAGATTTTTGCAGCATCCTCCAAGTCACCCAAGGGTAACTATCCACTCTATCTACCAAAATGATGTTGTCCTAGGTAATTCTTCTGGAAGTAAACTCAAGCCAAAGTAAGGCAGTAAAGACAGATCCTTAAAATATCAATGACTTTTCAAGAAATATGTCATCTGTTTTATCTTTCTAAGACGTTTTCTCTAAAACAAAAGAAAAATGGAGAAACGCACAAAGAATAAAATCTCCTGGAACTGAAGCCTCACAGACGAATATCCAGGAAGAGTCAATTCAATCTTTCCTGAAATAGAAGATGTGGCCCTGCTGTTAACCTAACACTGTTATTACCTGCAGGTTATTTGGGCTTGTGAAGCGTCTGAAACTTCCATCTTTCCCTAGTTGTTTAAAAGACAAACAATCAGAACAGCTCAAACTGGAAATAAATGAGTTATTCGAACCATTCCCTGAGGAGCCAGAAGCTCCTACTATGAAGAAGGTCCTATCTTAACTGTGTTATATGTATATATTTTTTAAGAATTTCTTCACCAGTGGAAGACAGAAGACTCACAGAACGATCCCGCATCCGTAAGAACGAACGCCAGCTGTGAAAGAATGCACTGGTGAAGTCAACTTTCTCTTTCACGCCTATGCTATTCGCTTGAAAACTCTTACTCATTTACCTTGTAACACAGCTCAGTGGTTACCTCCTCCAGGAAGCTTTCCATAATCCTTCCCTCAGCTGGAAGGAGGTGAGCCATTTTCTGGCTCTTCCTTGCTTCATGGGTGCTTTCACTGTAGCACTCCTAACTAACTCAGTGGTCATTTATTTGTTTTCTCATCTCCCTCCCTTTTTTACTATAGATCATGAGTTCCCTAAGAGAGACCGTGGGGTCATTTTTTGTGTCTGTGTTCCTGCTAGCAGAGTGCCCAAGAAGTAAGCCCTCAACAAATGTTTAAGGAAGAGGAGAAGGATAGAGCAAAGAAATGGATGGATCTGGGGACAAATGATCACAATCCATTAGCACCTAGATGAGTTGCCACGCCTTCTAGAGAAATCCCAACCTCTCACTTGACTTTAAATGGGCCCAGAGTTCCCATATGGATTGAGAACATATTAGTATGACAGTAACTATTGTAGCCATGATGTTACTACAATGCCTAGTGGATGCCATATCCTCAAAAGACTAATATATGGGTGCCTTCCATGTCCCAAGAGAGTTACAGGTTACCTCCCCTACGATGTATAAGGAGATTTTAAGCCTTAGAATGAGAATGGTCTTGGAGATAGCAAGGTTCACCACTCAGTGAGGCCAACTGACCCACTGGCTGTGAAAAGCCAAAGCTCCAAAAGGGACACAGGAGATTTTGAACCCTATACTGGGAAGGATCTCCACGGGGGCACTTGATTTCTCTGTGTCACTTAGGCATCCCAAAACGAAATGCCTAATGCCAGATTAAACCTCATTTCTCTCAAACTAATGAATCAGTATTTTTCTCTTTATAGAAGGATTGTCTTCTGTCATAGGGAGGCCAGGATGGAAAGAATACATAGAGATGACTGGCGTCTCAATTCATTATTCTTCCTTTTCTCCACATGATGTCTATTTTTTGTGCTCTAGATTCAGAAGGTGATCCAAACTTGGCATTAGCATATTAGCAGCATAAACTGAAAATCTACAGATCTGTCTGATCCACTGCTCTAGGAACCCAGTTAAGTGTTGAAGTAGCAACAGACCCAAATTGAGGATCTCCATAAAAACACAGCAGGGGGGCAAGAGTTTAGATGAGGGTTTGAACCCAAAGGGTGTGCTTGCAAACAGACCAGTCTTACTGGATATGCAACAATATGCTCTACTGTTCAAGTGATGCTGAATACAATGCATTCTAAACTTTGAAAACTACAGTAACACTTAATACAGTCTTACATCGATGAAGATGGGGCCTATCACAGCTACTCCTCAATACTGCACATCTGGTAAAGGTCCACTCAGAGACTGTCTCTGAACCAAGTGTTCAAATCATTTAACACTGACTTTCCCTTTAATTTATCCTCTCAAATCAGCATATATTTTGATGGACAGCTCCTTGTAGCCATGATTCTCCCTGAATAGTAAATTGATTAAAAAAAAAATCAGGATTATCTTCTAAAACTATATGAGATTGCCAAAAAAAAAAAAAAAAATTAAGCTGTCACTAGCTTCTGAAACATTGTGCTTTGTGTAAGCAATTCTAAAGATAATCTGTAGTTATGTGTGAGCTAACAGTAGTGAAGCAAAGATATGATATTCATTTATTATGAGCAGCAACAAAATTCTAGGAATCAAAACACCACTTTGGTTCAGACAAAACTATGAACAGCATGATATCATAGTGTGAACAGAGCAAACACAATAAATGGATCCATTTAGTAAACCCCTTTGCAAATGAGCCAGTTCCACCATAAAGAAGGAGAACACTAGTTTAATTTAAAGCTTAAAAACAGTCCCATTAAGTATAAAATACTTCTCTGCATTGAAAAAAAATGTATGTATATATGTGTGTATGAATGCTAAGGCCATTATATTAGAACAGCATCACCACTGTTTAAAACTGGAAAGAAAAAAAAAAATCTTAATGTCATTGTGTCTTAACTCTGTTAATTCAATAAAAAGGATTTTTAGAATTACCAATCTGACATTGAACTCATAGCTTTTCAACTTGGTAGAGATGTTTTAAAATCCGGTGAATGGAGCTGTAAGGTTTCAATGAGTTAAAATGTGACAAGCACTTAGGACAGCCACTGGATCCTAGTAAGCACTCATTAGTTGACTTCTGTTGAAGACGTTAAACGTGAAGCCAGGAACCAAGCCTCCATGTGCCTTGGGTAGGTTTCACTGCACACGGGGCCGCCTCTGCTTCTGCATTAAGTTTCTTTTTTTTTTTTTTTTAACCTTGCTCTGACTTTATTTTTATTTTTTTTTTTTTTTTTTTTTTTTTTTTTTTTATTTTATTTTAAAATTTTACATAATTGTATTAGTTTTGCCAAATATCAAAATGAATCCGCCACAGGTATACATGTGTTCCCCATCCTGAACCCTCCTCCCTCCTCCCTCCCCATACCATCCCTCTGGGTCGTCCCAGTGCACTAGCCCCAAGCATCCAGTATCGTGTATCGAACCTGGACTGGCAAGTCGTTTCTTACATGATATTTTACATGTTTCAATGTCATTCTCCCAAATCTTCCCACCCTCTCCCTCTCCCACAGAGTCCATAAGACTGTTCTATACATCAGTGTCTCTTTTGCTGTCTCGTACACAGGGTTATTGTTACCATCTTTCTAAATTCCATATATATGCGTTAGTATACTGTATTTATGTTTTTCCTTCTGGCTTACTTCACTCTGTATAATAGGCTCCAGTTTCATCCACCTCATTAGAACTGATTCAAATGTATTCTTTTTAATGGCTGAGTAATACTCCATTGTGTATATGTACCACAGCTTTCTTATCCATTCATCTGCTGATGGACATCTAGGTTGCTTCCATGTCCTGGCTATTATAAAACTCCACATATCACTCTCTCTTGCCCACTAAGATCCAATCATGAGCATCTTCTTTCTGTCTCTCCAAATCCCCATGTTTTTGTCCAGTCATTGAAATGCAAGCTCCATGAAAGCAGGAAACGTATTTGTTTTATTCATTGCTTCACCAGAGCCCGAACAGTACCTTGAACATCGTACATGGTAGGACTCAATAAACTCTGCTACATGAATAAACAAATAAATGGAGGCCCAAAGGAAGGAATTAAAGGACTGAAAAAGGGGAGGGAAGAAAGCAGGAAGTGAAGAAAAGAAGAGGAAAGCACAAGCTAGGAAGAAAGAGGGAGAGGGAGAGGGGACTGAAGTCCTAGATCAACCTCAATAAGATTAAGTCTCTGGTTAATAATAGTGTTTCCCTTGTCACACCGTGATGATTAGCATGAGATTGCTGCCACCTCACTTCCCATGTATATATGACGTTTGTACCCACATCAAAGGATTTTCATCTCTCTTATTCCAACCTAAGGAGTTTCTTGATAATATAACAGTCTATAATATATGCACCCAGAAAGATGCTTGACACCTAATTTTTGACTTACACTTAACTACATACTTCCAATCTCACTGGACGGCAAAACAGAACATTTCCTTGTCAACTGCTTTCCTAAGTTATATGAAGAAGAAATTGCCAGCCTGCCCCAAAGCTCATCTTGTTATGTTCATTAATAAAGGAGTGTCCCAAAATAACCCACCCATGCAAATCTCCCACACTTTGAAAACATGCTCACAATGATGAATTATCCAGGATTCCACAGATATTGGCATATAACAGGATGTATCATCTTGGACTTAAGAAAAAGAACTCTGGATTCAGACCAGGAGCTCACATTCTGGTCCCAGTTAGTAACTGCGTGACTTCAACCAAGTTATTTAAATTTGGTGAGGCTCCCTTTCTTCATCAGTCAAATGGAGAACATCACAATAGTGTTACTGAGTAATACAATGAGATCAGTTCATCAAGGGCTTATCTTTGCACTTAGTAAGTTCTCAATAAATCCAGAAACCACTTACAGGCCTAGAGAGAGAATATAAGGACTAATGTCAGAATCCCTTAATGACAATGAGCTAAATGGGTGCCTGACCCCCTGATTTTGGAAGGACTGATGTTGAAGCTGAAACTCCTATACTTTGGCCACCTATGAGAAGAACTGACTCATTTGAAAAGACCCTGATGCTGGGAGAGATTGAAGGTGGGAGGAGAAGGGGACGACAGAGGATGAGATGGTTGGATGGCATCACCGACTCAATGGACATGGGTTTGAGTAAACTCTGGGAGTTGGTGATGGACAGGGAGGCCTGGTGTACTGCAGTCTACGGGGTCTCAAAGAGTCAAATACAACTGAGCGACTGAACTGAACTGACCCCTGATTATCTGATACATATTGGCTGAAGGAATGGCTGCATCCTTGTGACTGGCCATGTGGGGGTCCTTTCTTCTTTTCTTTGCTGATACCTGTTAAGGTTGTGTGGTGCTTCTGTGCTTGTGAGATGCCTTTTTGCAGACTCTCTTCCCTTGAGCCGATTATCCCAGAATTGCATACAAACGGTAGAAGCCTAGGTGGGGCAGTCTCTGTAAGACTCTGATGCTGGCTCCTTCTCAAGCCTTTAGCCATCAGCACAGTGCACTTTAATCTCTGCACTGGCATTTTTGGTTAGAAGAACAAACCAGGAGTGGCTAGTGCTGGGCCAAGAATCTGGAGTGCAGATTATGACAGTTCGGCAAGTTGATTTGTGCAAACAGCTTACGTTTCTTTGGCTTTCATTTAGAAAACAGCTTTGGCTGCTTAATATCAGCACATCTTCCATTTCACACACTCTTAAGTTTCTGAGGGTGGAGAGTAGAATACCACATTGCTCCATACCTGCTGATCAGCACTGCCGTAACCTTATTGGAGCTGGGGAGATGTAGAAGAGAGATTTGGGCTCCAAAGTTCGAGCATGACTCCACTCTCTTAATTGCCAACATAACTGTTCAGCCCTTTCCGTAGCTGAGTGTTGAACTTACTTCCCTGGTGGATCAGACAGTAAAGAATCTGCTTGCAATGTGGGACACCCAGGTTCGATCTCTTGGTCAGGAAGATCCCCTGGAGAAGGGAATGGTAACCCACTCCAGTATTTTTTCCTGGAGAATACCATGGACAGAAGAGCCTGGTGGGCTATAGTCCATGGGGTTGCAAAAAACTTCACTAACCCTAGAAACTAGAAAACCTCCATGCAGGAATGAATGCCCACCACAGTCACATAGAAAATAAAACACATTTCTGGGATTATCTAGAAAGCAAAGGACAGACGAATATGTCTAGATTAAGATCCCTTAGATTCCACTGTATATATGGAGGCTTCCACAGAAGAACCCACAAGAGAAGAGAATGCATGAATATGCCTTTGTTTAGATATAAATGCACATTTCCCTCCTCATTTGTGCTACTGTTAGCTATGCAGTTTGTTCATTTTTATTGCACAGGCAAGAGCTAACCCAGCACACTGATCCCCCAACCTGACCTGCAATAGCATTAAGACTTATTTTTACAGCAGTGTCAACTACACGCACCAGCCATTATGTGTATGTTTGAAGTAATCCTCATCCTGTCAACCACTGTAAGATCCCAGAGCAGATGCTAAGCAAGGCTGGTGCTCAGTGGTTATGCAGTACTCAGCCAAGCCCAGCGGATAATTTTCCCGAAGTATATATGTGCTTAAATGGCACCTACCAATTATATCTCTTTGTTGGAGCACAAAGGCGGTGAGCCCACCCTCCCAGATGGGAGCAGTTCCCACCTCCACAGAGCACTCCCTGCCTCTCCTCTCTAGCAGCACCAGGGTAGCACTTTTCCTGGGCACAGGAGAAGCTGGGAACACTGTGACATTTCTCACTGTTCTCTACTCTGGCTCTGAGACTTGAGCCAGAGAACACTTACTTTCAGACATGGCCACTCCTCTGGGTGTCTCTGTAGAAAGAAAGCTGGCCCCATGTGATACAGCACCCAGGGTTCAAGTTGACCTCGGCACCCCAGTTCAAAACTACCCAACAACCCAAGATAAGGTAAATGAAAAATGATGACTGCTATATTTATTCCATAATCCATATTCCAAATATAGGCTATCTCCTCTATTAACCTCTGGTCTCACAAGTCTTGAAACGACCTGTCCCTAAAGTTCTAACTTCAAATAACAATCTCAGGAGGAGTTTGATGAAACAAAATCAATGGTGAAGGAAAGCAAAAGTCAAAAATGCCAGAATGGAGTAGGTAAGGAGTAAGGTAAGATTCAAATAATACATTGGAATTGTTCGAATTTATTTGATTCTGGGCTCTTTAAGTCATACTGCAGTGGTTTTAATCACTAAATGTCAAAATTGCTATAGTCTCTCTCTCTCATCAATCTCCTCCTCTTTGCTCCCTCTTCCTCTCTCCCCTTCCCCCTTTCCTTATTACAGAAATAAAAACTATCTGCTCTTAAAGACATGGCAGAGGCAGATAAATGTTCTTGCTTTTGACATCCTTAGTTCTTAGCACCACACTTTGTTAGAAGAAAAACAGACAGGAAACTTCCGAACAAGGTGCTGCCCCGTCATGGTTCTCAAAGATCCCTCCCGACCACACCATTCCTTTCACTTGCTAATTGGTCTCATAAGCCTTCTTCCTTTTCTTGTTTTCTTGTCCTGTTTTTGGGGCAATTGCCAATGTAGGCACAGTTCTGGATTTTATTTTAAGTAATTTGTAGTTGACTATCGTTTATTTGTGCAATTGGTATAATTAAATCTAATTACATAATTGGTGGAAGCCTGAGTAATCACATAATTAGAATGTACAATAATAACTGCTGAAATCCCATTGTTATGACATGCAATGATACAATTATGATGTGTAACAACATGGCCTGATTCACACGGCACCCTGCAAAAGAGCAAAAAGCTCTGGTCCTACATGCGTGGAATGCAGCTGAGGTTGCAGACCAGGAAGGTAGCTTTCAGCATCTGGGCTTGCACTTTCTAGTCATCTTTCTCTTCTTAAACAAATCCTTGATGTTTATGTTCTATGCAAATCGAAGGCAGCAGCAGAAGAGACCTGGAGAAGGCTCATGTGAGGGGAGAAGCACCCACATCTCCAAGGCCAGGTCACCCAAACAATCACCCTTAAAATATTAATATAGGAGCTATAAGGGACTAACTTGAATTTCTGAAAGTTTGATTCCTGTACATCGATATTAAATTTGAAGCTGTATTCAAGGCACAAGAAACAGGGTAGCAAAATGTATCCTATCGCGCACACAATTACAAGTGGGCCCAAAGGGAACTAAAGACCCAACTCCTGGCTCACAGTCTTCCCCGCTCACGCCACTGCCTCTCTTCTTGTAATTATGACACAGATGGATCATCAGAAGAGCTAGCCTCTCAGTTCCTTGCTGTGCTCACACCTGTGACCTTTCCCTATACTGCATGCCCCCCACCCAATACATGGACACCGCTCTGGACCTGGCCAGTGACAGCAGCTGCGGCATATCTGATACCTGAACCCCAACCTCTTACCCGCCGGGCTCACTTGCTCGAGTCCCCACTGGCATCATTCTTCAACCTCAGGGAAACCTCTGAACCCCCAGCCCCTAGCCAGCCATTCGCTCCTGCCTCACCTCATGCCCCACCTCATCTAGCCTAATTTCCACAATCCAGCCTTACCATCTGCAGCCACCCTCCATCTGTAACAAAAAACCCTCCCCATGATAGTCTTAACCCTTCCTCTGCTCTACACGGGCTTCTGGGCAGTGAAATTTCCTGGATAAAAACTACACAAGTGAAATGACTGGGTTCACTTTACACTCATGATCTCATAAATCACACTGACACTCATTATTAACTGGCAAATGGCTATTTCTCTTAAAATGGTTTGTTTTCCAATTTCCAATTATTTCATAGTTTCTCTTCCGCCTGTAACTTCTCATATGCTTTTCTGCGCCATTATCCTCAACTGAAGGTCTCACTTGTCATTAACAATAATACATGAAATCAGATCAAGTTTCACTCTTTCCTCCCAGCAGCCCTCCACGCCTGCACCCACAGGCACCCAGTCCCTCTTCTGCCTTCTCATTCAGTGGAGCAAGTTCCTCTCCTCCTACAAAAGGCCATGCCTTCCTTGGATGCTCTTTCAGCTCTGTTCTGTCTGTGCTTCCTTAGCTATCTCTCCGTCACTATTGGAACATGGGCACGAAAATATATACTTGCTCAGCTATCTTCCATTGCATAAAACAAAACTTCCCTTGAGCCCAGCTCCCACTCAGATTCCCAATTCATTGTCTCTACAGACAAATTTCCAAAAGAGCTCCATCTTGGGCCCCCTCTCCCTACCACTTGTGAAGTCTGCCCTGGTAGGGATACCAATGACAGCTGTGTAGTACACTCTGCAGATGCCTGTGAACCCTGATCCTCCCTGATGTCTCAGTAGCATCTGGCATGAGACCACCCCCTCCTCCCTGAAACGCTGGCATCCCTTGGCTTCCATCATCCCTCCTGGGTCATGTTCTTTTCTCAGCTTCCCATCCAGGCTGCTCCTGCTTTTCCAAGCCTCTCAATGTTGGCAGCTCTCCTCCCTCCACTCTGGGCCACTTTTTCCTCTTTCCTCTGCACAACCCCACCCGTTCCCATGAGTTCCAAATCATATTTTTACTTCCTGATAGTATAACTTCAATTCTGAACTCACTCATGAGAAAAAAGAACCAGCATTTATCAAACAAGTGTTATTGGCTGGACACTAGCTTCGTAGGTGACTTGGACTTTGAACACATCATTCATTTAATCTTCTACAGCTATCCTTCAGGATAAGCATTGTGCTCCATTTTACACAAGAAAATGGGCTGTGGAAAATTCCCATTGTCAGTACCTTGCAGAGCCAGGATCCTAAGCCCTGTGCTTAAGCCTTTTCTCTGCTGCAGTATCATAAATGAAAAGTTCAAAGTGAAAACCTTGAGAGCAGAGGCCTTCCTTATGCTGGTGTTATTGATGTTTTAATAAACCCTCCTTTTTCAGTATTGGCTATAGAGGTGTAGGGAGCTTCCCCGGTGACTCAACAGTAAAGAACCCACCTGCAATGCAGGAGACATGGGGTTTGATTCCTTGGTCAGGAAGAACCCTGGAGGAGGGCATGGCAACCCACTCCAGTATTCTTGCCTGGAGAATCACCATGGACAGAGGAGCCTGGCGGGCTACAGTCCATAAGTAGCCAGTCTGCAAAGAGTCAGACATGACTGAAGTGACTGAGCATGTATACATAGAGATGTAGATGCCAGATCAACCTCCATCATTTCATCCCCCATTTTTACCTCGACCATCTCTTTCCAACAACTGTTACATAATAAAGAAAGGGGAATTATGATTCATTTATGATCCACTTATTCAATTATGGAGATTGTTTCTGGCCATTCTTGGGTTTCCTACACTTAATTTGTGGGTTTGCTATAAAGTCTTCCTAAACTGTAAGGATGAAAACACAGAGATACTTAAAGATGACACAGAACAAAGCAGAAAATGAAGAACAAAATGAAAAAAAAAAAAGTGGTGTGAAGTACAGAGGTGCACCTCAATTTATGCTGCAGATGTTTTGCTGAAAATCATGTGTAGATCAAATTGTTATAAACTAAATCCTATTATAAATTCAACAAGAATACTGTGATAGAACCTTGGGATGGAAATTTTTATAATGAGAAAAATCCTTTTGTGTTGAGAATAGTCAATTCCCAATCTCCATTTGAATTCTGTTTTTGTTTTTTTTTTCAAGGGGGGCCCATCTCTACATAAATACCCCATCACTCCCTTGGGTCCCTAATGGACAGGAATGTCATGAGACCAAGAGATTTTTAAAAGGCTTTGAAAGTATGCCTGTCTATCCTATTCATAATAGTAATTTCCATAATGTTTTAATGGGAGGGATGCAGGAATGCTTTCTGAAAAAGGATGAGAAAGTGTAAGCCCTGGGTAAGATCCTAGGACCACCACTGGAGGTGATGGGATGGAAAGGCTTGGAGAATACGAGCATCTCCTTCAGATCCCGCAAAAGCTGTGAGCCCTTCTCTCTTGACAGCTGAGAGGGTGGTGGTGAAAGTTGAAGTATAGCCCCCTGTTCCCAGGTGACACCTATGGCTGCCTTGTGCTTACGAAGTAACAAGCTCCCTGGTTTTCCTCTACAGTCAAAGGTTACTAGCCACCCATGTGGTTTTTCAAAATCAAAAGTACTGCATTAAGAAAAAAAAAAAAGACTGTATCTTCATAATCACTGGAATAAAAAGATCTGAAAGACTTGTTTCATGTTCCTACTGGGGATTAACTCACTACAGTTGAGTGCGTGTCCCCTGTAGACAAGTGACCCAGTCCCCACCACTCCTTACTGGATTACATCCCACCTGATTCCTGTGGGCATTTTCTGCTCAACCCCGGAAGAAGGAAGAAGGCCCTTCAGAGCTAAGCCCCACCCTGTGGTTCAACCGCATCAATGAGAGAGGCACGTCAGCTTTGCCCATTCCCACCAATAGCCCACAAATACCTATGATCTCAAAAATCTTGCTCTACTCTGGGTCAGATTTCAACACTTATAAGACTTTTTTTTTTCCTTTTTTTAAAACAATAGATTTTTCTTTTTTTAGATCCATCCCCAAATTTTTCACATCCTCTGCTCTTGAAGTTCCTGCCAGGGTCTCTTCGTCTAGTGATCATCATTACTCTACATGGCTGCTGTCTCCAGAATCAGCAGTGAAAACACGTCTCCAAAGCTTCTGCTTCACAGACATGCTTAATAAATTAACTTTGTCCTTTTAGAGCACAGAGCTTAGAGAGGAGCACCGATTTTGTTTTTTCCTGCTTGACATCAGCATAAAAATCATTCTTCAAAAAAGAACCCTACCTAATACATTCATTTCTTCAAAGCACTATTACCAGAAACTTAATCCACGAAGGATGCAGGCACTCGGGCCCACTGTGCCCAAACTGGGAGGTGGTGGATGGAGATGTAAACCCCATACTCAGGCAGGCATGGCATCCTGGGTACCGAGATGAGTGACATGCTGCCCCAGGCCTTGCATCTCAGGCACTGCCTGAACCACCCAGGACAGGAGAGGTCAAGATCAACATTTTAAGGTTCTGACCAGCTACAAGGTTTCTCAGCAACCACAAGTCTTAATCCGTGTGGGAACTGCCAAGACCTGCTGGTTTGTTTCTTGTCACTGGGGTTATCACCACGGCTGCAAACACGGATGAACACGAATGCTCCACCCGGCACTGTTCTATGCATACTGGCTGTATTTTCTCATCCTCCTCAAGATAGCCTCATTTTCATCAGTGCCTTTCTATAAGGAAAACCTGAAACTTAGAGTCCCAAGGATAATAATAAAACTAAAATTCTTTAAGAACACTGTTCTAATCCTCTAAACACAGCAGGCACTGTTCTAAATGCCTCCAAATGCTGGTTCAATTAATCCTCATAACAGCCTTAATTGTGTTACGATTTATGTCATTATCTTTCTATTATAGGGGAAGAAAGTGAGGCACAGAGAGGAGGCCAAAGCCAAGCTCACCAAGCCAGCGAGTGATCAGGAAGGATGTGCACTCAGGCAGTTGGCTGTCAAAGCTGTGTTTTAATCTCTAGCCTGTTTGGTCAAAGTCATATACTGGTCAGGGTGAGAGCAAAGTGTCTACTTCACATGGTCAGAATCTAGACCCACAACATAACCATGTGCTCTGCAACTTCTCAAGATCACTGCAGAGTCAGGTCTCCTCTGCAGTTGTCTCCACTGACTGACCATAGGCTCTGGGATGGATGCTCTGCCTCCTCAGAGCCAGACTGAAAGATCTTTCCTAGTCTCGTTTATTTCTGAAATCTCAGGAGAACCTGTAGCAGAGGAGATAAGCCATATGAAAGAATTCTGTGTCATCGTGGTGCATTCTACATGGGCCACTCTCATAGTAGGGGGACCCTCTCAAGGTGTCGTCTCTAAATACAAGAAGCAGAATTGTATTAAGTTTCCTTCCTGCTGCTGCTAAGTCACTTCAGTCGTGTCCGACTCTGTGCGACCCCATAGACGGCAGCCCACCACGGAATCCCCTGTCCCTGGGATTCTCCAGGCAAGAACACTGGAGTGGGTTGCCATTTCCTTCTCCAGTGCATGAAAGTGAAAAGTGAAAGTGAAGTTGCTCAGTTGTATCCGACTCTTAGCGACCCCATGGACTGCAGCCTACCAGGCTCCTCCATCCATGGGATTTTCCAGGCAAGAGTACTGGAGTGGGGTGCCATTGCCTTCTCCAGTTTCCTTCCTAGGGGTTGGAATTCTATCTAGTATTGAAATCTGATAGCTCAGTTGGTAAAGAATCCGCCTGCAATGTGGGAGACCTGGGTTTGATCCCTGGGTTGGGAAGATCTCCTGGAGAAGAGAAAGGCTACCCACTCCAGTATTCTGGCCTGGAGAATTCCATGGACTGTATAGTCCATGGGGTCGCAAAGAGTTGGACACGGCTGAGTGACTTTCACACATCACACATTGAAATCTAAAACTCCTCAAGCTCTTAGGTCTAACCTTTCTCACCCCCTTTTAGCCATATATTCCAGTTTCTGTGAAAAAAGTGTGCCTGAAGACATATAGTATACCCATACTCACAAGGTTACCTGTTTTCCTTTTCTTTTTTAAAAATATAAATATATTTATTTTAATTGGAACTAGAAATTCCAGGGCTCTGAGAAGTCTCTGGCTGTCTGTGACATGGTCACCTGCATCTGGGTCTTACAAACACTGGCCCCGGGGAGCACAATCAAATCATCAGCCACTCAGCCCCAATGACATTAACAGAGCGTGGATAGGGGGAAAGTTTATAAATCAGGATGAATCATTTGGTTCACCGAGGGAAAAGATAAATAAACCAACACTCCAATTAATTTTAACCTGAAGAAGAAAGTGCTTGTGAATGGTGCTTCAGCCAAGTCCTTAGGGTCTGAACAACCTTAATTATTCACAATGCAAATTGCTTTTACTGCTTGTCGGATAATTCCTTAATGCTGTCTATCTTTCTTCCTCTTCCCTTTTCTCATCCCCTCTGCATCCTCCCCTCTCCTTTCCTGCTCTTTATTCCTAAAGAACCAATAGGAAATTTCTGGAAAAGCCCTTCCAATCACCCAATTGTTTTCTCCAAAAACTATTAATGAACCTTTTGCCTCCTGTATCTTTGGCCATACCCCAAGGAATGTGGGATCCCAGTTCTCTAACCAGGTATCGAATTCAGTCTCTGGCGGTGAACGCACCTAGTCCCAACCAATGGACTGCCAGGGAATTCCCACGAATCTTTTAATGAAGCTTTCCAACCCCTAATCAGCTTATCCTGACATCCCAAGGCTCAAGTAGGCCTACATAATCCACAGATGGGGTCCACAGCCCCTTGGACTGCTGGAAATTGAGTGCAAAACTGTAGAGTCTAGCTGTTTCCTGACTCTCTGTCTACCCAGGGGTCTACAATTTTCATAAAACTCTTCAGAAAGTCTATGTTCCCCACCACCTTCCAAAAAAGAGCATTAAGCATTAAAGAACTGCTCCATACCTACCTAACCACTGTACCACAAGGACATTTAAGATACAGAATGGAAGAGTCTGGATTTTGGAGCCAGGCAGACTCAGATCCCAACTCTGTCACTTCCAAGTTGCATGAATTTAGACCAGTGTCCTAACTTCCCTGAGCCTCCTTTTCTCATCTGTAAAATGATGATAATAACATCTTCATTCCAGGATTACTGCTTGATTAAACAAAATAATACATGAAAATACATAGCATTCATCTACAGAAGCAGCAAAACAAAAATATTCTCTATAGGAGAAAAAAGGTATATCTAGGCTCATTTGTGGTGAATTTGCTCTCCTATCTTTGGGAGGTGCATCCCAGGCTTTGTTACAGATAAAGGTCACTGCTCTATAGAGATAATCAGACTGGGATGGTCCCTAGGAAATCCACAAGAACCAAATAGTAGGAGACATCTTTTCTGAGCATCATATTAGATTGTAATTCCTTTTATGGATCTCATAGTGAAATGCCCAATCTGAATTAAAATAAACTTCCAATCTTCTGCTTCCCTACCCACTTTAATCTACTGCCCCCTCGCCCCCCAACATGATAAGCGAGGTCTGAATATTTCAATCGTGTAAAATGTGAAGCTGCATCACTATAAAGACACTAAAGTGACTTGAGGGAGGCTGCACAGCCTGTCACCAGGGGTCCTGCTGCAAGATTCACATCTCCTGCATCTCAAGGCAGCTCGGTCCTACCTGGGTCAGTTGACTCTCTGGGGTGAATGCCAGTTGGATGATTCTAGATCCTTTGGCTGCTGGGGCTTCCAGGACAGCAGCAGTGATTCCAGAAATATCTTGATTAGTTGGCTCCCGTTTTATCGGCCAGATTCCAGGGAGAGAGGGCCAGGAAAACAAGGGGGATAAGAAGAACCCATCTTTGCATTTCTGTTTCCCAAAACAAACTTGTCCTGACCTCCAGTTAAAAAAAAAAAAAATCAACATCAACCTTCAGACTAATTAGCTGAGACTAGGTCAGGGACTGGAACTGATGACTGTTCTCTAGATATTTGATTTTATGTTACAAACTGGATCTGGTGTGGGCTACTGCAGAGCTGAACTGCATTTAAATACTTATGGCATTTCTCTTTGGCTGTGATGAACTGTAATTTGGAAGCCATTTATAGTGGTCACCGTTCTTTCTCATCAGACCATGTTGTGATGGAGACTGTTGGTTTTCTGGATGACACTGACCCTGCCACTTGCTCATCTTATACTGTTCAGGTGATCCTTGCCCACTTGTACTGTCATCCTTGAAGTTCTAATTATCAGCCTCACTCTCCAGCTAAAGAAACTGTCTTTAACAAAACAAGTGTAAAGGAGAGTACAGGAGAGCGAGAGCGTGCCTAGAGTAAACCAAGAATGAGAACCGCGTGACAGTGGAGACCCCCTGGGATGCTTTCTTGACTGGACATGCCTTCGTGGTGGCAGGAAATCCACGCCAAATGTTCTAAGAGCCGCTGCCAGGGGGAATACCTTGCTCCCCTCGCTTCCCTTCCTTCCTCAGTTCTAGGGGGTTGTCCCCTGGCCAAGGGTCACTTCCCTAAGGCAGCACAGTTTCACAGAGAGTGAGCTTAGGCAGAGGTCATGGGCACAGTGACGAGGAGCACCTTGGTGATGCTGACTCACTTGCAGAACCAAACAGCCCAGTGAGCCAGAGAACCGGGGCAGTAAGCACACAGAAAGCGGCACTACTTGGTACATCCACCTGACATCACGCAAGTTCCAGAAGAGGGCAGTCCTTGAGCAAATCAGCTGCCTCTCCCAGCACAAACCTGGTGCCCACAGAAGGATTTGGACAGCTTTTTCTGCCATGCCTCTGCTACTGGCCTGCTGCTAACACTGGGGCACAGACAAAGGGGACTTTCCATGAGTCACTCTGTCTCAATCTCAGCCTCTGTCTCTCTCCTTTTGCCATATTTGCTGTACATGTGGGATGTTATGGTTCCACAGACCCAGGCACACCTGGGGTTCTGCTCACCTAAGCGCTAGATGTGTCTGCTCCCAGAATAGAAAGTCAGTTATTCCAAGCTCCATTCTAACCAACAAGGCATGGTCCAAGTTTGTGACTCTTAATCCCAAATTGGGAGAGGAGTCACATTCCTTCTGAAAGGTTCCTAGAAGACTTTTGATCCCACATGACAGCAACTTTGAAAGTCTGTTTTGAAAACAGAGCTGAGCACATGGGTATGCCTGTCTCCTCTCTGCATACAGCTCCCAAGTCTCTGGATCTAAAGGGAGTATACGGAGAAGCACATCTCCTTTGCAGGGCCCTCACACCACAAGAGAGGCTACGGGGTAACTCAGCATCTAGAGCCTGAGCCTAGAGGATGATGCTAAAGACCAGGGTGTGCCTTGGGGAGACTCAGGACCCAGTTCAAGCATCAGCTGGTAGAGCGGCTTTTCTTCACCCACCAAGTTGCTGAGTGCTTCCTCCTCTTATGCCCATCCTGCCCTAGACCCACATCTGCTGGAGTACCAATTTAGAGCATCTAGCCCTGGAGCTGGAGCTCCTGAGACTCAGATGCTGGTGCTGCCCCCATTATCTACCTAAGAAGCTTGTGACACCCCTATAGTTGGTCACAGACAGCTCACAGAGCTGGCCTGGGCTGTTGGCCACCGTGTAACCACCACTAGAGAGGCATTGTGGCCCTCCTGTGACTTCAGGAGGAGCCTAGGGACTAAGACCCGGGAGGCAGTCGGGAAGCCACGGTGGCCACATGTCCACAAAAAGGAGGGTAGCAACCTCCTTTGAAACCAAAACTGCTGAGGTCCCGTTCGCAGCTCAGACAGCACTGTGGACCCCTCCCAAGGGATCATTATCTCAATTATCTCACCTGGGCCATGACTAACAGCCCCGCGGTGCTACCGCTGAGACCCCAGATTCTAGCTTAGAGGTAACTTCCTGCCAGTGCCCTGGGACTTCTGTTGCCAAGAGATATGAGACTATGAGGCAAGAGGCCCATGTTCTCCCAGAATCTAGGGGAGGAAGGAGGGCTCTGAAAGGCTGGAATAGGCATGCTCTGCCAGCCCTTTGTGATTTCAGACATGGTATTCAATCTCTCTTGAAATGCCAAATACTATTGAAGGAGCACGTGCTATTTTATGATTTTTCAGGAAGGGTCACGGACTAATAAGAGGTTGAGAACATTGCCTAGAGGGTCCGCGTCCCTGCTGAGTACATAGTGCTGTTCTATTTATAACTGATATTAGTGGCTTTACTCCTAACATGGAAACAACAGCAGAATCCAGAACTAGCAGATGTATCCACCCCTGCAGTCGGTCTACTTCTTCTCTCAGGTCTCGAGTATTCTGGATGTTCAGCTAAAAGGTTGTTCACATCAGCAAAAAGGAACTGACCAAATGCACAGTCCAGAAATAAAGGTCCCTGGCCTTCTTTTGTCTTCACGTAGGAGATACCCAATTGGACCCATCCTGCCTGAAGACTCCAGCATCCCACACCCCTCCCGCCACCCCGTCCCCAAGCAGGAGATGGCAACAGAAGGTCCCCGGCAGCCACAGGCATGTGTCAGGGTGATTTGGTGAGATCCAGCACTGAAAGCAATTTCTTACTCAGAAAATCATTTATCATGCACAGTCTGTCGAAAACAATCTCATTTCAAACCCTTCCCAGGGAGAGAAGAACTGACAACGAGCACTAAGTAATCTACAACATGGCCACTGGGAGTCATTTATCTTCCCTTCTCTCAGCCCAGGACTTGATGGATTCAGGAGAGAAGAGGAATGAGTCATACCGACTCTGAGGACACCCGTTCACCCTGTAAGGAGGGGCTTCAGATAAAAGGGTGGGATGCTATATTAGGACAGCCACACACTCCTGGGTGCATAACTGGAAATTTCTTATCTTCTCCATTTTACTAAGTCAATGCCCAGAAAACAATTTTAGTATTCTAAGAGAGAGTTGTACCTCCCTCATTGCAAAATATGCTCTTTTTGTACTTTTAATTCATCTTAAGAGCTAGAATTCTCCTTCTTAGGGAGTAATTAAGGAAAAGCTGGTTGCTTTTTCTATATAATCTGACTTTCCCTTTGCCTGGGGCAGTATTTCCTTTGCCAGACCATAGCATGGAGTTTACGGCATATTAGATAATTATTCTGTGCATGCCATCAGCACTGACGTCAACACCCTGGAAACAGACAGACAATCAAGCAATTTGAGGTCCACAGAGAAAAGCAGGAGGTGGAAAATTTTCCCTGTTAAGTTCCTGGCATTTTTTGGTAATTAGTTGCAGATAGGAAAAGCGATCAATCACTTTCCTTGCAGAGTGTCTGACTAAACGAAGGTTCTGGTTTTGAGGTTCACCAGGCCCACAAAGTGGAGAAGGAAATGGCAACCCACTCCAGTGTTCTTGCCTGGAGAATCCCAGGGACGTGGGAGCCTGGTGGGCTGCCGTCTATGGGGTCACACAGAGTCGAACACGACTGAAGCGACTTAGCAGCAGGCCCACAAAGATGCCTGTGAACTTCAGAGTTCCGTCATTTTAAAGCTGTGGTCAGCCAGTGACTTGGAAAGTCCTGCCGAATGCAAACTGTGACAGGGATGCTAACTTCCTAGGAACCAAATTAAAACAGAAACACCTTTATAAATGCACCAGTTCTCAGAAAGATTTACATCATAGATACTTCATGACTGTAGCGATTTTGATTCTGAAATAAATCACAAGGGTGTGTATATATGCTGTTTTAGGATGAAATGGTCCCCAAACTGTTTTCATTTGCTATCGTTATCAGAACATCTGAAATCCTGACTTCGAAAGAAATAAGATGCAATTTTGCCCAAGACAAATGTAGGGATTAAAGTTAAAAATCTGGACTCAAATCCTCCTTGTGCCATATGCTAGCTGCCATTTCCAACCCCTCTGTGCCCTGGTCTCCTCACCTGTTACTGGAGTGAGTTGCCATTTCCTACTCCAAGGGATATTCCTGGCCCAGGGATGGAAACCAGGTCTCCTACATTGCAGGCAGATTTGTTGCTGTCTGAGCCACCAGGGAAGCCCCCCTCACCTGTTATGGGGGTGATACTGGCACCTACCTTACCGGCTGCTATGAGGATGAACAGGTGACACAAGCAGCTTAGCACAATGCCTACCACAGAGTAAGCATTCCATTAAAAGCTTTCTGGAAAATTCTCGGCCAGAGATGAATTAGGGGGGGTAGGCCAACTGGCCAGTTTCCTGGAGGTCAATGTATAAGATGCCCAAGAAATCACTGGAAACATAACAAGATCAAAAAATGGGATTTTCAACAAGAGTACTTACCACACATGATTAGGAAGAATGCTGGGGCAAACCACTTGTAAGAAGGTAAGCCTCTGTAAGGATAAATTCAAAGACCAATAGAGGGTCTCCGAACTCCTGGAGCCAAGTGGCCAGGGTCTTAGGGGTATCTCTGTAATAGTTTTCTTCCTCCCCCTCCCTCTTTCCCCAAGAGGAAGCTCAGTCTCTTCACTAAATAAGTATTTAATAAATTATAAAGAATACCAATCTGAAGGCATGAAAATTTATTAGCCTGTCCAGGTGTCTCCTTGGTCTACCATGCTCTGAGCTATTTGGGCACTGGATCTAAACACTCTCCCGGCTCTTCTCATTCTTTCTCATTATTTAACCACCCCTCAGTGGTCAGAAATTCCAGCTCAAACCACCTGTAGTCAAGTCACAAGGCACCTCCCTCCACTGGGGCCAGACTCCAAGGGAGAAGTGACCCTCTGCACTCGTGTGAGGACCTACAGCACTTAAGACCAAGAAAAGAAAAATCCACTATTAAAATACCGCTGGGACCTATCAGTGAGTGTTAGAAGGTGTGGTTGAAATTTTTCTGTAGGGATGTAAGTTTAGATTGTGAATAATATAAATAGTTGCTGACTTTTCCAAAGTTAATATAGCAGCCTGTGGTCCACAGTTTTTTTTTTGCTAGAATGATAAGAAGGCTATGGTCTGATCAATAACTACTCCAAGTCCATCCTGAACCATGGACACTGTGGAAAGTAAAAGAAAGGTGAATCATCCACCTGGAGAATCTCAAGATCAAAAGGTAGCCCAGTTTATCTTCCTGATTTCATCATGAACATTTATCTCCTTCACCCTCATCAAGAGGTATACACAGAGAATAGATAAATTAAAATTTCAGTTGTTAACTTAATCAAGCATGATTTGACAGGGAACCTGCTGCAAAGAGGACACTCTATGATGAAGTCCAATACCAAAAATAGTGAGAGTTTAAAAGTGGATTATTTGAAATCTATCCCATTCCCGTTACTCGTATTCATTGCTGAGAAAGAAGATGGTTTACTCAGTCTACTATCGTCTAGGCACATGGAATGAAGTGACTCATTATCTTCACTCAATATTAAGGAAGGCAACACCATGGCCAGTGTACAGATAAAATGGTCAAGACATACAGAGACCACAATTCGGCCAAGGTTGCACTCCTATAAAGAGGCAGACCTGCACTTCCCACGCTGCCCCGCTGGCCCACTCCTAAAACTGCCGTGGAAGATGGAGCAAATGCCTCACATGAACCGGAGTGGGTATCAAACACTGAGCGTGAGCTGCTTCTACTCTAGAAATCAACAAGTGATGACTATAAGCAGACAGAAACAGAAACAAAAGAACTGAAAATAACCAGTGTTGGCGAGGATGTGGACAAACTGCAACTTTCACACATTGTTGGTAGGAATGTGAAACTGTACAACTACCATGGAAAATAGTTTAGTGATTCCCCATAAAGTTAAAACTGTTAGATAGCCTAGCAAGTCTGCTCCCAGATATATAAGAATTAAAAATAGGAACTAAAACAAATGCTTGTGTACAAGTGTTTATAGCAGCAATTAGTCACAATAGCTAAAAGGTGAAAACAACCCAAAAGCCCATCAGCAGATGAAAGGATAAATAAAATGGGATATATCCATACAATGGAATATTATTCAGCCATAAAAGGGATGAAGCATTGACACACAAGACAACATGAATGAACCTTGAAAATAGGGTCACAAATATCACAAAAGGTCACATATGTACCATTCTATTTATAGGAAACATCCAGAAGAAGTGAATCCATAGGGACAGAAAGTAGATCAGTAACTGTCAGGGGCAAGGAGGACAGGGAAGCAGGAAATGACTGTTTAATGGGTATGGGGTCTCCTTTTTGGGTAATGAAATGTCTTGCAACTAGACAGAGGTGATGACTGCATAACAGGAAATATACTGAATGCCACTGAATTGGACACTTTCATATGATTAATGGCTAATTTTATGTTATGTGTATTTTACCTCAATTTAAAAAAAAAAGACAATCAAGGGTGGTAAAGAGTAGAAAATGACCCTTCAATTTCTCTGTCCCACTCTGTCCTCTGTGAGTGAGGAAAGGGACCCATGCGGAGTTGCCTAACCTAGAGTTGTACAGTGAAGTTCCACTGCTGGGATTGGGATCAGAAATGAGCCCTCTGTCAATTAATTTAACACAGCTGGACAATGCAGCTGGGTACTCCTGCTCCCCAAGGGCACTACAGGGAAAGGAGAAAAATAGTAAGGGAAACATATCTTCTTCAAGCATAACTAATTGTATCCCAACTCCTGTTTCTCTGGCTCAAGGCTAAGGTCCTCCGGGAAGGCTTTCTCCATTTCCAACCCAGGGAGAGAGGCCTTCTATTCCTAGGTAAGCACCATCCTAGGAGAATTCAGCATCATGAAACACTCTTGACTCTCCTCAACAGAGTGATTTACATGCTCAGAAAGAATCTGTTTCATTTGCTTTTGCTTGAAGTGAAGTGGATAATCTCTATTAACAAGATGATTACTGCTTTAATTTCCAGAGCTCTTATCCATTACTGAAGCCATGCTGTCTCTAGAGAAGAACCCTAAGTAACTTGGGTTTTAACCCACCCAGGATTGATGATTTACTAAGCCTGGGCTTTAGCTGGGGCCAAGTGACTGGAGAAATCATGGTCCTTTTATCCATTATTCTGCTGATATAAAAATCTCATAATACCCAAAACCCTGAAATGACACTTTTCTCTCCTTTACTATTTGTACATGTGACTAGGAGAAAATTATGCTTGATGGACATGTTTAAGATACATAAATTCTCAAACAGTTTCTTTCCTGCTTGCTCCAATCTGTTTCCACTGAACAAACCTGCATTGGCCTGAGAAGTCATGAGGCTCAGGGCTCATTCTTTCCATGCTGGCTTGGCTTTCTGAAGTGTGTGGTTTTTACGTCATTGCCTTGAATGCAAGAGTGTGCGTATAAAGATGTATGAGTATGTACAGGTATACAGTGAATACTTTTCCTGTTAAAAGTACAGTGAAATTGATGGTGGTAACACCTTGCTGCCCAGCTCTCTGAAAGTTTGTCGTTTTTAGGTCTGCCACTAATCCTCTCAACATTTCTACAGACTGGAACTGAAACTCTAGTCTTCTAGGAGGATAATACTAGTTATTAAGATTCACAGCCTAGAAGTCATTCTTGAGTTCTCTTTTCAACTAACCAGCATGTTCTGTACATGATACCTCATAGTATGTGCTCACCAACTCCATCCCTCCTAGCCCAAGAGATAACCTTCTCAGCTGGGACTAATGAAGTATCAGCCTCCCAAATATTCTCTTTGTGAGATAAAAATCTTGGGCCTTACACTCTATCGTTTGCATCATAGTCAAAAGGACTATTTTTGATAACAGCTCTACTGAGTTGCATACCACACAATTCGCCTATTTAAAGCGTACAACTCAATAGTTTTTAGTATAGTTACAGAGTTGTGCAACCATCACCACAATCAACTTCAGAACATTTTCATGACCTAAAAAAAAAAACAAAAACAACACCTCTGCATCCTTTAGCTGTCAACTGCCAGTCTTCCCACTCTATAAGGCCTAAAGCAAACACTAATCTATCCTCTGTCTCTAGACACTTGCGTATTCTGAACTTCAACATGAATAAAGTCATATAATTTATGACTGACTTCTTTCACTTAGCATAATGTTTTCAAGCTTCATTCATGTTGTGGCATATATCAGTGCTTCATTCCTTTTTATGGCCTAATATTCCATTGCATAGATACACCATGTTATATTAACCATTTCTCCATGGATGAGCATTTAGGTTGTTCTCATGTTCTTGTTCTTATAAGTAATGCTACTATGAACATTCAGGTACAAGTTTTAGTTCAGTCGCTCAGTCGTGTCTGACATTTATTTTCATTTCTTTGGGGTATATACCTAGGCGTGGAATAACCATGTCTTATGGCAACTCCATGTTGAACTTTTTGAGGAAATGCCAGACTGTCTTCCAAAGCTACCGTATCATTTTACATTTCCATCAGCAGTTTACAATTTGTCCACATCTTCCCCTTGCCAACACTTGTTATGAGCTGTCTTTTTTATTACAGCCATACTAGTGCGTGTGAAGTGGTATTTCATTGAAGTTTGGATTTACAATTCACTGATGACAAATGTGTTGATGAATCTCTCTCCTTGGCTCATGTTTTCATCGAGTTGTCTTTTTATTACTGAGTTGTAGAGTTCTTTATGTAGTCTAGATACAAGTCTCCTATCAGATATACAATATGCAAATGTATTCTCCCATTCTGTGCTGTCTTTTCACATATTGATAGTGTCTTTTAAGAAACAAAGCTTTTAAATTCTGATGAGGTTCAATTTACGTATTTCTTTTCTTGCTTATGCTTTTGGTATCATACTTAAGAATTAACTGCCAAATCTATTGTCACGAAGGTTTACCTCTATTTTCTTCTAAAGGTTAACAGTCCTCTCTTACGTTAGGTCTTTGATCCATTTTGAGTTAATTTTGAATACGATGTAAGGTAAAGGTCGAACCTCATTCTTTTACATGTAGCTATACAGGTGTCCCAGCATCTTTTTAAAAAACACACTACTCTTTCAACAGTGAATGATTTTGGTACCTCATCAAAAATCAATCAACTATAAATGTTTTATTTTGAATGATGAGTTCTAGTTTGTTAACCTATACATCCAGAATGACTTTTAAAAGTAGAAATCACATGATTTCTCTCTCAATAAAACAGCTCACCCCCCATCACAAATCACACTCTATTCCAAAGGTTCTTACCCAGGGGCCACAAATTCCCAAGAGGTCCTAGGATAATATTCAGGAAGTCTACCAACTTGGATGAGAAAAATTACATCTTTACTTTTATGAACCTCTAACTCAGACGTGGCATTTCTTTATATGTACATAAAAATGTGAGCAGAAAACTAGAAAAGTATTAATCACACTTCTGACTTTGTTAGCAATAAAAACCCCAGATATTTACATCTAGGATTATAACTGATGCACATATCTCAAAATATCATTTACATTAATCCTACTTTAAAATTATAGGAGTGTATTAGAACCATTGCTCTTGGTCTTCATAATAATGCACTAAGAGGCACATTCAATAATGAACTTGTTTTTATATATTATGATAACTGTATTTCAATATAATTGGTTTTCTTACAATCCAATGTTTTTATATTATACATTTATAAATATTCTGAGAGATGGAGTCATAGTCTTCACAAGACCACCAAAGGACTCCTGAGCACATAACAAGCTGCTGCTGCTGCTGCTGCTGCTAAGTCACTTCAGTCGTGTTCGACTCTGTGCGACCCCATAGATGGCGGCCCACCAGGCTCCGCCATCCCTGGGATTCTCCAGGCAAGAACACTGGAGTGGGTTGCCATTTCCTTCTCCAATGCATGAAAGTGAAAGGTGAAAGTGAAGTCACGCAGTCGTGTCTGACTCCTAGCGACCCCATGGACTGCAGCCTACCAGGTGCCTCCGTCCATGGGATTTTCCAGGCAAGAGTACTGGAGTGGGGTGCCATCATCTTCTCCACATAACAAGCCAAGGAACCCCAATTCTCCCATTACCAGTTTTACCTTCTTCACAGCAAGGATCATCAAGTTAAATTATTTATTTGCTGACATATTTATTGCCTGTGTTCCTCTGACACTACAACTGGTTAGTGCCTAGTACTTAATGTAGTGCCTGGCACATAATAGCCACTCAATAAATATTTATTGAGCTAATTACTGAATCATCAGTCATTTTCTAAACAAGAGTGAACTCATCATCTTAATGAAAATAAAGATTACCCATACCAAGCTAGTGATGTATAATTCATACTGAAAATAATTTCACATTTATATTATCATCATCAGATTTAATAAGTGCCATCATGTCCTACGTCCTGTAGTAAGTGCTTCATGTGCAGCGTCTCATTTACTGTTCTCAGAACTAAGGAGCCAGAATAATTATTATCCATATTTACAGTTATGGAAATAAACGCTCAGAGCAGTTATATTCTTCCCAAGGTAACAGAGCTAGTGAGTAACAGAGTCAGGATTTTGTAACCACATCTACCTGCCTCCAGATTATCAGGTTTTGTTTTTTTTTTTAAACTACAACAAGACACTTCTAGGGAGACTAAAATACGAATTTCAGAGAAAAAGAGGGGGACATTTCTGATTATCCAGTTGAGAAAGCTGAGATCCTGTAAAGTTAAGAAATATGCCCTAGGATGTAGAATTTAGCGGAAATTTTCAATAAAATGTTCTTTCCACTGTCCTGTTTATGAGCCACAGCAGAAAAACCCCTCAGCAAAAATATAGCAAAACTAGGTGCTAATGGACTGTCTCACATGAAAGGATGAATTTTTGAAAAGGTTTATTTTGCAAGCACAATTAATACTAATAGGCACTAAGCTGAAGTCTGTTCTTTGCTTTCCTGGGGTCCAGTTTGCTTCTCTAAATATTAGGGCTCGGCCTCATTTGGGACATTAAGCACTTCATTAAGCTGAAATCCAAGTTAATTTGATTGCACAATTACAAACTGTCCCCGGCTGGGGATTGTCTCATTTGTCAGGTGGCGAGGGGGCAGCATGGCCTGATGATATGCCAGATCCGCATTTTATCCCCAGCTTGAGGTCTCAGTGTTTTCTGGTTTTGACCTCATCAAGCCTTATGGTAAGGAAGTTAAACTGGAGCAGGAAGACAGATGCTCTCCTTACCAAATCTGTTGAGGGCACCTGGAGGCCCATCTACTGGGTCTGCAAAAGGACAGGGCACAGGAAGAGTGCTGGTCACTTTGAGAAGGCAGCAAATGGGGTCAATCCAGGGGTCCCCTGTGCCCGGGGCAGCTCAGTCATGTGAGGAGCATGCCTCCAGCAGCCCCTTTCCTGGCCCCTGTGCCCAGTCTCATTTTTACCAGCTGAATCACCAAATTATTCAGCTTGGGTATAGGTGGGTGCCAAGGAGATGGATAATCATGTTCAATGGTGATTTGCTGACATTAACAGACCCTGGAAACACCACATCTTGTAAAGTAGTATTTCCTTCTCCTCTGCTATTCATGGATGTAGTCAAAGGACCCACTTCCAGCCTTCTCCAAGAGAGACCCCTTCTCCAGCCAGCCCAGTCCCTCCACTGACTCAGCTGCAAAGATGTCAGCCTTGCCCAAGAGACATCTGCCCTTGGCCGTCAGCTGCTGGGAGGCAATCTCTCAGCCCTTGGGATGTCATGTCTGAACAAAGTCTTTTGAGGGTCTTGGGTCAGCCAGGTAGGAACAGTAAGATTGGGAGTAGGGAAAGGGTGGTAAACTGCATGAGAAAGTCCATCAACATGATATATGGTGGAGGCTTTGGGTCAGGTGGAAGCTGTCAAGCTCCAACGTGGCTGAAGAAGGTCAGTCAACACAAGTTTATGTGACTGAGTCCCAATAAAAACTCTGAACACCAAGGCTCAGTGAGCTTCCCAAATTTGCAGAATTCCTCACATGTTGTCACGCATCAACGCTAGAAAAGAACCACCGTCATGACTCCAAAGGGAGAGAACAGTGCGGAAGCTCTGTGTTTAGTACTTCCCTGGGTTGGTCTGGCTTCTGTGCCTCTTCCCTTGGCTGATTTTAACCTATACCCTTTCCTTGTAGTAAATTGGTTGTGAGCATAACAGCTTCCAGTGAGTTCCATAGTCCTTCTAACAAGTCAGGGGTGGTTTGGGGAGCTCCCTGAACTTGCAGGTGGTGTCAGAAATGAGTGGTCCTGTGGACAGCTCACCTTCCCCACTTCTTCTGTATTATCTAAGCTCCACCCATGCCTGGGGACCCAGATCTAGTCTTCTTTCCTACTTGAAGATGTCCTAAATTACTGCAGCCCAGAAAGCACACCCTCTTCTGGACTTAAAGCTAGTGTTTCTCAAACCACTTTTTAACAAAACCCAAATGAAGAAATATATCTTACGTCACAAACCAGCACACACCATATGTTTATATATTATATAGAGATCTGTGTACATAATCGAGAGAAAATTTTCATATAATCACATTGACCTTCCCAAGCAGTATTTTTATCTAAGTCTGTTCAATCTCCTTTAAAAAAAAAAAAAAAAAAAATTCTTGCTGTGTCCCACTCTATTGCTTTTACAAATTAGTAATGAATTGAGACTTGCAATTTTAAGAAACTCAGGTCTTGCCCACTACCTCGATAATTAACCACATGGCTGCTTTGTAATACATCTTGTTTTTTCCCCTTAACTTTAATGTGTTTACACCTTGTCCCTTTAAAGAAATGATTAAAAGTTTCAAAATAAACCTCAAAAGGAAAACAACAATATTTAATACATTTTTGGCCACTTTCATGCTAGGCAGTGTACTAAGAGCTTTTACATGCATCACCTAATTCTTTCTGCACACTACTCCAAGGAAAGTAATATCATCATCCTTCATCACCATTTCACCCCATTTCACAAGTTTGGAGAGGTAACCAGCTTGCCCAAAGACACACGGCACTAAAGAGGCAGAGCAAGATGAAGCCCGGAAGGTCAGATTCCAGAGCCTGCTGCTAACGACCAGGAAGGACTGGCTTTCCTTTCCACCCATTCTCATTCCTAGCCAGAGCTCCCAGCTAACCCTGCAGCCCCTCAGTGGACAGGGCATTCATACACACATGAATGCAGAGTCCTGGCCCAACCAGCTCAGGGAAGAGAGAGCTGGCAAAAGTTTCCTCCTCAGTCAATGCTCTTTTTAAGCAAGGGTCAGTAACCTTCTGCTTGCATGTAGCCCCGCATGCAGGCCTGTCCATTATGCTTCCCCTCATTCATCTCCAGGAAATCTCTATCTTCCAGAATTCCAGTCACCCCTGCCTGCTTCTCCCCACCCCTCCCGCCTTCCCCGTACCAATTAAATGGTCATAGTCGACCAGCTTGCAGACAGGTTAAGACAAGGAATCTGAGGGAGGCAGGGAATTCAGGGGAGATGGGGCTTCTCTAAGAAGCTTCCCTGCTGTTCTCTGTCAAACTGGTCTGAAGACAGGTTGGATGTGTCCACAGTGATCCCCAGCGACTCTCCAGTAGTAGGGAAGAGTCACAGTCTTGCAGAGAGGTGGCAGTTGTTTTCTGCATCTGTTTGGGCACCCCAATGATGCCCAGGTCCTGTGCCCCAGAGCTGCATCTCAGAAGGAGTGGTTTTGACTGGAGATTATTTGCATATTTGACTCATAGCTCAAGGAGGAAAACTGCCCCTAAAAACAGGTGCTAACTCACAATGTATAAGAGAGGCAGAATACACAGTGTTTAGGCTCTGGCCTTTAGATTCGTCTCACTTTACATACTGCTTCCTGAGTTGCTTGGTATTAGAGGAATAGCTGGGAATTCTAGGGCCTCCCTTCCCTAGTCACGTCAGCATTGCCCCTACATTTTCAAGATTTCAAATGCAATGAGGGAAGGGGTATGACCCAAGGAGAGGTATACACCACAGAGAGACTCATACTGAGACTTGTCTTGTATGCCCAGGAAGGGGAGGGTTCCCAATCAATCTTTACTTTGGGTATGAAGACTGCCCTCTGCCATGTGATCTTAATGGCAGGAAAACAAACAAAAAAACAGAGTGAGCGAGCAGGTAAGACTACCCTAACAGAGCAGGAATCCTTAACTTGGGTCCACGGACTAACTTGAGAATCCCTGACAAGCAAAAATTCCTATAGCACTCATCAAATCCCCCAAAGGGTGCTTGACCCACAAAAGAACCACTACCATCATGCATGGCAATGCACACACGCTTTCTATCATTTGATTTGATAGAAATCAACCCTCACCCATTTGTGCCTCCTTCAAGCATACACACACACACACACACAAGACACGCAGGCACCAGGTACCCTCTCCTTGCCTGTCTCCCAGCCTCACCACGTACTTGATAACAGATGTGCTCGAAGGCACAAACAGGCTGCATGGCTCAATTATTGATGCTGCTCTTTACAGACCTTGTCTTATTATTGCTGTTGATGCTATTAGGAAGAGGGAAAAATCCTTAATGCAGTCCTCGCCCATCTCCTCCTGCTGCTAGAAGAAAAAGCATGTGCCAGGTGGAGCCACCTAATAGCATCATGTTTTCACCTTTCTCTGCAGACAGTACCTGCAGTTTCCTCTAGGGCATCAAGATCAAGTGTATCTCCAACCAGGCTATGGGCTCATTTTCTGTGGGGACTGGGAAGGCAAGGTAAAAACACCAGCTCTCAAAGGAAGAAATGGGGACTCTGAATAGGACGTCTGCATGAACAAGAATGTGGGTAGAGTATGTTAACAGGTGGACCCTGGAGCCCTACCTATGGTTTCTTCCTGAGAGAATCACAATCAGTGAAAATTCAGGAGAGGGAGCCATAGCTCAGACTTGAGACTGTATCTGGAGAGGAAGGTACAGAGATGCCATGCTTTATTTTGTCCTTGAAGGGGTCACAGTATAAGAATTTCACGAGCTGACCCTAATGCTCGGCAAATTGGGAAATTTAAGGTTGATGAAACTACACCCAGGGTTTATCTATGTTAACCCATGCTTTTATGCCAACATATGTTAAAGATTAAACCAAGTTTCAAATGTGCCCATTTGTCAGAAAATAATCTTGAGCAATTATCACCGACACACTTAGTATAGCCAACTCTCTTTCGGTGAAGTAATACACCAGCAGAACAGAGAGATTTGGACCTTTATTTCTTATAAATAATCTGACAATTTAAGGGGGTTATGTTCGTTTCCATTTATGTCCTGGAAAATAGACTCTTGTGACTTAGCAACCATGTTTAAAAAGCTCTTGCAGTTCTTAAATAAACAGAGTGTATGTTTATGAGGTCCTAACGATGTTATTTTCAGGGATGATGTAGACTTACTGATATGTGTCTTTGGGGATTTACAGTAAGTTGTGGGTGATTTGTTGCTGCAACATACAGTATTTGTCTAGAGAAAGGTGGACATTCTCTTATGCAGCATTTGCAAACATGTTAAATGGGAAACAAGCTGGGGCTTGCTCACCATGGAAAGAGAAGGGCCCCTTTTTGGGAGTCAGAAGACTAAGAGTTAAGAATATTTTCTGGCAGGCAGGGATCAGAGCTAATTCAAGACCAGAAAGAGAGACCGTTTAGAATAGAGATTGAAAACGGCCTACAGAGATGTTTTGTTTGGCCTGTAGAGTACTTTAAAAGTGGTAGAGTCATGGGCAATATTTAAAACTGGAGATTCAACATGAGAGCCCAGTTTCTTCTCTTTTTCTTGAAACAGGGAAGATTTGCCCACACAAGTCTGCATTTTTGCTTGGGGACAATCAGGTGGGAAGTTATTTCAGGGATGGCTCAGGCTCTCAGCTCATCCTGGTCCTCGCATATCTGCTAGCCTCATTTCTAACATCTGCCCACCCCTTTCCACTTGAGCTTGAACACCTCAATGCAGGAAATGTTCATTTTTGACTGTGGCACTTTCAGTGAACAGATCTCTTACACTGGAGAGGCTCATTTTCAGATATAAGGATGGACAAAGCACATGTGTCTTCAAAACTCAACAGAAAAGCAAGACTATTACGTTTTTCTTTTTTAATGGACATATCTATAGGGGTCATTTTTATTAAATGACATCAAATGACATTACTATTGCCCAAAGCCAAGTCATAAGACACGGTTTGAAATGGAATGTTTGTTTTTATTTTCTCATCTGAAACAATTAGATGACACCGGGAGGGCTGTGGTATAAAGCATCTGTCTCTGGGCATGTTTTCTTATCTGTGAAATTTTCCAGACGGTTGGGGCTGACAGGGAGGGAGGGAAGGGAGCCAAATTCTCCATCAGGCACCGCAGACACAGTGCCGAGGGCCCTCCATGCTTCCAGCGACCCACAAAAATGGCTGAGTTCCAATTTCTTCAAAATCAGAAGAAAATAATAATAATGAACATGTCATAAGGACTCTAGCCTGGATTATACTTATCTTTATAGAAAAACAGTAGTAAAATATAACTTTTAGTATTTTTGTAGAGAAATGGACTTAAGAATGCAAAAGCACCCAGAGCCCATGGAAATCACAGGGCAGCCCTCCAGGCAAATGCTAGTCTCCAGACCAGCATCCCAGGTTGAGCCGTGGTGGGTCTGCCCGTAGCACCACCTCCTTAGCCATGACTTTTGTCTCCCACCATCTCTATGGATGCTCTGCATGTGGCAAATTCATAGGTGAGGCCCCTGTAAGGAATGTTACACCCAGGCCTCAGTTTCAAAAAGATGGAACAGATGCCTTTTATCCAGTCACTTCTGGATATTTCTAAGTAGAAGTGTCCAAAAGTTTGTCACCACACACAATTGGAGAAGAGTATTACTGCCACCAGGGACAGTTTGCTTTTCGGATTCTGTTCTGCCATCCTGAAAGCATTCTCAATTCTTAATCTCAGTGGCCAATTTCGAGGCAGGGCTTCACTGGACTCGGTACATACTGAAAAGAAAATCCAAGAAGCCCAAAAGCACATGCCATAATAAGAGCCCCTTTTATGGATTACTTGAGTTGGTAGGGGGGACTGAGCTTTCTGTTTCCTCAACACAAAATCGCCCCAGAGCCAAACACCCTATAAAACCCAGCTACCTTTTCAGCTTCTGAAACTTCAGCTCTTGTTGTTAACAAAGCTCATTATTAGAAACTGATGACATAGAGCCTAGTGATATCTCACTGGTTATCTTGTTTTGTTACCTTATTTTTCCTGTATTTATGGCCATGCCCTCGTGAAAATATTTATAATTTAAAAAGCTCAATGGAAAAAATCTAGCTTCATACATAGTATTTGAAACCACCAGTATCTAGAAAAATACCTCATGTACAGTCAGTACTTAATAGACATCTATGACTTGACCGATGGGCTTCCCTGGTGGCTCAGACAGTAATGAATTTGCTCGCAATGCACAAGACTCAGGTTTCATCCCTGGGTCAGGAAGATCCCCTGGAGAAGGAAATGGAAGATCCCCTGGAGAAAGAAATGGCTACCCTCTCTATTATTTTTGCCTGGAGAATTCCATGGACAGAGGAGCCTGGTGGGCTATATTCCATGGGGTCACAAAGAGTTCCTGATTGATACCTTTAAGTTAGGTACACGGCTTTCAGCCCATCTCTGTTATTATGATGAGACTGGGGGCTAAGCCTTCCATGCTGTACTTTCCCATCCATTTATATGTGAGACAAGATTGTCTCCTATATACACACGTGCATGCACACCCACACACAAACATATACACTTCCTTCTCCCCAATTCTGGGAACAGTGACGTGTATATCCAAAAAGTCCCAAGGGCATCCTTGCCGCAAGGGACTCTATTTTTACTCCACAAATGACTCATCACCGACCAGGGTCTCCCCAAAGCTTCCTTTTGTCAGGCTGTCAGGAAGAAGGACAAGAGAAATAAAAGAAGAGGCAGAGGTCACATCTCCATTCCTGTCTGCAGCCCATAAACCCCATGATGAAGCTGTACCAGTCAACACCACACCTCAGAGCAACCATGGTTGTGTTAAGCATGTGTTCTGCCCCTGTATTTGGATCAAACTGTTCTGAACTCTAATCTTTCCCTCCAGCTGGCTTTCACACTGATCTCTCAGCAGTTGCTGAATGCATGCCTGGCTGCGACTTTAGGTAAAGGACCAGAGCTGGGCAATGGGGAGACGATCCAGCCCTCTGGTGGTATAAACACACCCTAGTTGCAGAAGACATAAATAACTAACTGGGTCTGAAAGGGAATGCATCTTCTTCATTTGCCCTAAAACAATTATTCTTTCCTTTCCTTTTTTTTTTTTTTTTTTAAAAGCCAGAGGCCTAAAGGAGGGTCAGATAATCTGAGTTTTTCTTTTAAATTCTAGAGAGTAGTGAAAAGAGAAGAAATACTTCATTCTAATTTTGGAGAGTAGAGTACATATGGATTTATAGACACAGTTACGAGATAGTGTTTTCACAGAGGAAACAAATGAGCAGTGGGGCAAAATGTACTCAAAAGTTATGTGTAACAAATTCCAAACAGGCCAGACCAATGCATTCAGCCCTGTCAACCTCCCACAACAGAGCTGGACTCTAACCTCCTTTCTGAAACAGTACACACAAGCACAGAAAGAAAAGGCAGGATCTTAAATTTAAGAAACTCAACGCCTCATGCCAATGGGAATGAAATAAACTAATCCCAAGCACCCAGCTGGCTGGGTTTGCTCTTTTCCACCTGGGATTATCTCTGTTCTTTTCCACATCCCTAACATTTCCCCCAAGATAACAGCCTGAAAGTCCAGAATTGTGTAAAAAGTCATTATCGCTTCTGCTATTCACTGGATAACACTGTCACATCTTTATCTTTTATTTAGTAACCAAAAGATCAAGTAGAAAAGGGCCTGGCCTGGGAGGGAAGGACTTTGACTTCTGGCTCTAGTTCTATCTGCAGTTGGTGGGGCGACCATAAGAAGGTCACGTAGCTCTCAGTCTGTAGGAGAGGATGCTGAGGCACAGAGAACAGTGAACTCCGTTCCGGGTAAACTCTACTGGGTGAACTCTGAAGCCTCGGCAAGTTGCAGCATTTTACTCTAAAGCTGTCTTTTGCAGCAAACCTGGAAAGTCTAGCTCCATCTTCCTTCCCACTCCTAACAGCCCTTGATTTTTGCCCCAGGAAATGCTGAAGATAAGCAGTTCCCTTGACGTTTCTAGCTGCTATTGCCCGTGGTACCTCTGCATCTCCTACACAGTGAGTAGCAAGCGAGAAAGCCTAGACCCTTGTGCAGTGTGGAAGATGGAAGGAACAAGGTCGCTTACCCTCTCAGCATATTCTACCTGTCTTCTCTACCAGGCTTACAGCCCACTGATATAAAAAGGGCAATTTGCAAAAACCATGTCCGAGAATTGAGGGTTACTATTCAAGGTTAAATTGCGAACGAGGACAGGACTTCCCATTGGGAGTTATTTACAGCCTCTTTGCCCCTAAGGCGTCTCCTTTCCCCCAGCCCTCTTTTTGTGGGCTGGCCCCCTCCACCATCTGACATGCCATTCTTTCAACAGCTGCTGGCTCTCCTGTTGTGTTCCCTTCACAGATGTGCAGTGCTGTTCTGAACATCCTGCCCTTGAACTTTCCCTACCCATAATTTTCCAAACCAAAGCCTGGCAATAAAAATGTCAGTGAGGGATGGAGAAAATTGGGGGGAGTATTTAAAAAGGAAAAGGGAAAAATAGGGAGATGCTTCACACACACAGGGATCTGTGCTGACTTCCTCCACAAAGGTTTAAATGCATGTCACGATGTCTTGAAAAGGGCATGAAGGTGGGGAGCTGGAGCCAATTTCTCCGAACGTTACCTAGAAGGACCAGGTTCCATAAAGGAGCTGGGTCCAGAATAAATGGTGAGCTTCCTTTGCGGTGTCACAGGCTGCCCAGCTGCTCCTGCTGTGGGGATGGGGGGTGTGCTACTGGCGACAAGGAAAGTAGCATTCGTGCTCCTTTACAGGTCCCAGCGTACTGTTCTGGGAGTAACGTACATTGGCCTCACAGTTCTCCCAGATGCCTGCTCGAGGTCAACACCTGTGTGTGGGATGGGCAATAACAAGCCCAGAGCTGGAGGCTAGATATCTTACACGGTTTCAAAGACCTACACAGAAACCTACTTGGAATCAAATTTTCCTAAAGTCCACCGGTTTGATGTACACATAATGCTCTAACGAACTCTGACGCAGAACTGTAACAGATTAACTCTATCCTGAAACCCTCTAAAGAGATAAAAGAAACTAATGGGGAAGCAGAGCCTCTCTGGTTATCTCCTCTTAACCTGCCAAATAACAGGCTCAGAGACCTAGGTAAGGATGGGAGGGCAAAGGGGGTTTCCACCAGGAAATAATTCAATTAGTGGGACAGGCCTTTAAGAAACAATCAGCTTTCCTTGTTCTTTGCTAACTTGATCTTATTCCATCACAAAATGCTGCCTCTTGACTGAAAGAGAAGACATTCTTTTTTGAGCCATAGGTTAGAATGAATCAAGGCTCAAACACACATCAGACAGTACATGGTCCAAACACCCCATGTCCCAGTAAGGAAGCTCACAGGACCCTTGTAAGCATGGCTGCCTTGCAGACTTGGCCCCAAAGGTGCGGAATGGGGAGATGGAAAATGAAACAAGAAACAAGACAGATGAGTTGGCAGGACGAGGCTATGTGAACTCTCCTGTAACATCTACTGAACCCACGCAGACACTTCCACATCTGGAATTTTACTCCTTGACTTGCAAGTGAGGTGACTTTAGATGTGTGGATTCAAATCCTAGCTCCAGGATTTACTAGCTACGTGGTTTTGGGCAAAATACTGCAGTTTCATCTGTAAAGTGGAATAGGTCACAGGCCCCACCCTATCAAGTTGTCAGGACAATTCAATGAGACTGCACATATAATTAATTTTGAAGGGCTTAGCGCCTTACCTCAGCACACAGCACAGGATCAGTGAATGTTCCTCCGCCCTCTCTCTCCTTTTAAGGAGAATTTCTAGGCAAAGGGATTAGAGGCCTGGCTGTGTAAAGATTCAGGTAGGGAGGTAAAATGGGAGAGTAACTAGCCAGTTCTACTAAAGCTCTGGGTATCCCCATTACATCAATGATGCCCGTGCTATTTTTAGAGACTATGAAAACAGTCTGGTCAATAACCATACCTAACCATAAGCAATTTGACCATGTGGAAAATATTCATCATGATCACAATGAAGTTGTCTCGAATGAATGAACTGAATATAAAGTGAATGAATTGGGGGAAGGCCGTTTTCACATCGTAACACCACTGTTTTCCTGGAATCTGGCCCTTGGATCAGACGCTCTCCAAAACGTGTGCTGCCATCCCCACCCCCCACCGCCCAATGTCCACAACCCTCCGGAACAGCATTTCTGACACCAGAAGCAGAGAGCAAAGACCGATGAAATCAGCAGGTGCCCCTCACTGTGCACCAGCCATTCTGGAACAGATAAAGTCATTAAGGAAATTTTTAACAATGCATAACCTTTCAGCCTTACTCTGCTCACAGCAGGTAGCCTGCCTTTTTAGAGACGCAAGCCAGCAATGAAGTCACCAGTGAGCAGGACTTGACCTTCATTTTCAGCGTGTGCAACGTTAAATATTCATAATCCACCTAACTGCAACGCAAGAACTAGTGGAGTTTAAACACGAATCACAGGAATAAATATCTTCACACAGGTTGAGTCATCTCTCCAAGAATGCCCTTGGAAAAAAGGCAAATACCCAGGCCCCTGAGTCTCAGCCTCAGTTCCCTTGGAATTCTAGAAGCAGCAGGAACGTATACATTATGCAATCCGTGGATCCTGCCCTCACACTGACATCTTTGGGTCTTTTTTTTTTTAGAGAAGAATTACTGTTTCCACGTCAAAGGGAGGAACTAGAGAGGGATGGGACCAGCAACAGTAACATTATCACCCACGGGATGTCCAGGGGCACTTTTCACTACATTGTACAATTTTTAAAAAAAATCTTTGCTTCACAGATGATCAGAGTGTGTAGGAGTAAAAGGGATGTGGGTATGGAGAGACATCAGAATTAGGAGCTGAAGCGCCTTAAATCAGGTGCCTTTTAAAAAATGAAAGTCGTTAACAGAGTCAATCCTAAGAGTGCTCATCACAAGGAAGAAAAATGGTTTTTCTTTAATTTTGTATCTATATGAGATAATGGGTGTTCACTGAACTTACTGGGGTAACTGTTTTATGACGTACATTAAATCAAATCTTTACACTATACACCTTAACTTACACGGGGCTGTGTATCAATCATATCTCAATAAAACTAGGAGGAGAAAAAGAAGGAAAAGGAAATGGAGTTCTCTGGGACAGTATCTGCCTCGTGTGGCCATTTAACGTTTTGGGGGGAGGTGGGATTACTGTGTGCGGTGGGCTTAATGCTTCTCTGTCCATCCAGTCATTGGGTGGAACGTCTCCCTCTGCTTGGGTGGTTTCTTAAGAGACTGCTGCTGGGGTAATGAAACCTGTTAACATGGTTTCATGTAATTCTCTTTGGCTTTCCAGACCAGGAGCTCTGAGCACAATCTGTCTCAAGCAGATAGTAATCACTTGAGGCTGCACACGTGATTCTTCTGTGGTGACCACCCTAAGAAAATTAAACCCAAAGAAGGGCTTCCCAAACCCCTGAATGAAAAAGACCTGTGTGGGGATCCATCTTGGCTTAACAATGGAAAAGGAAAGAAGTGTAGCAGTCGTCTTTGGAAATGACTTACCCACTGCCTCTTGATGGTGAAATAAGCTTTGAAAGGTTAAGAAGATCATAAACCCACCGATGACGACATCTGAACTGCCTGTTTATTCATACCACCTGCACTGACTGTCCTGCCTTGACACCGAGTCAGCCACAATGACCAATGGAGCCTGTTTTCTATATTAACGTGTATTTCTTGCGTGATTTAAAGGGCCAGGTGCAGAGAGCCACACATCTTGAACCTGAGCACCCCCCAACATTTTGGTTAAAACTCACTCAGACAAGCCATTTCATGGACCATTCATTGTCTCCCCAATTAGGTTCACACAAGGGAAAGCCTATGCATTGTCTTCCATTTACTCGAAGGGTATAAATACTATAACTGAAATTCATCTGAAGAATACGAGGCACTTTTTTCCAGGGTGATGATTTAGCGTAACTTCCAAGAGATGCTTAAAGCTCTCTTTCCAAGATGCCCAGATGGCCAGGCAAACCACGAGTGTGTAAAACTGGTGACAGTTTTGAATGAAAGGGATGCACTTTAAGAATTTATATTCTGCTTTCTTACTCGCTTCTCATTTGCATCTTATATGTGGATAGAACTTTTTATCTTGCTTACTATGCTTAATTATAATTTGTCTAATGGACTTTCTTTTTATTCTTGGGAATGAATCTGTGGCTTATCATGGAGGTTACCTTATTGCTTCTGCTTTAATTCGTCTCCCTACTCACAGGGAGCATCTTTGCTGACTTTCCCCAGGAAGAGAGTAGACCCTTGGTATCGACTGTACTGATGAGGTCACCCATAGACAGACTCCTGAGGTTTGACTTCAGAACCCAATGCAGTAATTCCAATGAAAAGTAGAAAGGGCTACACAAATAAACATAAGATCGTCTTATAAACAAAGCCTCGCTATGCCAACCACACAGTTTAGTGACAGAAGAAAGACTGACGTTAGGATGAGGCTAAAATAGTCCCCAGGGGGAGTGAGGACAGTCTTGGTTCTAAGATTCTTGGCACTTTTGCTTGGAAAAACTGAGCACAGAACCACAAGTCTATCCACGGAATACTCTTTGCAAGTCCATGAAGGAAACCAGAACCAGAGATGGTTCCCAGGGCTGGCTTTCCCAGGCTCAGCAGAATCACAGCCAAATCCAAAGGACACTGAGGTGGTGCAGGGGGCATCCAGGAAAGAGGGCTCTGCCTTGGGGAATTCTATTCCCTTCCAGCCTCTCACTTGGAGCTGAGAACACCACACCGGAGAGAGCCAAAGACCACTCCCCAGTGGACGCTGGGAAAAAGGACACGAGTCAAACCCATTTTACAAGAGCATTTTATTTCTGAGAAACACAGAGGAGCCAAAAAGGAGCGACAAGGAAAGAAGGCGCCAAGGTCCTTCTGACCGATCACCCCATTCACTTCCACGTGAGGGTTTGCCTATCTGGGGCTCACAGACTACACGCCTGTAACTGCTTCCTGAGCTCTGCATGGAAGCCGACACAGGGTGTGCTCCAAGACTTTTGAGAACATTCCTCAGCCCTGGGGGAGAAAACGGAGAAATAAGACAAGCGGCTCTAGAAGATATTCGGTTCAATTCAAATACGATCCAGAATTATGAAGAGGAGATATTCAAATGAGGCTTACCTTCGATGACATGCCAGTTGGAGTTTTCCAAACTTAAAAAGCTCTTTTCTCTCTTGGCCAGGAAGAGCTGACGGAAAAGTGCATGGAATCTCAATCCTGGAGAACATTTTAAGAGTCCACCTGCGGTGGGCGGGGGCAGTCCAGCCTTGTGCATGTGGATGGGCTGAAGGACCGCTGATACTCTAGGTATGGCCAATTCCCAGAGACAGGTGATGAGAGGAGATGTTTTCTTTATCTTCCCTGACATGATTTTGGCTCAGCACCCAAATGCACAAAATCCTTTGGCTGGTGATCAGTAACTCTGAGAAATTCAGAGTTTAGGCATGCATGAAATTACTACCATCCTGAGCCACAGGAAAAGAACACTAAACTCAGAATTCAGGCACACCAGGCTTTGAGCCAAAAGGGATACCAAGCAGGTTTCCTCAGATCAAACTCTAGCACCGCCGCGTTCTAGGCTGAGAGTTCAGGGAATCAAAAACACTCTCACGGTGGACAATGCAAAGAGCCTAAGGCCACCGTCAGGTGTCAGGTTCATGTCCCCACAGAAGGGAGTCAAACCAGCTCAGCTCCAGTTTCCCAGATGCTGTCAATTTCAAGCCTGTGACAGATCAGTTGCAACAAATGATGTACAAGTGGGAGTGGGGGCAACACCTGCGGGAACCAGGGCAGAACTGGCCACCACTGAGCAGCTTTGCTCAGCGCCCTCTTCTGCCTCAAACAAAACCTTTTCTGTGTGTGACACAGACAGACCCCACCCAGAGCACCAGTCCTCTCAGCTGGCACCCCCGGCGTCTGCATGAGTGTCCACTCTAGGAATTCTCAGATAGCCGTGGGCCTCCACTCTGGGAGTTATCACAAACTCCTCTGTCCCATCTCCTTACCTTCATGAGTCAAGAAGCACCAGCCAGCGATGCTTCAGTTGACTATTCAACTGCCAGTGCAAAGGATAGCATCATGCTTTCTAAGTTGACCTCCAATAAGAGCAAAGCATTGGCAACCCTAATAAGAAAAGGATTCTAAACTGCCATGGCAAGCATGGCTCACACCCTCACCAGTTGGACACCATGACCCTCTCAGAGGTTGCAAATTCACATCAGAGACCTCTTGACTTCTTTCTACCTTCAGCACAAATACCACACCAGGAAACAGCTATTTTAATAGCAGTAACAGCCAGTGAAAAAGTTTGATGACCCCAGATTCCTCTCTCACCCTCCTAGTACAGTATAATCAAAGTAGTCTTTCTCATGAGAGCTTGCTTTCCGATTCAGAAAATTAACACAGACAGCCCTGCCTTCCTCCAAAAGTCTCCCACACTCAAGGAGGCTCTTGCAAAGGCTGGTGTTAAAGATCAATGTAAAAGTTTGTGATTGTTTTAGAAAAGAGGGCAAGAAAACATACTGAATACTCACTTGGACGAATCTATGAAGTATATTACAAGTGCACCAATGCTGAGAGCAAAGACTAAGACAACCTGCAAAAGAAGAGAAAAACGCCGTCACTTAAGAGCTGAACGCTGGGATGTTTACTTATTTATTTTGTGGAACACCCACCTGCGGCCTGGAAACATGGTGCTATCAGGGGCCTGCTTGGCAGTGTCGTCCCCTTGCTGCACCCACAGACCCCCCCTTTCCGTTGGCTCCTCACATCACAGTGGACAGCAACCTCACTGCTGGCCAACAGAGGTCAGGGCAGACTTCTGTATCCCCTGGCACCAGGTTTTATCCGGCCCTGTTATCTCAGAGTCTGACTTCTCCACAGCTGAAGTCAACAGACCTCAGTGGGAAAAGAGCAGGTAAAAACAACTGCAGTGATACAATTTTTCCTATTATATGTAACCTAGGCCCCAAAAGGACTCAAAGTTAGGGATATCAACTTTTAACAGCTTTGCTGAGATCATTTACATACCATAAACACTCCCATTTTAAGTGTACAATTCAATAACTTTGAGTAAATTTACCAAGTTGTGCAGCCAGTATTTCATCTACTTTCAAAACATTTTCAACAGCCCAGTAAGATCCCTCATGTCCAGTACCTGTTCCTACCCCCAATCCTAAGTGAAGTGAAAGTGTTAGTCACTTAGTCGTGTCTGACTCTGCAACCCCATGGTTTGTCCACAGAATTCATTAGGCAAGAATACTACAGTGGGTTGTCATTCCTTTCTCCAGGGGATCTTCCCAACTCAGGGGTCAAACACGGGTCTCCTGCATTGCAGGCAGATTCCTTATCATCTGAGCTACCAGGGAAGCCCAATCCCTAACAAACAATAATTTACTAACAAAAAATAATAATAATAATTTACTAACTTACTTTCAGTTTCTATACAAGAAATTTTAATCAAAAAGCACAAACTTGGTGTCTGTACAAATGTCCATACATGCGTGCTCGTATGCATGCATATCTATATTCACTGCCTGTGCGTGTGTGCGTGTGTGTGTGTGTGTGTGAGTGTGTGTGCACGAGCGTGTGGTTATATGACTTCTCAAGTATTCTGGAGATAGTTTAAGTGCAGGAAGCCAACTTAGGTAATATGATCGGCCAGGTATATGACAACCCTTGTTCTTCTTTATACTCTTCACTCAAAATTAATCACCACAGATACAAAAGACGGTTTTGGCATCTCCTTCAAAGAATACCTGTCATGCTAAAGTCTATCAAATGAAAATGTAGCAGATGAGGCTGATGCTTCTGTCCTCACTCAACGTTCCAATTTATTTATTCTTTCATAAAGGAGACTAGGAGTGCAACTAAAAGGATGTACAAAAATAAAAAAGATGCCAAGAGCCAACAATGAAGTTCGAGAACAAAAAATAAACACCATCACATACAATGCCTGAGGCGGGGGTGGGGGGTGGGGCGTGAAATAAGTGCCTGGCAGGTGTGCCAGTATCCTAAAGGGACTGCGGGGTGAAGGGTGTCAGGAGGTGTCGGCCTCCTCAGCCTGCCTGCAAACTGACATCCCTGCAGCATCAGCAGGTGGATGGATGTGCATCTGGATGTACGTGATGATGAAACATAATTGAGTCATGTGTATGTGTGTGTGCACACATGCAAGTGTCAAACAGGCTGACAGAAACTGAACTCTGCATACATATTCACTTGAAACATAATAAAATTTTGTGGAGCTATGTCCATTCATTCAATGGATGGTGGGCTACAAAGCAGACAACTGACAGTTGAAACAACCAGACATTATAAAGGAGTACGTACTTTCATAGCATCTGACGAATTCTCCTTATGAAAGGAAGCATTAAAATAATACACTACTGGCGCTCACTTTATTCTTCCATTTTGTTTTCAAAACTAAAACAGGCTCCAGTTGAATTGAAGGAAACTCCTGCTGTGTCTGTCAGTAATTACCCGTGGCCCAGGGCTAATCCCCCTGCCCCTTCCCTCCGCCCGCCCCTGCCAACAGACTCACTTCAGTCCCCTCACACATTCATTCATTAATTTCTTGCACAGTTATACATAAAAACAAACAAAAACATCAACGGGCCTCTGCTCTTCCCTCTATTATCTGAATGAGGCAGCAAATCAAATAGCTTAAGATTAATTTTGATCTGTGCTGCTATTTCAGAGACATAAGCAGTTAGTTCCCGGCCCTGACCTCATTCTCATAATGCAGCAAAGAGAAGGGGCGTGGCCACGTCAGAGCGGAAGGCCCTCCTCTTCATTCATAAACAGTTGACGCAAGATTAATTTCTATCAATTTGGCTGTGCTTGTGTGTGCGCGCGCATGCACACCTCTGAGTGCAGAGCTTTTGTCAGAGTGGCTGTCCAGGCCTAGGCCATTAAAGCTGGAGAGAGATTGAGGGGAAAGGATGGAAGAGGAGGGAGGAAGGAAAGAGGAAAGAAAAAGGAAAGGATAAAATTCTCGCAAGTCGTTATCTACATCATTCTGAAATAAGCTCAGTATCTAAGCTATCCTGCAACGGTGATGACTTCCCAGCATCAGGGCAGAGGAGGTGGGGACAAAGTAGCTGACACTAATGCATCCCAGATATCCCAGCTTGGCCTCTGTGATGTGGAAAATGTGTAGCTTATTTAAGCAAATCAGCCAGTGACTGGAGGGGAGCACTCTTCCTAGCCTCTTCATATGCAAACTCAAGTATCAGCATTGCTGTTAGAATCAGGGAGAGAGGAAAATTCAGGAGGAAAAGGACTCAAAAGCTCCCAGGAGCTGAAGATTCTGAGAAGTGGACCTATTCCTGGGTCCACATGTTCAGCAGGAAGGCTTTAAGGCTTTCTCTCAATGAGGTTCTGGGTGTCCAAACTGTCCCACCACCCCCACCCTGCACCCACCTGCCTCCAGACTTAAAGTGATCAATGGGGGGAGATTGCCTCTCTGATCTCTCTGATCAATTGCCTCTACTGAGGCAACCAAGCATGCAATTTTCAAACTTGCTAAGTGGCCCTTTGTCAGGCTTGATTACACTGTCATCCCAGATCCAGGTGCTGCAGAAAAGGAATCAACCCTTTGGATTTGGCCATGAAAACAGGAACCCAACAGAGATGAATCTTCTCAAAGGGCTAGTTCTCTCTCGCATCTTTCATTGTCTGAGATCCCTACTCTAAATATGAAAAAATTCAGTCCAACTACACAAAATGGCTAGATTTTAGCCTAAGTGGTAATGGTTATGTTAGAGAGTACACCCAAATATTCATCTAAGTATTTATTTCACATTTGCTACACATAAGGCCTTAGGAAAAATGAAAGAAGCCCACTTAGAGTCACAAAATATGCTCTTTTTCTGGAGTAACACTTAAACTGGTGAATCCTAGGCTACTATGCACGTCAAGAAGCAACAGTCAGAACTGGACATGGAACAACAGACCGATTCCAAATAGGAAAAGGAGTACGTCAAGGCTGTATATTGTCACCCTGCTTATTTAACTTATATGCAGAGAACATCAAGAGAAATGCTGGGCTAGAGGAAGCACAAGCTAGAATCAAGATTGCCGAGAGAAATACCAATAACCTCAGATATGCAGGTGATACCACCCTTATGGCAGAAAGTGAAGAAGAACTAAAGAGCCTCTTGATGAAAGTGAAAGAGGAGAGTGAAAAAGTTGGCTTAAAGCTCAACATTCAGAAAACTAAGATCATGGCATCCAGTCCTATCACTTCATGGCAAATAGATGGGGAAAGAGTAGAAACAGTGTCAGACTTTATTTTTTGGGCTCCAAAATCACTGCAGATGGTGATTGCAGCCATGAAATTAAAAGATACTTGCTCCTTGGAAGGAAATTTATGACCAACCTAGACCGCATATTAAAAAGCAGAGACATTACTTTGTCAACAAAGGTCCATCTAGTCAAGGCTATGGTTTTTCCAGTAGTCATATATGGATGTGAGAGTTGGACTATAAAGAAAGCTGAGTGCCAAAGAATTGATGTTTTTGAACTGTGTGTTGGAGAAGACTCTTGAGAGTCCCTTGGACTGCAAGGAGATCCAACCAGTCCATCTTAAAGGAGACCAGTCCTAGATTGGAAGGACTGGTCATTGGAAGTCATTGGAAGGACTGATGCTGAAGCTGAAACTCCAAAACTCTGGCCACCTCATGTGAAGAGGTGACTCATTTGAAAAGACCCTGATGCTGGGAAAGATTGAGGGCAGGAGGAGAAGGGGACGACAGAGGATGAGATGGTTGGATGGCATCACCAACTCGACGGACATGGGTTTGGGTAGACTCCGGGAGTTGGTGATGGACAGGGAGGCCTGGTGTGCTGCGGTTCATGGGATCACAGAGTCGAACATGACTGAGTGACTGAACTGAACTGAACTGAGGCTACTATGCAATTAGTGCTCAACTGTATGGTATATGTAGAGTCAATATATAGTAAGATATTGAGTAGGTGGTACATACATAAATGGAGTAGCTAGGGAAGGGTGGAAACAATAGGAGTTTTTGTCTCAATGGCCAATTCTTTCTCAAAGCTTCCCTTCTTCCGACATGTTATGGCTACTTTAATATCTCTTCAGTGATGAGGAGAGCCAATGGGAATTCCTCCATGAACTTCCATAGTTCCAGGGATCGGGGCCCTGCAGCCCAAGGGACATGGTAAGATGAGACCAAGAAAAGCACAAAAGTTGAGATCAGAAAACATTTGCCCTTCAGCAGCTGAGTCACAGAACACTCCTTACAGTGACCATGCACTTTACAAAGAACCATCCCAAACAAGAGTGTGTGGACACAGCTTGACACATGGGGTGACACGAGTTGTCCCTTTCAGCATAGCTTACGCCTGCCGCGAAAGCCTGATCCGCCTTCCTAACTTTTACAGTCTGCATTCACCAAATCACCTTGACTACCTTGCATAGTGCTAACTGCCGTGTTCTTAGGTTTACTGCAAACACCCATATGCTGTGTGGTGGTAGAGTCCTGAGTGATATTTACATAGTGCCAGATTCCTAAAAACAAAAGCAGTCTGATAAATGTCACTGGAACAATGGTGCCCATGAGTCATCTGTTTTCAAAACTCCAAGATCAAATATGACGTGTGTTTGCACAGAAAAATGCTAGGAACATACACAAAGAGTGTCCCAAAAGAATGTCTGTCCCCTAACACCTGACACCGGAAGTCTGATGAGCCATGGGGAGCAAAGAGATGGAAGCCACGGCCATTTTACTTCCGTGGTGGAAATTCTAGCGGGCCCTGACGACCTTCCAAATGTCTCGGGAAGTTCAGAAAAATGCAAAGCAGTATGGCAGAGCTCATGGAATATCCTCTCAGGTCACCGGAACTCCCTATGGAAAAGACAGACCCATGGGTGTGGTATGGAGGAGAATGAAGCTGGAAAGCTGGCTCTTCAGATACGTTGGGTGTTCTTGAACCTGGTTTTCAAGCTGTCGGGTTTAGGCCCAAAAGCTTTGAATCCACACCCGAGGCTACACAGGCCTTCAGACATGGATTTGGAGCAGAGGTTCACGAAGGTGGCTGCCACTCCAGTCTGATCACCAGAGGAGCTTTCCTTAAAACAGAGATGCCCTCACCTCACCGAGGGAACAGAGGGTTGATAGCTGAGGGGAGGAGGAAGCTGGGTATCTCTATTTTTAACAAGCTCCTTCAGTGAATCTGATGTGTGGCCAAGAATGGGAGTCATTGAATTAAACCCATTAGGGAAAACCACTTAGCTCAAGTCAGAGATTAATTTACAAATGTCCCCTTAACAATTGGCCCATTAGAACATTTGTATGAGGCCTGCAGGCTTTGAGAATCATGCAAGGAGTACTCTAAAAAGTACAGAGAGGAGAATGCATTAATTCTCTTCTGAGCAGATTTTACACATTCTGCTCAGCTCATGGCAGAACAAATGACCCTAATTAATGATTCTGCATGTCTGATAGGGGCCTAGCCAGCTACTGGCAGCAGCGACCCCTCAGAAAATGAACAATTTTAGATACAGGATCCCAAAGGCACATTACCTTTTTTTAAATTATTGAGATATAATTTATACACAATAAAATTCACTGTATGTTAAAAAAAAAAAAAAAAAACATAAGGACTTCCAAAGCAAAACAATCTGGGGATGGTTTGTTTATGAGGATAACATCATTCTAGCATCCAAATTATAATGTTTGGTCTGGCAAATTTAACAACCCTACAATCAACCTTTATTGAACTCCTCTACAAAAGGCCCAGAGGGAGAGAGAGGGATACAGAAAACCGAAATTGCTAAGTCAGGCCTGATCTTTGCCCTCAAGGATCACGGAATCCAGAAGTTTAAATTACTCAGGAGTCCTTGTGAATTTTGTAAATGCTACACGTATAAGTAGACCCTTCTGCAATGTCCAGGGGAGGGAGGGTGGCTAGAAGTAACACCACTGCCAACTCCCACAGTGAAAGGGGAAGAAGGGAGCGGGAAGCCAATGAGGATTCCTGATGTTCCAGGCCCACTTGGCTGGCCCAGGGAAGGACAGGCACCAGCTGCACTGGGTGTTTGGCACAGGACTCCAGTCAGGAGGCCTTCCTGGGTTCAAATCTCAACTCTGCCACAATATGCAACATACTCTTCAGCATATCATACAACGTCCCCGGGACTCAGCTTTCCAATCTGTGAAATGGTGGGATCGCAACAGGTGTATCCAGTGGGGACCTTGATAGGTTACTCTAGATGGTGAAAGAATGAAAAACATTTGGCTTGAAAAGGTAGAGCTCTTTTATGCCAACTGTACAGCGTGTGACACTGATCTGTGTCAGAGAGGCTTGCTTCCTTCAAAAAACCACAAGCGAGGACTCCACGGACACCCAGGTTCAGAGTCTGCATTTCCAGTAGCACAGTTAGTTGTCCCTGTAGCTTTTCCTACTACAAAGCAAAAGTCCTAGAGCCAGGCTCTGCCATCCCCTGGCTCCGCCACCTCCTGGCTCTGCCATCCCCAGGCTCTGCCACCTCCTGGCTCTGCCACCCCCCTGGCTCTGCCATCCCCAGGCTCTGCCACCTCCTGGCTCTGCCACCCCCTGGCTCTGCCACCTCCATGCCTCAACCCTGCCATTGCTACCGGGCACTGCATGGTGGTTTGCCGCAGCCCCTTTGCTCCTGCCTCTGTGATTCTCTAGAAAACTCATTTCTGCCAGTTTTCCCCCAAGAAGCTCACACCCTGAGTCTCAATGTTTTCTCAAGGGAAAGGGGGACAGATTTCTTTTTCTTCACTATCTGGCAAGATTAGTAGTATGGTTTTCTCATCCCTGAACTATTAGTGGTTCTCAGTAGGAGAAGACATCGTCTTACTACCAAAAAAGGTATTTTTGTTATCCTAAATAACAAAAGATTTGTAAAGTACAAAAGCAATATTTTGACAGTGCCAGTTAAACAGCTGAAGAGCCCCCTAAGTTTCCAACCTAACATTCTGGCACATTACATTAGACTTCGGGAAGTGCTTACACAAAAATGCCATAAATGGATTCACTGGAAACCAAGACTCCAAACAATAGCTGAAGTATAGACGTAGTCAAGATCAAAGAAAGGAAGGAGAAAAAGGAAGTTTTCAGGAGCTGGTACTTAGAATTACAGCATTAAAATAAAATACATGGGACTTCCAGATAAGAGTAAAACTGTGATTTATTCAAATGTAAGGAAGCCTAGTAAAAACACCTGTGATTTTTGTGGGGATTCAAAGCTGGTGTCTCAAAAAATGCAATATGTAAAGTGTAGAATGAACTGGATTTTCAGGACACATAATATAAAATTCCAAAGGCCTCCCTCAATTACTGCAAATGACTTCCACAGCTTTTGGTATGAAGAAAAGCATCCTTGGCACAGCTTAGAAGACCCTGAAACCTGACCATTTTCCTCCTCTCTGGCTTTATCTCATACGCTTTCCCTTTCTAAACTCCAATTAATGGAAATTTGAGTTCTTATTCACACACGCACATACACCCCAACCACAGGGTCTTTGCACAAGTGCTCTCTTCCTCCTGGAAGACTTACTTCCGCTCAGACCATTCATCCTTCAGATCTCAACTGCACTGCCACTTCCCTGCTCACATAAGGGGAGAAGGTCTCCATGAGTACAGTCCGTACCTGGTGGCACTTATCACGGGGGCAATTTGAAATTTTATGTTTCTTTGTGTAATCATTTGATTAACTCCTCTTTCCTTTGCGTCACTTCAGTCGTGTCCGACTCTGTGCAGCCCATACACGGCAGCCCACCAGGCTCCCCCATCCCTGGGATTCTCCAGGCAAGAACACTGGAGTGGGTTGCCATTTCATTCTCCAATGCATGAAAGTGAAAAGTGAAAGTGAAGTCACTCAGTCGTGTCCCCAACTGCAGCCTACCAGGCTCCTCCATCCATGGGATTTTCCAGGCAAGAGTACTGGAGTGGGGTGCCATTTACTTCGCTACCTCTCTCCCCTGCTGGTGCTGCTGCTAAGTCGCTTCAGTCGTGTCCGACTCTGCACGACCCCATAGACGGCAGCCCGCTCCCCGTCCATCTCAGGCAAGAACACTGGGTGGGTTGCCATTTTTCCAATGCAAAAGTGAAAAGTGAAAGTGAAGTCACTCAGTCATGTCCGACTCTTAGTGACCCCATGGACTTCAGCCCACCAGGCTCCTCCATCCATAGGGTTTTCCAGGCAAAAGTACTGGAGTGGGGTGCCATTGCCTTCTCCGGCCTCTCTCCTCTACTGGAATGCAAATTCTATGAAGACAGGGTCCATATCCATTTGTACTCATCACTAAATTTCCAGGAGCTAGCAAAGTGTCTCAACCAACATTTGTTAAATAAAGAAGCACATGGAGTAAAGACTGAAGAATGAGCTGGAGACTGGGTACAGTGAAAGCAAAAGAAAACCAGAAGATATGAACCCTCATCAGTGGGACTTCAGAATTTAAATCCCTCCCTGCAATGGCAGGGTGTAGGAGCCTTGCTGAAGTGGAGTGGGCCTGAACAGCATTGCAATGAGGACGATCAGGATCTGGGATGCCCAGGAGTCAGCTATGACATTCAAGTGCACAGACTGGAAGGTGATGACCAGCGGGACCTGGAGGTAGGTAGATAACAGCAGCAGAGAGTAGATAGAATGAGGATTTAGTCAGATGGCCGGGACCTCAAGAGAAAAGGTTTTGAATAGCATGGAAGAGGCTATGGAGGACAACAGTGTCCAGTGATCCTTGGGCTATAAAGAAACAAGCCACCTCCACACAGAAAAGCGGGGGAAACTACAACTCCAGTGAAAACCAGTTTGTTAGGAGTGTTACATGAAGAGGCTAAGAATTTAGATTAAGGCAAGGATTAGGAATGTGTAGGAACAAAGGGTAGCCCATGTCCTGAGGAGGTGTGATACGGAATAATATAAATGTACAAATGGTGTTAGTCACTCAGTCATGTCCGACTCTTTGTGAACCCATGGACCGTAGGCCACCAGGCTCCTCTGTCCATGGAATTCTCCAGCAAGAATAGTGGAGTAGGTTACCATTTCCTTCTCCAGGGATCTTCCCAAGCCAGGGATCGAACATGGCTTTCCCACACTACAGGCAGACTCTTTACCCACTGAGCCACCAGGGGAGCCCTGTACGTGAATATATGTGGATGTACTGGGTTCTAAAAATCACTGTGGACAGTGACTGCAGCCACATGAAATTAAAAGACATTTACTCCTTGGGAAAAAAGCAATGACAAACCTAGACAGAATATTAAAAAGCAGAGACATTACTTTGCCGACAGAGGTCCACATAGTCAGAGCCACTGGTTTTTCCAGTAGTCATGTCTGGATGTGAGAGTTGAACCATAAAAAAGTCTGAGTACCGAAGAATTGATACATTTAAACTGTGGTGCTGGAGAAGATTTTTGAGAGTCTCTTGGACAGCAAGGAGATCAAACCAGTCAATCCTAAAGGAAATCAACCTTGAATATTCACTGGAGGAACTGATGCTGAAGCTCCCATACTTTGGCCACAGATGCAAAGAGCCGACTCATTGGAAAAGACCCTGATGCTGGGAAAAGATTGAATGCAGGAGGAGAAGAGGGTGACAGAAAATGAGATGATTGGATAGCATCAGTGATCACTGGACATGAGTTTGAGCAAATTCCAGGAGATAGTGAAAGACAGGGAAGACTAGCATGCTGCAGTCCATGGAATCGCAAAGAGTCAGACACAACTTAGTAAATGAACAATGACAACAAAAATGTACGCATACACAAACACACATAAACAAATTGCAAAGAATACAGAAACAAAGGGATAGTCCACAGATGAGTCACAAATGCTGGATCTCTACCAATATTTATTAAGCAACTACATTCCCAGCAACGTGTGTCTGTCCATTTTCAAATTAGGTAGTAATTTCAAAATGACTGTACATACAGAGAAGCCCTAGAAAATAATAGGGCTCCTTCTCAATGTAAGCTAAGAACACACTTATTATAAACTATGTGTCTGCTGGAAAACAGACAAATTAAGTACAACAGTGGGTTTTCTAGAGAGGGTGGAGGAGAAATTGATTAATATAGTAGATATAGAGGGGCTGGGTTCTCCTTGGTTTGCTGTGCTGTTCAAAGAAGAATCTGGGATGTAAGTGATAAGTCAGTTGCCTCCTCTCTGCTCCTCTGAGGATCCATGTTGGGTGCCAGTTCTGTGAACTTAAGTGTCCTCAGTTGCCACAGGAGGATCATCTGTCTTATATCCTGGATTTCACTGACCATGCCCATCTCATTCTGTGCAACTTAAAAATACAGAAGAGTTCAATGTGTTCCTCTAAGGTCTAAATTTATTACAATTGAAACAAGAAACTGAAATAAAGGAAAGCAATAGTAACAATAAGACAGAAAAATTTCCCTAAACTGTCTCCTTCCTGAGAGTTGAGGTTTAATGACATTAAAATCTTAGGTCATTGCATCATAAAATTCAAAAGGTTGATTTCTGCATATTTTTACCAATGGCATTAAAATTGATGTCTTGACAAACAAGACAAAAATCTTCCATTCAAGGCCTGAAGTTGGAAAGAGCTTTCCTGTCTAATTATTGAAAAATCCAAGGGAAAACCTTCCATCTGCTGGTGGAGTTTCCAATTTTGCAGCTAATGAGCTTTTAAAAAAATTGTTTGGCTTAAAAGCATGAGAGTTTGGCAAATTGGACTGTTAATTTAATTAGGTTTACAGGATGAGAAAACTTCTGGGGCGCTAGCAGGTCACCAGTTGCCACTTATTGTCACCAAAGACTAAATGTATGACCATCATGTGAAGAGCTAACTCATTGGAAAAGACTCTGATGCTGGGAGGGATTGGGGGCAGGAGGAGAAGGGGACGACAGAGGATGAGATGGCTGGATGGCATCACTGACTCGACGGACGTGAGTCTGGGTGAACTCCGGGAGTTGGTGATGGACAGGGAGGCCTGGCGTGCTGCGATTCATGGGGTCACAAAGAGTCGGACATAACTGAGCGACTGAACTGAACTTGCCCAACTTTTCAAATGTTGCCAGTTCTTATGGTATATTAAAGGCAAAAATGGAAATGAAAGCAGGGACTCTAACAGATACCTGTACACTCAAGTTCATAGCAGACAAAAAGGCAGAAGCATGCAAGTGTCCACTGACAGATGAATGGATAAACATATGGGATCTATACACACAAGGAAGTGTCATTCAGTCTTAGAGAGGAAGGAGATTCTAGGGGACTTCCCTGCCGGTCCAGTGCTCAAGGTTCCATGCTTCCAATGCAGGAGGCATGGGTTTGATTCCTGGTCAGGCAAATAAGATCCCACATGCTGTGCAGCACAACCAAACTTTTTTTAAAAAAGAAAGCAAATTCTAGCACATGTTACACCCTGGATGACAATTGAGGACATTCTGCTAAGTGAAAAAAGCCAACACAGAAGGACAAATACTGCATGATTCCACTTATCTGAGGTCCCTAGAATAGTCAGATTCATAGAGACAGAAATGGGATGACACTTGCCAGGACCTGGAGCGGGGTAGGGATGGATATATGTGGTTTAGTGTGTATAGAATTTCTGTTTGTTCTTCTGTAAAGGGCTGAATAGTCAATATTTTAGGTCAGCAGGCTACTTGGTCTCTATTACAACTACTCAAGTCTGATACTATAGTGCAAACAGCAACAGAGACAGCACATAAATAAATGGGAATGGCTATTGCCAACAAAATTTTACTCATAAAACCAGGGGAAAAAAAGAATTTCTGTTTGTGTCAATGAAAAAGAAATTGACAATGAAAATGGTTGTAAACACTGCTAATGTACTTAAGCCACAGAACGGCAATGGCTAAAATAATATATCTTATTTTATATGTATTAAATGAAAAAATGGAAGAAAATTTCAGAGAACTTGCAAGTGGAATCCAGCAGTATATTCATATTTCAAATCTCAAATTTAATCACCTTCTCAGGGGGATACAAATATCTCTCCTTTCAATAGCAGTGGCTATCTCCAAGAAACTTGTATTCCATACATGAGATTCTTTTCTCTCTGGGATGTTTGATCCTATCCCTTAGTTAATTCAAATTTCTCCTTTAGATTCCAGAATCTCTCCCCATTTAGCCGCAGAGACCTTATATGGGTCCCTACCTTCCCCTTCTTCTCCCATCCTCATCTTTAACTGATACACAAAGTGGGCTATGACTTTCTTAGGAATCAGGGGCTGACTGTTGAACCCATTCCAGAGATTCTAATTCTAGGATCTGAGGAGTTGAGAATTTGTATCTTTAAAGATTCAGGTGAGGACTTCCTTGGTAGTTAAGACTTCCTTCCAGTAGTTAAGACTGCCTTCCAGTGCAGCTGGTGCAAGTTTGATCCCTAGTTGGGGAGTTAAGATCCCATATGTCTCATGGCCAAAAAACCAAAACACAAAACAGAAGCAATATTGTAAAAAACTCAATAAAGATAAAAAAAAAAAAGACCCAAGTGATGCTGAGGCTCTCAGTTTAACATATGTTGAGAATATTTTGACCCTATTTTGAGAATCCCTGCTTTTAAATCCTCATAAAATAAAAGTTTTCCTTTTCAGGACATTCTTTCTTTTTGAATATGGATGTAAAAACACCTTAAATTAATTATTTTAGGTACGCACTATTTGCACAAAATTCCCTTAAAATATCTATAACAACATACTTCAAAGACTTCTGGAAGGAAAAATAAATGGCTAGAACTCTATCTTGAAACATTAATCAAAACCATTTTCACACTCTAGTTCAATGAACTAGACAATGCCAGAAAGATATTGTTGTTGTTTTTAAATTAAGTTGATATATCTTGCCCCATAGAAAGCTACCTCATGAATTTAAATATAATGTCACTGCTGCTAATAAGAAGACTGAGTGCCAAATAACTGATGCTTTTGAACTGTGGTGCTGGAGAAGACTCTTGAGAGAGTCCTTTGGACAATAAGGAGATCAAACCAGTCAACCCTAAAGGAAATCAACTCTTAATATTCACTGGAAGGACTGATGCTGAAGCTCCAATACTTTGGCCATTGGAATGCGAAGGGCCAACTCACTGGAAAAGACCTTGATGCTGGGAAGATTGAAGGCAACAGGAGAAGGGGGTGACAGAGAACAAGATGGTTGGATGGCATCACTGAATCAATGGACATGAGTTTGAGCAAACTCTCGGAGATGGTGAAGGATAGGGAAGCATGGCATGCTGCAGTTCATGGGGTTGCAGAGTTGGACACGATTTAGTGACTGAACAACAACAACTGCTAATAAAATGATTAAAACCCTCATTTCCAATATATAGGCTTAGCTATCTGAAGTCCTAGTTCCACACAGGAGTACAGATTTGTAAAGGCTGAGGAGACTTGGTTTCCAAAGATAGTACCAAATGGAAGACGGGAGCTCATCAATAAATGATATCCTTTATTGTTCAGAAGAAATAGTTCGAAAGAATAGCTGCCCTCATAGCCTCTAAAAACAAAGGGACCAAAGGCTGTGGTTCTGTGCATTTTCTCCCTGGAAGTGTCTAAGATAGAGGGAGGCCAGAACAATGCCTTCTGTTTGGGCCCCACCCCTGCAAGAACCTTCTGGCAGTCATTTGGCTGCCCTATCTTCATTAGAACACAGGTCTGCTTTGCACCATCTCTCCAACAGCAGTCACTGTATCATCTTGAGTAGCTATTCTAGATTTTGTTGTGAATACTATTCAATAACACAGGATGGTTGAATGTTTTTAAGCCTTGTTTCTTTTTCCTTTTCTTTTTTGCTTATTTCTACTACTGAAAAATCAAGCCCCTCAGATGCACGTGGAGTGACAACTTGTAGTCTTTCTTCTAAAAGTATCTTCCTCTGCTACTCTGTTGAGGGGGCCTCCGAAGGAGCCTGGGGAGATGTTAAGCATTTTTTCCTATTCTGTACTAATCACTAGTTTTCTTCTCAGCCTCCCAAATACAATTTCCCTGAGGGTATAAAGTGTGCTGTTCACATCTGAGTCCTCACCATTCCCTTATTTATTCCACAAACACGTAATGAGTACAGTAAATCCTTACTGCTGCAGAGCAAGCTTTGCGCAATGCCTGGACACACAGCAGAAAATAAAAATGGGCCCTGCCCTCATGTAACTCATTGGCGGGGTCAACCAACGGTCACATGAATGAGTAAAAACTGTACATGCTAAGAAGGGCGCTAAAGAGGAGGAGAGATGAGCTTTGTTGACTGTGGTGTCCATGAAAATGTCCCCAAAGAAGAAGGATGAGAAAGAATTAACTAGAGTAAGATGAGCATTTCACACACAGAAAACAGCACACCCAAAGGTTCTGAGCAACCATCCTATTTGTTTGCTGAGTGAATGGAGGGACCAAGATGGTGTTACTCACTCGGCATGACAGCTCGAGGTGAGGGCAGAGGAAGCACTGACTGCACGGAGCTGAATGAAGACCCACCGTCCTCAAGAAGAAAGAGGATAACTCCATTCTGAAGGCGGACAAACTGAGGCATGGGGAGCTTAAAGGTCTTGTGCAATAGGCACAGCTTTATTGAGGCGTCATTGACAAAATTATATATATTTAAGGTGTACAACATAATACTTTGATATATGTGTACACAGTCAAAATGATTACCTCAGTCAAACTAACACATCTATCCCCTCAGTTACCATTTTCTTGTGTGTGTGGTGAGAACACTGAAGACCTACTCCCTCAGCAAATTTCAAATATGCAATACAGCATTATTATCTATAGTCTACACGCTATACAGTGTCTCAAGAAGCTATTCATCTTATAAGTGAAAGCTGTACTCTTAGACCAACATCTCCCCCAGCCCCTAAAAACCATCATTCTACTCTCTCTGCTTTTGTAAGTTAGACCTTTTTAGGTTCCATGTATAAGTGAGATCATGAAGTATTTGTCTTCATGGGTCTGGCTTATTCCACTTAGCAGTGTCCTCCAGATTCAGTCATGTTATTAAAAACTGGCAGGATTTCTTTCTTTTTTGTGACTGAGTAATATTCCACTGAAGACAGACATTTACATACATTACATTTCCCTTATCCATCCAACCATCAATAGAGACTTCAGTTGTTTCCACATCTTGGCTATAGTGAATAACTGCAATGAGCATAGAGGTGCAGATATCTCTTTGATTCACTGAAGCTGTTTGTTAAAAATACACTTCCAAATATTCTGATTGGACCATTTGCTGCCACCTGAACATCAGTAGCCTGAGTAGTTTAAGTAAACTGTTCCTTGGCTCTGCAGGGTCCTTTGAGCAAGCACAGCCATCTCATCTCTTGCTCCTTGGCACCTCCAGGTCTAGGTACGGGGTTTGGCTCTCAAGTATTCAGATGGGGAGACAGCTGTTTCTTGCCAGTGGCAAGGCAGGCCTTGCTCAGTCCTTCCCAAGAAACAGGCAAGAGCAGAAGGTATAAGTAGGATCTGGTTCAGAGATCCCACAACTCAAACCAAATCAACATCTTTCTCAGCAAAATGAAGGTCATATAAATGCATGAGTTCCCACAAACTTCTAATTTGTGTCACTCCCTTGGCAAAATGTTAGTAACAATAGCATATGTTGATCCCTGAGAACCTGGGACAAGGAAGAGGATGGAGAGGACCCAGAAGTCCCTGGAGAACCTGTCACTGGGGTGATGGCTCAGTGTCCATCCAAACACAACAGCTAGTTCCTATCTGGTCAAGCACCCTATCCAGTGGCATGAGGGCAAACTGCAGGCCAGCACCGTGCAACAGAAATAGAATTCAAGCCACATCTGTAACTTTTAACTTCCTAATATCCATTTTAAACAATTAAAGCAATATTCACATTTTAAATATTTCATATTTAACTCAATATATCCAAAGCACTTAAGGGCATTAAGAGGAAAAGTGAAAGTAGCTCAGTTGTGTCCGATTCTTTGCAACCCCATGGACTATACAGTCCATGGAATTCTCCAGGCCAGAATACTGGAGTGGGTAGCCGTTCCCTTCTCCAGGGGATCTTCCCAACCCAGGGATCAAACCCAGGTCTCCTGCATTGCGGGCGGATTCTTTACCAGCTGAGTCACAGGGAAGCCCAAGAATACTGGAGTGGGTAGTCTATCCCTTCTCTAGCAGATCTTCCCAACCCAGGAATCGAACCAGGGTCTCCTGTATTGCAGGCAGATTCTTTACCAACTGAGCTATCAGGGAAGCCCTATTAAGAGGAACGTAACATTCAAAACAGAGCCTCAAGGACTTTGTGGTATTGCAGTGGCTGTGTTGGGTGTACAAGTTGTGTTAGTAGTCTAGCTGGGAAGATAAAACATATACTCAAAAAATAGTTAAACACATATATTAAATTGTATGGAATAGACTGTCTTCAAAATGTGAAACATGATATGTGCGTTGGAACATCAAGCAAAGAGAAGCAGGGAAATCTATACATTGAGGAAATTCATTCATTCACTTATTCACTATGTCAAGATGAACCAGGGTCTCCTGTATTGTAGGCAGACTCACCAGCTGAGCTACCAGTGAAGCTCAACATGCAAGTATTATTAAAAATTATTAATGAGATACTAAACACAACCTGTGCACCCAACACACCCTCTTCAACACCACAGTGTCTTTTGTGATGCCACAATTGTTGCATTCAGTGAAAAACCGTCCCACTAAAACAACAAAGTAGTGCTTGGCAGAAAAATATTTTGTATTGCCTTAGTTTTGAGGTTTATATTGAAATTAATTGAGGTTAAATAAAATTTGAAAATGCAGTTCTTTGGTGATACTGCTGCTGCTGCTAAGTCGCTTCAGTCGTGTCCAACTCTGTGTGACCCCTGAGACGGCAGCCCACCAGGCTCCCCCGTCCCTGGGATTCTCCAGGCAAGAACACTGGAGTGGGTTGCCGTTTCCTTCTCCAATGCATGAAAGTGAAAGTGAAGTTGGTGATAGTAGCCACATGTCAAAAGCTTGATAGATACATGCTAGTATGCACTGGATTGGGCAGCACCCAGATGGAACATTTCCTTTCTTGCAGAGAATTCTCTGGTGTAGCACAGCTCTAGACCTTTAAACAATTAGAAAAGGTCCCATGCTCTTTCTATCAGTCCGGGATGACAATGCTTGGAAGTATCCTGAGTGACATGGATGCTCCCTCCTGTCATGGCAAGGAGCCTGAAGGTTAAGGGCTAGAACTGTGCACTCACTCACCACCACGTGACCTTGAGCAGATCACGCTCTGTGCCTCGATTCCCATATCTGTCAGAAGGGAATAAGAAGAGCAGCTACCTCAAAGAATCATGAGGATGAAGTAAATAACTGTAAGACACTTAAGTCTTTACCTTTGCCACATAGTAAGTGCACTATAAACAGATGTTAAAGAAATGACTTTCTACCATGATGTCCACTGATTGGGCAGTGAGCACACTGACACAGTGCATTCCAGGATGCTCTTACTGGAAGACGCAAAAAATATCTCTCACCTGTCAATAGCTACCAACCTTCTAGATGACAGTATCATTCACTGATTCACTCAAGGAATATTTACTGAGTTCTTACTTTATACCAAGCACAGCAACCTCAGGCTCAGATGTGTTCCAGACTGTGAGTCCCTTTCCCATCCTCCAAACTGTATCCTCCTAGTTGTCCAAGGCCAGGATAGAATGCCACCCTCTTCAGGCTCCCTTCCGTATTCAGGTCTGAGCTCAGGTAGGCTCCTCCTAGAAGGCTTTCCTGACTGTACTTCCTAAACCTGTGTCATGGGTGTGCCAGCAAGCAGGCCTGGGCACCCAGGTGCACACTGCACTGGCCTGTCCCTTACACCATTCATATCCTTTGTTGGCTTATCATTCCCTGAAATTACTTTGCCTGTTTACTTCTTTACTTGTTCACTGCTTACCTAACCTCAAGAGAAGATAAACTCTATAAGAAGAGAGACCTGGTCTGTTTTGTCCTTGCTACACTCCTTGATAAGATCAGTGGCTGAAAAATAGTAGCTGCTTTATATAAAATTGTTGAGTGAATTCCCCCCTTGATTATAGATTCTCCTGCTTCTTCTAGCTTGATGTTCCAATGCACATATTTTTCACATTCTGAGGACACTCTATTCCATACTACTTGATATAGATGGCTATTTTTGTGTAAATGTCTCATTTCCCCAACTAGAGGTCAAGCCCCTTGAGGCTGTGTACTGAATGTTACATTCCTCTTAATGCCCAGCATAAGGCACACCCTCAATGAATACTTGTTGATGAATGAATGGGAAGGACAAAGCACAGTCCCTAAACTAAATTTTTTGGTCACACAGAGTGGACTATTTCTACAAATAATAATTTGTAAAATGAAGTAAATATATATATGCATACAGCTATATGTGTTATGTTTCACATTCTAATTAAAGGAAGCTATTTTTACAACTGTTTTCCAGTCCAAGAGTAAAACTGTAAAGAATAATGTTAAATGTTAGATCATTAAGTCGGCTTTCTTTAATTATATGGCAGTGTTTCAAAAAAGCTTTGAGTCATCTTTAAGATTCTTTGCCAAGGGTACACCACGCTACATTTAAAATGGCATTTATCTTAGTATATGCACTTCTACTGCAAATGATTTGTTCCAACAAAGCAAAACCTTGGCAAAGAGCTGCCATTCCTTTCAAACCCCCTATCAAGAAGAGATCCATGGGAACATTATAAGGACCAGAGATGAGAAAGCTTGGGAAGTTCTCTTTACCAGAAATTGCCAGGATACACTTTTAACAGAAGCATCAATGTGTCCACCCTCTTCAATGTCCAATCCTATGAGACTTATTTTTTGTAAATATTTTCTATAAGATAGCTGCAAGTCCTCAGAACTTATAATAATAAAAACTTATGGCTATCAATATACATCCATATTTTCTTTCTCTCTCTTTCATTCCCTTTCTTCCTGCCTCCCTTCCATTTTTCTTCTCTGCTTTTCTAAAACAAAAATGAGGAGGTCAGTACCATTTGTTCTTGAACAATTAAGCACACAGGCCAATCATTTGAAGCAGAAAAAAAAAATCCCATAAAGGCTAAATTATGTTCTGATGTACTTATTACATGAAGCGTCTATTATGATTAACTATTATACATGGGAGATGAATCGAATTCACATTTATGCACCTCATCTATTCCTAAAGAAAAGCAAATAAAAATTTTATAGCAACCTGAAACGTTTGTGAAAATGGATCTTAAAAAAGATCAATATTATAAGGTTTTAATGTCAAATTGAGACCATAGAAAAGACGGTCCACAGCAAGGGCTCAATTTCCAACAAAAAAATTAAAGAGTTAATCAGGTGAGCAGAGGAGAGCACAGTCATTCAGGTGGGAGCTGTTGAGAAAGGAGCTGGTAGAACTCTGGTTAAGCTAGTAAGGAATAATGGGCAGAACTGGAGGGCAGAAAACAGTTCATCTATGATTTCATTTATCCGTGCCTATGTATTGACCTCCTGTTATATTTGAGATAACATTTCCAGCAGAAGGGACATCACACAGGAACAAGGGACAAACAGAGGCCCCTTTCTAGAAATTAGTTTTGACAAGATATGCACAGTGTGATATTTACATGTGCATACAGGACAGGGAAGGATTTTTATTTATTTATATTTTTATGTTGCCTTTCTCTTGAGTATTGAAGGTTTACCTTTATGATGACATCTAGAATTTCTCTAGGCTTTGTGAGATTTGCATTGCAACAAGGAGCTTCCTCTCATGAAGCCTGTCTCATCCTTTCTCCTTCCCTCTTGCCATTATTAATCAGGGGATACAGTTAATGACCCTGACAAATCATAAAAGATTTCTCCTAACTTCTTTAAGTGTGACTACCCAGGTCAGAGCCTGAAAGTACACCCAGCCGTGAACCACATGCTATTTATAGGCTTAAAACCCAGGCAGAATTTGTATCACACACGATGAAAATGCCAGCCTCTCACAGGACCCAGGATCTGAAACAAATCACTTCTTCCCTAAACCTCCAAAGGATAACCACATGGTTCCTCCCAGATATGTGTTTAATCAGAATCCCCTCCTCCCCTGCAATCAAGGAACACACAATTACTGAGCTAATCATTTAAATGATGCTAGTGAGAAACAAAGCCATTTTCCTTGTTAAAAATGTGTTTGCTGTCCTATCCATTTATCTGTTTTCTTGGCAGTGCTCTGCATTAATTTATTGCTCAATAAAGCACAGACACCAGCAGACTTGCTGAGCCATGCCTAGTGGAAAGCCCACTATTTCATCCTACAAAGACAGCCTGCGAGCCAAAGGCAGAAACAAAAGCACACTGGGCCTCACAAGCCCTGGCTGGTTAATCCTGGCTCCATTTACTCTCCCAGAGACTCGAAAGGGAGGCAGGTGTACAGCACTGGGGAGAATGCAGGTGACTAAACAGTTATCGATCGTCAGAGGAAATGGAGTAAGTTTGGTCTGTTGGCCAAGTGCCATTGGGTTTCCTTTCTGTTGGATGGTAAACCTCACTGTCACAAGTAATCTCGCGGTGAGCTTTGACGGGAGAGAAGCTAAGAAGGGAAATGATGAAGATGAAGACAGGGTGGGACTTGGCTTGCCAAGGTGTCTGTCATTCCAGGAGATTCTCCCTTTAAATGAAAATGATGCTTGTGGCTTCCTTTGCAGTTAAGGTACAGGGACTAATCACAAGGCTACTGTTCAGATCTTTGCTTCAGTGTGAAACCTTGGCCATGATTAGCCTGTGTATGGAAGGGTTTATCATCTAAGAATCTCTTTCATGGGTGATCACTGGGTGATCAGGTATGGTCAACCACATAGACACAGGTACTTTTCATTTGAAGGCTTTGACCTCAGAGAGCCTTCATCCACTAAAGGTTCATCAACAGAGAGTTGAAGGGATCTCCACAAGTGACGGGATTCCCTTCCAGACTTCTTATCCAGCACAGTCTAGCAGGAGGTTTCTAAGGAGACTGAGCCCAGGAAATCTGGGCTTTGGCTCAGGAACCTAATAGTGAAGGAAGATGTTTCAGAGCCAAGAAAACTGAGCACCGAGGATAATTCCAAGGATTCAAAAAATTCATTGGCTGTTAACTTTGATCATCTTGTCCTGGGCCTGAACTTTAGGGGAGAAAACTGGGACTGAGAGAGGAACTCATTTGTCCGGAGTCCTTGTAAGAGTCAGTGGTAAAGTTAGGAGGATGGATGACAAATAAGGAGGGGAAATGCACAAAGAGTCTGCCTTCAACTCAGTGGTTGCTGCCCCAGAGAGGGCACACCTGGCCAAGCTACTCATGAGCAAGAGACACAAAACCGCAACAAAACCCTCAAAACAGAGGGTTTTCCTCTCTGCAGGCAGTTCTCAGCAGGCTACAGTGTATCATCATTCCTTAGCAGAAGTACAAGAGGGAGAAGACAGGCACATGTAACACTGTCACCAGGAAAGAAAAAATGCCAAGGGAGGTCCCGCACGTGCCCAGCTCCAATCCATGCATGCAACCCCCTTTCTGTACCTCGCTGCATTAATAGTAAAGGGTGAGGAGATGCTGCCTTCTGTCTCTGCCCAAGGGTGCCCTTGGTGAAAGCACAGGAAGGCAATGAGAAACAGACACTGAGTTTGCAGAGAAGGTCTTCAGTTCATCAGAGAGAGGGGGAAAGTGCCAGCAGGGGTCCTCACCACCCCAGTCACATGCCATCGTCCTTTCGCCTCTGAACCTTTTTCAAAGGGTGCCCCCATGCACACTGTCCTCGTCACTCTCCTCCACAATCACAAACCCTACCAGTCTGTGTAGCTCTGTTCATGAACCTTCCTCTAGTCACTCCTGTCCCCATGACAACATCCTTTTCTGAGTGTGGACAACAGGTATCACAGCCTCATTGGTTAACTGGGCTGCTCTTCAGAGCAGACACGGCAGATGTACACAGAATTTGTACCCGCTATGTACTTTTATTTAATAAGATGATCACTTCCACAATCAGACCGCTTGGGAGCTGGGGTCATCCTTTATATGCCTCCCACCATGTGCCTGGAGTAAGCTCTGAAGCTAACATGTAGATACTGCAAACAGCATCTGCATCCAGGTCGGGAATCACAGCCTCAGAGTGCCTCCCACTGCAATGGGTGGACAGAGGACACGAGAGAACACTCGCTGACCTCGCACAGTCAACACTGACCGTGGAGAGGGGCCTTGGGGTCAGGAGACCTGGTCTTAATCCTGCAGATACCGCAGGCATATGGCTCATGGATGTGAAGTTTCCTGCACAGACCCAGGTTTAACTGGTACTCACTTCCAGGGGTTTGTGTGAGGAGTGAAATCTGTGTAGCATACACAGAGATCAATCCAGGAACTCCCCTGAACCAAAACCACAATGAAAGGCTAGTGACAGCCTGGTGTGGGAGTATACTAATAACATAATAACCCTATAATAACTTAAATAACAAATATAAAACTGATGACATAATAAATTAATAAGAGTATTACTAGCAGCCACCATATATATGATATATATTTTGTGCCAGGCATTCTTCTAAATATTTTACTTGTAATAACTCATTTAATCAAACCAAAATATTTTAGAAGACAAATACTATTACTGTCATATCCACATTATAAGCTGGGAAACTAAGGCCCAGGACTGTTGGGTCATTGGTCCAACATCCCGCAGCAGTTAAATGGCATAGAGGTGATGTTCTGATAACCGCTCCCCCTTCCTGAAACAGAAGCCGGCTGCATGGTTCATCTCCTCTCTTTGGGTCTCTGCCGTGAGATCTGCAAAGATGTTTTCAGCAAGCTGTCCCTGCCAAATAGAGAGCTCTGACTTCCCCTGGATAAAGCCCTCTGTCCCCCAGGGGAACAGAGGAGGAGGTGAGAAGCTGCTATCTCAGTCTATTCCACCCACCAGCAGGGTTTGCAGGGCTGGGCTCCAGGCCAAATCTTAACAGGAAGAACCATCCCTGGACCTCTACGCCAGGAGCAGAGTCCTAGCCCCACCCAATGAAGAAGGTGCCTAGTGCAAAAATGCAGAGGTGGTACCTGGTAAGCTTTCCCATGATGTAGCCAAGTTCTGGATGAAGGGACTGTTGATTAGCCGATGAGTTTTTAAACTTCTGAATGATTTATGTTGTCTCCGCAAGCAGAGGAATTATTAATAGATGAAACGATCACACTGTCCACGTGCCAACAGACAAAGAACCTGGGACCACAGCATGGACACCGGCGCCCAAGATCTGCCCCTGACAACCCACCTCCGTGAACAGGGAGTGTCTGCAAAGTGAGGGTGACATTCTTCCTGGGGCTTATGCTCTGTGTCCGGGAATCACCACAAAGGGCCTGATCACCGTTCACCACATAACTGGCTCTACCTTTTAGATTCAACAGATCACATTTCTCACCACACGCTGCACCAGACTGAGTCCAGGGCACAAGATTCTTCCACTAATCCACCAACTGCTGCTCAGTCGCGTCCGACTCCGCGACCCCACAGACGGCCGCCCACCAGGCTCCCCCGTCCCGGGGACTCTCCAGGCAAGAACACTGGAGTGGGCTGCCGTTTCCTTCTCCAGTGCATGAAAGTGAAAAGTGAAAGTGAAGGCGCTCAGGCGTGTCCGACTCTGCGACCCCATGGACTGCAGCCCACCGGCTTCACTGCCCATGGGATTTTCCAGGCAAGAGTACTGGAGTGGGGTGCCATCGCCTTCTCCAAATCTACTAACTAGTCATCCTAATTCTATGCTTGACTCCAAGCACTGTGGGTCACTGGGCCAGTATTGATTTTCAAAGCTGCCTGAGAAATTGACAGTTATCCCTATGGAAATGAGTTGTTGAGCCCTTTTGGTTTCTAAGGGTCCCTCCACGGGACAAAAGGATGTTGGAGATATTTCCTTTCCATCTAAACAGTTAAAAGGTTATACCCTGCCACTGAAGGATGGCATCACCAATTCAATAGACATGAACTTGGGCAACCTCCAGGAGATGGTGAGGGACAGGGAAGCCTGGCATGCTGCAGTCTATGGGGACACAAAGAGTTGGACACGACTTGGTGACTGAACAACGAACAACCCTTTGGTTAAGCAATGCCATCCAACTCAATCACACAGACCCCAACACCATTCAAAAATAAGCATGGCTTATTTCTCAGGTCAGTCTTGCTGATCATACGTATATGATCAGTGTGCTTTGACCTTTGTGACAGACAGTCTACTTAACTCAGTGCACATCTAGCCAATGCAACTTGCATTTAAGAATTTGAAAAAAGTTGGCTCAGCATCTGTGGTAATTTGGGCTACCTGCTAGGTGCTGCAGAGAACAAAGTGAAGTGAAGTTGCTCAGCCGTGTCCGACTCTTTGCAACCCCATGGGCTGTAGCCTACCAGGCTCCTCTCCAGGCAATAGTCCTGGAGTGGATTGCCATTTACTTCTCCAGGGGATCTTCCCAATCCAGGGATCGAACCCGGGTCTCCCACATTGTAGACAGACACTTTACCGTCTGAGCCACCAGGGAAGACAGCTAGGTACTGTAGAGAACAAAAGGGAAACATAAAATATGATTCCCTCTTAATGAATATATATGTCCCACGGGCTGATAAAATGAATACTCAACAAACAGCCTGACAATCGTAACAGATTGTGTACAGTTAAAAGGAACTATCGGTAGGAGAGATAATAAAAGGCTTAGGAATTGAGAAGCAGATGATCAGTGCGGCTACAATGGCTGGGGAAATAATCTATCAGAAGTAAAGGTGATACATGTGAGAAATGTAATCCTAAGTGCACTGGGTCCTGTAAAGCAAAAACATTCAGGGCACTCGATTAAAATGCTGCTGCTGTTCCTCACTCCTGCATCTGTCTGGAAACCACAAAAAGAAAGTGAAAGTCACTGGGTCGTGACTGACTCTTTGCAATCCCATGGGTTCCTCTGTCCATGGAATTCTCCAGGCTAGAATACTGGAGTGAGTGGCAGTCTCCAAAATCCAGCCTCATCAGAACATTAGGGAAACCTGTCAAGGTGATGAAGACAAAAATAACCCCCTCCCCACCACCATATTGGGTCATCCAAAGGAATTCAGGAGCTAAAGCAAGGTACAAGGGATTGGATGTGGTAGAAGTTAAGAATCATGTGACTCAATTTGTGAAAGAATAGAACCTCAGCTTCCCAGGTGGCATAGTGGTAAAAAATCCTCCTGCCAATGCAGGAGATGCAAGAGACAAGGGTTCCATCCCTGGGTTGGGAAGATCCCCTAGAGTAGGAAATGGCAACCCACTCTAATAATCTTGTAATCTTGCCTGGAAAATTTCAGACAGAGGAGCCTGTCCATGGGGTCACAAAGAGTTGGACATGACTGAGCACGCACACACGTGACCTCAGTCCAGTGGGAAAACTGAGGGACAGCAAAGTTACTAAAGCTGCACAGCTAAAAGGAAAATAGCCTCCCAGCCACTATTCTCTACCCCATGGCTAGTCAGCTTTGTTAGTGGAAGCTGATTGAGTAGACACAACACACAGGAAACTGCAAGTGTTATAGACATTCCTAAATCCTTTTTCTCTTGGAGTAAAAATATACCTGAAGACTCCCTTGTGATTTATAGGAATGGAGTCAATTCTAGACTCATAGATCTCAGAAATGTTCCCTTTTTTATATTTTGGAAGCTTCAGCATTTTCCTTTCTACCACCTGCAGCACTGGGGCGGGAGAGGCTTGCCTGGTGGAGCTGAAGAATTCCATTAAGCTGTGACGAGACTAATTTTGAATTTATAGCAAGTCTTCTAAGACTACGTGACACTCTACTACATTTAGAATAATTATCCCATCGACTATTTACTTAAACATTTTAAAGGAAAGGAAAGAAACTGAGGTGGGTGTTTTAGGCTTTATTCTAACAGATTTTTTTGAGGGTAAATAGAAAAATCCCAAAGCAGCCATTAAAAATATTTAATCCCATGATGGGGGCCTCACTTGCTACAGTGGAAATTAATGATGGAGACAGAGAGGCAATGGAAGACAAATCAACCCAGCAGGAATACAAAGGGCAAGCCTGGACAAATTAATACCACTTCCCAGCTAACTGGTACTTTTCATCAGGGAACCTCAACGCACTTTACAGAGAATACTTATTTTCCTGTCTCAAAGAGGCAGGGAGATAAATGGCAAGCCCAAAGGTCACATAGGAAGTGTGTAATGATTTTAGGGATAAAATTCAGCCTTATTCCCCAGTCTCTGGTCTAACAGGTTCCTCCCTTCAAACTCCCCTGTGCCTTTCACCCTTGGTCTTTCCACCAACCACAGTGTCTTTGAAAACACCCCTGATTCTTGTTCCTCTAACAAAGGACACTGTACACCAGGGGCCACTTGAGACCTAAGAAAACATTGTCCTCATCTTGGAATCCAATCTATATTCACCAATGTCCCAGAGACAGCATGAATCACCAGTGGAAGGGAAAATGTGTGGCTCCTTAGAAGAAGATGCATTGTCAGACCCTGGAGAACACCCCTTTGGGTTATCTGATTCTGATTGTATGGAAGCCACTTTGCAATTCTGTAAATTGTAGATAAGTGATAGCAATGCAAATAATACTTCTTGTCTATAGACATGTAAATTCTGTCCTGTCCAAGAGAGGTCCAATTGACTTCTCCCTCCCACTGTGGAGAAAACAGTTTTTGCACATTTGCACATTCATTCTAATATTTCTGATCCACAAAATGTGTCTGTTCTTTTCAATAGGTTATAACATCTGCCTGATTCCCTGATTAGGAAATAGAATAAAATCTTTAGCATGTATTCATTCTGATATCTGACAGTCATGATTTTACCCTTGTTGTGAAAATTATTTTTTAACACCAATTCAACCACAGAAATGATGTACCCCAAAGTTAGAAACACAGATGGGAACAGCATGAGATGTCAGAACTCAGATGAGAACCGATGAAAAAAATAGAGAGGTTGAAAATTCCTCTTGCTCATGGTACAGCTGTAGAGCTCTAAATATTGGGTTGATCAAAAAGTTTGAGTTTTCCATAACATCTTGCGGAAAGACCTGAACAAACTTTTTGGCTAATCCAATACAGATTAAGGGATGTTTTTCTTTTGAGAACAAATCCATAAATTTAAAAACCCCTAGGGACTTCCCTGATGGTCCAGTGGTTAAGAATCTGCCTTCTAAAAATAAAAAAGAACCACCCTCCCCATGCAGGGAATGCAGGTGCAGTCCTTCATCAGGGAACTAAGACCACACATGTTGCCAGGCAACTGAACCTTTACCTCAACTAGAGAGCCTGCATACCATAATTAAGACCCAACACAGAAATAAATGCATACATAAATATGTATTTTAAATATATATATATATATAAAACATCTGTAGATCCAATATTTCATCCTCTATCTTATCACTACCTAAATCTTAACTCAAATATAAGCTATGTTAACTGGGTCCAAGACCTCAGCTCTGACAAATGTCGACTGACAGTGCAGTCCTGCTGAAAACCGGGACACGGTTTTGTAAGGGTTAGAAAAGGCCCGCCCCACCCCACCCACCCTCACTGGAAGAAACACAGTCCTATACTGGAGTCTATGGTTTGGCATACGGGATGCAGATTTTATGTGAGCCCTTTCTTGTGCCTTCAGCTGGGCACCTTTGGTCAGTGCTCAGAGAAGGCAATGGCACCCCACTCCAGTACTCTTGCCTGGAAAATCCCATGGATGGAGGAGCCTGGTGGGCTGCAGTCCATGGGGTTGCTAAGAGTCCAATATGACTGAGTGTCTTCACTTTCACTTTTCACTTCCATGCATTGGAGAAGGAAATGGCATCCCACTCCAGTGTTCTTGCCTGGAGAATCCCAGGGACGGGGAGCCTGGTGGGCTGCCGTCTATGGGGTCGCACAGAGTCGGACATGATTGAAGGGACTTAGCAGCAGCAGCAGCAACCTATAACACTGTACATGGTGACTCAGACAGAAGGAATACTCACAGCCCAAGACCCAGAACCATTAGCAGGAATGGACAGCTAGAGAATGGCTGCTGCTCAGGAGGGCAAGAGAGAAACCGAGAAGCCTATGTCCAAGCTGACCCACTCAATCCAGTGAGATCCATCAGACAGTCACTAACTCTGTGGCACCCTGCTCCAACCACACACAGGGACTGGCTGACAACTGCCCCATGACCGGATGCTTTCCCTGGGGGTTGGCGGGGGGGTATCAAGAAGTAGCTGAGCAGCCATAGAAAGGAATGAAGTGCTGATATATGTTGCAACATGGATAAAATTTGACATCATTATGCTAAGTAAAAGAAGTCAGGCACAAAAGATCGCATATTGAATGATTCAATTGCTATTCAGTGTCAGAATAGACAAATCTATAGAAATAAAAAATAGACTCATGGTTGTCTAGGGTTGGCGGGTGGTGTGGAGATTTGAAGGAGTTTCCCTAAGACATCCCAAGCTGTGTGCCTGGATGTTGTAACAAGTGATAATGATAAAGTGATCATCGGGCTTTCTGGGAAGGGAGACTGCAGTGCAGGTTCACAGGAAAGCTGGCTTCATTCTCCCCACCCTTATTACTGGCTAGCTCTGCCTCTGTCCTTTAATATGATCTTAGAAACACTTTTGATTACTATCACAGCCGGTTTGCCTCAATTTTTTCCACTTTCCTTCCACCCCTAAGACCTCATTCCTCACCCACTTTATTCTTTGCTTGACAGATGGCAGAACAGAATCTGTGCAGACTGGGTCCCTTCACTGTCCTGACATCCAGGTCAGGCCCCAGCCCCCTCTACAGCTCCAGCCACGATAGCCTGTCCTCAGTGACTGAGGTCTGCCTTCCTCCACTCCCGACCAGGCTCGGGCAAATGTGCCTGCTCTGTCTGAAACATTCTCTCTGATCCTCTTCAGCCAACTCCTTTCTCATTAGGTCCCTTATTCATCCCTTCAGATCTCAAGCCAAGGGCCACTCTGGGGAGCCTTTCCTGATCTTCAATCCACTGGCTCTCACAGCAACACTTCTCTCTCTCTCTCTCTCTCTCTCTCTCGTGTGTGTGTGTGTGTGTGTGTTCACACAGGCAGAGCAGGTGCATTTGAATTCTCTAAGTTATAAACTCACACATGATCAGATTCTTGTTGACCAGATAATGGTCAGGGAATTGGAGGACGACAGACTCCTGCTGCGGAATAATTTTTGCCTGTTTTGCCTTTCTCCATTGCCTCCCAGTCTCCAGTCTGTAGTAACAGACTGATAAGAAACACAAGTGGCCCCGGGGCCAAACACATTCCCACCTCTGTCAGGATGAGCTTCCCTACCTTTGGAATCAGACCAGGGAAAACAGAAGTTTGGAATCATGTTGAGCGGAAAATATAAAAGCTTTGGAGCCACATAGGCCTGGGTTTAAATAGCAGCCCTTTCCTTCTTTGTCTGTCATCTGCTTACTCATCTGTGATGAGGGATGAATGAAAGGAACAATGGTTGTGTGTACGGCCTGGTCTCTGCAACATGGTGAGCAGCTTGTAAATGTCCGTTTCCTTTCTTTACAAACATTTTCTTTGTTCTTTATCAATAATTTCAGTAAGACTTTATTTCCTCTTCTGCCAGTCTCCAGTTTGTCTAGATAGAACTTAAAACTACCACTGTCTGACTCGAGGAAGAAGGGAAAAGAGCTAGGATTCTGTTTCCCTATCAGCCTGTCCACTGCAGCCTGGCAGTCCCGCAGCCCCAAAAGAAACCTGAGTGGTCCCCCACCTATCCAGGATGCTGCTGATCAGGAAAGTGACTTGTGGTGTACAGACTGACTGGGACGGACAGCCTCCCTGTAAAGCTCTTGATAAATCCCAGAAAATGCCAGGAATGCTCTGGTCCCTTCACATACTTGGCATATTAGGTCAAAATCAGAAGTCATGTTGGTGAAAACTGAAGGAGGATGATGGAGAACAGGATTCCTTGACACTGAGGGCAGAGGGAGGGAACATGGTGATTGTCCAACACTCCTAGCCACCTACATATTTCAGAAATACTTAATTGAGTGCTTATTATGTGCTGGGCACAGAGTGAGATGCTGAGGATGGACATAGCTGTAGCAAAAACTAGACTGAAGCTACTCTCAAGGAACTCAATTTATCCACATAGGTAGACACTCATCCAGTAGTCACCCTCAACAAGTGAGTGAACTCAAACAGAGATAAGAGTGTGAAAGAGCACAGGGAATTCCCTGGCACTCCAGTGGTTAGGACTCTGCCAAGGGCCCAAGATCAATCAATCCCTGGTTGGGGAAGTAAGATCCCACAAACTCCACGATGAAAGAAAGAGAGAGAGAGAAAGAGACAACGAGAGAAGGAGAAAACGAGAGAGAGAGAAAGGAAGGAAGAACACAATTCTAGAAGAGTAGCTAACAAATGAATAGAGTGAAGGGAAGTATCCCAAGAATAAGTTGACTTCAAAAGGAGTTGGAAGTGCTATCCGTGTGAAAGATGTGTGTTGGAAGGGATATGAGAAAAAGAGAATGAATTCTCCAAACAGAGGGAACAGCATGTGCAAAGCCCAGCGACAACAAAGTGGTACAAAGAGAAGGGTACGAAGTCAACGTGACGGAGCCCAAGCACCAAGGAGAAGAATGAAACCTGGGGATTATGACGAGGACAGTTCCTGATGACTGGGGAGAGGTGACTGGGGGTACACTCTGGGCTAGAAACATACCCCTGCAGTAAGTGCCTAGAACTAAAGTAGGGGGGACCAAAGTCCTGCAGGCCTGTTGGAGAGCAGAGTAAGATGCAACTGAAGACAGGTTGAGATTGACCATCAGTAATTGTTTATATTTCTCCTAAAGAGCAAGGTTGTGATACAGGCATATAAAAATGTTAAAATTCAAGCAGAACCAACTTAAAACATATCTTTGACTGACAAGGCATGTGTTTGTCATTTTTTCAGGGGAGACTGTTAAGCTGAAAATGAACTAAACGGCAGCGTTATTTCTCTGTAAACATATGTAATTGCCTTTTAAAGAATTCTCAGATGAACGTTACAGCAGCGAGTGATAAACATTCATTTATTTCTCACAGTATCAGAGAATGGGATCAGCATTAACAAGCTGCCTTTTCCTGTTTCCTCTTAAGCGGTCTCATTTATTGTGAGTTTCTGTAAGCATTAACAATTTGTAAAATGAGTTAATTATATTCTTGGAGGTTTAATAAAATCTACCAACTTGAGTAATATCCTGAAGGTCTTAAAATTTACCCAGAAAACTTATAAAAAGGAGCAAACGCATTTAGCTGAGCAGAACATCCCGTATATTTATAGACAGCATATATTATCCTACAATGGCCAAGCTAACTATGTAACAGTCCTGCTGACAGACTCTCAATCACGCTGAGCTGCAAAAGGATCCCTCCTTTAAAGTTTAAAAAATGTTCACGTCAATGTATAAATCCTGACAGAGAGCCAAGCCAAGCATTCCGAATCCAAAGACTTTGGTGGTTCAGACTGAGAGAGAGAGAACCAATAATCGAGCTGAATTGTTGAAGAGCAAAGCGGGGATTTCAAGACCATGCATTGATCTTTAACAATCACTGGCATGAGGGAAACAGGGAAGGGACCGTGAAACAGAGGTGAGAATTAAGATGTCACATGGATTAAATACAGGTTTCAGCTGTTTAATTTTAGGTTGGTGTTTTGTCTCTCTCGTTTCTTTTTAAATGTGTTTCTCTTTTTCCTCACTAGCAACTCAATTTGCCAACAGGTAGTAAACTGAATGACTCCAGTCTCCAGTTTTCCGTGTCCCTGGTCATTTGCCTGGAGTGTTACTGGGTGTGAAACGGGATGTGGCCTAAGGGTGAAACACCAGGATCTGGAGTCCAGTTGCTGTGTACGAATGCTGGATCTGCCCGCTTCCCAGTCATGTGTCTTTGGAAAGTCAGCCACAACCTCCAAGTGCCAGCTTCCACGTCTTCGAAACACAGAGACTGAAGCAATACACACCTCACGGAGTTGTTGGGATGATTAAGTAAGAGGTACGAAAGATACTTCGCTGTAAAGGTTAGTGATCAGCGTCCCTCTGCTGGGAAGAGTGGCAGTATTTACAAGGCGGGAGAGGATCTCATCCCCATCTCCTCACCACCCCCCTGAAATCATCCTCAATGGAAGGGTCTCTAACCTCCATCACATCCTATCCCAAGAGACAGCATGTTATAACTGGGTCCCACCTGCACAATTACTTATAAATATGTTTCTCTTGAAACCGCATTTTTCTAAATTTGTTTCTTAAATGGATCTTTATATTACTATCAGAAATGGAAAGCCTGCCTTACTTGTCATAACTAGGAAGGAACCATAAACATACAGCAAAAAAAAAAAAAAATCATCCAGATTCTCTTGATACTGTTAGCCCAGCAAAGATTCAGAGCTTGAAGCTGATGACTGCAAATTAGAGAGGTCCCAAAGAGACGACAGAACCAAGTGGATGGCAAACAATGTTAAAGGAAAGACAACCCTCTCACCACATGAGTCTGCAGCATTGATGCTGGGGTGACACGCCACGTGAAATCCTGGTAACGTCCATCTCTCACAATGTCATCTAGAGTGACTTCTATCACAATTTGTGGGGGTTTTATGGATAAACAAGCAGTGTCACATGGCAGCTGAGAATAATTCCAATACTCCCTTGGAAGGAAGGCTCCCAATTAATCCTAGCCATTCATTTCTAAAACGGAGTGAGACACTAGAATTTGTGAAATTTACAGACCTGTGAATTCCCCTGGCAAACAGCAATGTATCAGCAATATACATACATACATACATACATACATACATATATATATACACATACATACATACATACATATATATATACATACATACATACATACATACATACATACATATATATGGCAATGGCACGCCACTCCAGTACTCTTGCCTGGAAAATCCCATGGATGGAGGAGCCTGGTAGGCTGCAGTCCATGGGGTCGCTAAGAGTCGGACACGACTGAGTGACTTCACTTTCACTTTTCACTTTCATGCATTGGAGAAGGCAATGGCAACCCACTCCAGTGTTCTTGCCTGGAGAATCCCAGGGACGGGGGAGCCTGGTGGGCTGCCGTCTATGGGGTCGCACAGAGTCGGACACGACTGAAGCGACTTAGCAGCAGCAGCAGCATGGGAGGTGGGCTACTTAAATTTTATGCATCCTCAATCAGACCCCCATCTCTCTTGAGGTTAGATTTCTAAGTTGATGGTTCCTACTTCCCATCTCTGTCTATCAATGCCTTCAACCCAAATATCGTGTGAGTCCACCAGTACACATGTCCTTTAAAACACCCCAAGTGGGAACCACTACCCGTTGAGGATTAAAGTAGACATGTAATCACGTTTCATCCTGAGCTACAGCCGTCATCTAATATAAATGCCACAATCACTTGGAAGGGTGTCTGTACATTGCAAATAGCAGGGGAATAGAAGACGCTTTCCTGAATCAGCCTGTTCAGCAAATCTGAACTCATTCAGTCACAGATCCAGTTAATTCATGCTTCAGGGTTTGTACCACACTAATAAGATGAATGAAAAAGCAAAGACATACACATGGAGGGAGTCCCTTTGCTGTGCATGCAATCAACTTCTGCTTCATGGGAACGTATTGCACAGATAATTGAGAAGCACCTGACAAACAATCCGTGCAATTCTGGAGTCTGCCCCAGGAAAGCACACACTCTCTATGTGCACAAGAGGCTCTTAATCCCTGTTAGTTCCTCCTCTCCTGCCTGTCACATTCGCTTCAGCAATGATAGATGATGTTGTGTCATCCAGAAACTCCGTCAGCGACAGGAAATCCCAACCTGGGATTCTAAATTTGACCACAGATCACTCAGATGGACAATGGGAGTTATCTGATTTGTGGACTAAGCAAAAGCCAAAACCTTCTGTGCATCCAAGAAAATGTATTTGTGAGTCAAAGGCATCTATTTCTTAGATGGAAGCTGGCGTGGGTACCGTCTGCGAGGAGAGGGGGGGAGAGAGGTTTCCTGGAAGGGGAGGCAGGCTGAGTGCTGAAGCACAGGAACACGTGGACAAGCTGCAAGCTCGTCAAGTGCTTTTCCCCACTCCCATCAGCTCACACATCAGCTTGGAGGGCTGACAGGTCCCCGATCACTCAACGGGCAGGCAGCAAACTCTGAGGGCGGAGGGAGTTAACTCAGCCTTATCTTGAGCTCCGCTATTAACAAACTTGTCATCACTTAACCAAGTTGTTAGTCACTGGAACAATTTGATGGAAAGAAATTTGTGTCCCAGGGAGAAACAAGTTAACCCAGATGGGGTGGCCCACGGGATCAAGTGGCAATAAACTCTGTTATCTCTCCTAGTTAGCAAACAAAAAGCTAAGTAAACAGATCATTATGAACAGCTCCACGTATCACATATGGTGGTCATTATGCAGATGAATAAGCACCTTAAAAATACACTTAACCGGAAAACTCCACCCGAGTAAGTAACTTCTGTCACTAGTGACTTGGGTTTGTTGATCTGAAAATTACTCTTGTCTTGACAAGGCATGAGAGGACAAGTTAATAGAGAGTTCCAGTTAACCAAGTACCCAGTTTATACAGATCATCAGGTGTCTGCTTTGCATTGGGAAGAAAGGGATTAAGAGCCCAGGGACATCTCTAGTCCTGGTTCTGCCCCTGGACACATTACTAAGCCTTTTAGATCTCAGCTTTCTTCTCTAGAGTGTGAAACTATTAGACTGATGAGCAGTTTTCAATCTGAATGTAGCAACACTCTGGTAAAGAGCTCAGATATACTCTTCAAAATTAACTTATAATGAAATACTGGCATTTATTAGTTTCCTTAAATGTATTGACTAGTGAAGGAGACATTAGTGTCACCCCCATTTTACAGACAGGAAAACCAGGGCTCAGAGAGGTCGGCAACTTGCTTGAGGGTCACCCAGCCAGCCAGAGGCCAAGGTAGGACCTAGAACCCATGTGGTCTGGCTCTTAACAACTCCACTATCTGCCTCAATAATGGTTAATAGCAGTTATTTGTTGTTTAGTTGCTAAGTTATGTTTGACTCTTTGTGACCCCATGGACTATAGCTCACCAGGCTCCTCTGTCCATGGGATTCTCCAGGCAAGAATCCTGGAGAGGGTTGCTATGTCCTCCTCCAGGGGATCTTCCCAACTCAGGGATTGAATACCTATATCTCCTGTGTCTGCCAATGGTCAATCAGTTATAGCCAATCAATTGACAGACTGTCGGCTATAGGAGATTTGAAACTTAAGATGAAAGTCTATTCTCACCAAACCAATTCAGCAGGGTTTTGCTTGCTTGTTTTCTTGAGAGACCAAGAGATGGGATTATATAACATAACCTGAGGCTGTGTCACAAAAGTGAACTCAACCCACTGGTTAAACCAGAAGACAGACTGATAGGCATCTGCTGACTGGAAAACATGCTGGTTCCATGCAACTTAGCCATGATTCCTTGGGGCTTTGAGAAAGCAGGCTGCAATATGCTCACGTCCCTTCTGGCAGTACCAAAACCTTGCCTCGAAGCAGTGACAATCCTTGGCCTAAAACAGCTGGGAGGATCTTGACAGGCTTATCTCCTCCAGCTCCTAGGATGTCTCCTGCTAGCTGTCAGATTGAGATCACCAAGCCAATTCTCTCAATTACCTCCTTGGCAGGCGATCACACCAGAGCAGTGCATTCTCCACCTTGAACCCAGCAGTCTCCTGTCCCCATGCAGACAGCACATTGTCCTGGCAGAGCCCAGCCACAGAGGTGTGGGGCTCCTGAAGGCATTCATGTGGTTCCTGCATGAATATGGTTGGTTCCTCCACGTGGTTGGTCACCATAACCATATATGGACTGTGTTTGAGCAGCCCCATGGCTCCAGAACACTTGGCTAAGCGGATAATATTCCAACTATCAGCAGGCACCTGGAATTCCAGCCAGCCTCCCTCCAGGCACACAGCCTACACTTGACTTATGTAAGAGAAATGGACAGCAGCCAGAAGTTACTAAGGGCCTATTACGTGTCAGTGTCTGGGACAGAAATGAAGGTCTCAGAGCTGTCTACCAGTCCCTGTTGCTGATTTCCTAAGTGCTCCTTTAGGGAACCACTCAAATTCTTCCAAGCTTATACAGGACTGATGCTGAAGCTGGAGCTCCAATACTTTGGCCACCTGATGGGAAGAGCTGACTTATTGTTAAAGACCCTGATTATGGAAAAGATTGAGGGCAGAAGGAGAAGGGGGTGACAGAGGATGAGATGGTTGGATGACATCATCAACTCAATGGACATGAGTTTGAGCAAACCCCAGGAGATAGTGACAGACAGGGAAGTCTGGCATGCTGCAGTCCATGGGGTCACAAAGAGTCGGACACAACTGAGTGACTGAACAATATAATGAAATGATACAGGATGAATATGTACTTCAACCAAAATAGGCCCATAAGAGAAGGCAGCCTCAAAATGTCATATACTACGGATTCTACTTATCTGATGCTCAAAAAGTCAAAATTATAGTGATGGGAAACAGATCAGTGGTTTCCAGAGGCTATGGGTGGAAGGCAGGAGCTTTACAGAAATAAAGGCAGGTGTGTGTCCTGATTATGAGGGTGATCACAAGCAGCGATGCATGTGCTAAAATTCCTAGAACTGCACACAAAAAAGTGGGGAGGCCATTCTACTGTTATCATGTGGGCTCCCCTGGTGGCTTAATGGTAGAAAATCTGCCTACAATGCAGCAGACACAGGTGATCTGGGATTGGTCCCTGGGTCAGGAAGATCCCCTGGAGGAGGTCATGGTAACCCACTTCAGTATTCTTACCTGAAGAATCCCATGGACTAAGGAGCCTGATGGGCTACAGTCCATGGGGTTGCAAACACTGAATCGACTTAGCACACACATATGTAATGTAAAAAATAAAAATGTGTAAAAGACCCATGAATAGATTTTCTTCCAGAAAATGACTTTTCTGCATCATTTTTTTTTTCTAATTTGAGTCATACTTAGAATACTATCGATTATCTCACACATTTCAATGGTTACAATTGCAGGAGAGATGAAATGAAATAACACATTAAAATGCTTTTAGAGTAGAAAGGACAGGGAAGATGTCATAGGCCTGGTAGTGCTTGGAGAAAGAAGTCAAATTAGGCTTTCCAACCTCTCGTTAGACAAGGGTTTGAGGGTCTGGGTGCCCCCAAGCCCTGCAGCCAAGGGCGGTTGCCCTTAGAACTAACTTCACTTCCTTCATGTGTGGAAAGAGGCGTCTAAGAGGGGATTATTTCTTTGTGCCTTTCAATGCTATTTCACAATTCCTTAAGTGCACAGACCCATAATTGAGAGTTAGTTGTTTTCCTTTAATACTTAAAATAGAACGAGTTTGTCCTTTAAAACCAAAAGTACTAAGGTTATGAATGAAAGCTGATGAAATTCTAGTCTTGTGGGAAATTCCACTTTCTGACAGTGCCTCTGACAAAGGAAAACACAATGATTCTGCTTCTGAAGAGCAGGGTGCAAAAAAACTCAAGCAGTACTCCTCAAAGCCCGGAGAAGCCTGCGTCATCACGAGCTTGGCTAAGCCCCGTCCTGTGAATTGATCAGGGAGAGGCTAACTGTTTGGAAAGCTGCGGCGTACTTTTCAGCAGTGTCTCATGAGGCAGACTGGGAGTGGCTGTGGAAAGATGATGAGGAGATTCGACACACAGGATGTTCACCAGACAACATTCTTAAAATACGCCCTTCACCTACCGCCATATTAGCAATTCAGAAAGATCTTGGAAAATTACACATATACACTCTCCACCACTCTCCACCAGAACCACATCTTCCTATGCATTTCTTTCTCATGAATTTAGTGCCAGCCCCCATGAGCTGTCACCTTCCAGTCTCCAATTCAATTGAAGTAACTTCCAGAAATGTCCTAATTACAGTTGGGCATCACTATTACATTAGAGGCTTACATAAAAGCCTCTGGACTTGAACCTGCAGAGATTTCCAATAGTAAAAGGTACTTAGGAAGTTTTGATAAAGCACCAGTCAACCCTAACACTTAAATGGGAAAAACTGTTGCAGCTCAAAATTCAACCCTTGTGCAAAACTCTGAGGGCAAAGCAGCAAAAGGTACCACCTCAGCAAAAAAGAAAGAGCAAAAGAGGAAGCAAAGACAAAGGAAAAACATGTACTCCATAAATTACTCACATAAATCAGTGTAGGCAGACTACAATTACTTTTAAAGGAAGAAAACCCTTAAAGACAGATTCATAGAAAACCTACAATTACTCCTTTACCAGGGAAAAATGTCAAAACAACAAGGAGATATATTAATAAGTGGCCAACCACTGCCTTTGTTCCAACCAAATCCTTCCATGGAGGATGGTCAGCAGGAGGAAACCTGAAAATCAAGGCTGAGGCTGGTGTGAGCCATGGGTGGAAGCTGGAATAGGGGCCAGCTGGGCCACCTCCCAGTTTGGTTGGGGTAGGAGAATGGGGCTTCCCTGGTGGCTCAGATGGTAAAGTATCTGCTGGCAATGCACGAGACCCGGGTTCTATCCCTGGGTTGGGAAGATCCCCTGGAGAAGGAAATGGTGACCCACTCCAGTATTCTTGCCTGGAAAATCCCATGGACGGAGGAGCCTGGTAAGCTACAGTCCATGGAGTTGCAAAGAGTCGGACATGACTGAGCCACTTCACTTCAGGGGAATGGGAAAGGAGCCTCTGGTGCTCTACTTAGAGTGTTTCTTTCATTATTTCATGTTCCTTCCAAGGCATTCCACACTCCAGACAAATAGCTGTTCCTATGAAAGTGAAAGTCACTCAGTCGTATCCGACTCTTTACAACCCCATGGACTATACAGTCAATGGAATTCTCCAGGCCGGAATACTGGAGTGGGTAGCCTTTCTCTTCTCCAGGGGATCTTCCCAACCCTGGGATCGAACCCAGGTCTCCCGCATTGCAGATGGCTTCTTTACCAGCTGAGCCACAAGGGAAGCCAAGATGTTCCTATGTGTTGAATCAGTTCCCCAAGGTCACCAGATAGAGATCCTAGGGAATGTGGGATTCAGCTCTGGTCCCTTAACAGCCTACAGCCATGAATAAATCCAGGATGCTGGGAAGAGTCGCAAACATCACATAGGAATGAAAGTTGAAAACTGTCTTCAAAGGAATTCCTCAAGTAACACAACCCTGCATATATAAAAGCATCAGCGGGCTCAGATTAAAGGACTCAGGAAAGAGAGTTATTTTCAGAAATAAAAATCCTTTTCCCTTCCTCTTGGCTAGGGCAGCAGAGAGAGCAGAAACACCTGGCATGGAACCCATCTAGGCCACAAGGAGCAACGGTCAGGCGCAAGTCCCAGAGCTGCTCCCTCTTGGGTTCTGGCATTTTAACAGGGATCCGCCCTATGAGAAATGATGTCAGGAGTGATTTATGTGGACTCACACATGCCACTCATTCATCTATTCACTGCTTATTGAGGATCTATTAAGTGTCAAGGGCTCGAGAGATGCTGGGGATGGAGCAAGGTACCAGTCACAAGGGTCTTCTCAGATCTATTCCCTGCCTTTCCCCTGCTGTGTTTTGGTGACAGGGATAACCTCTGCAGGCTATGTTTCCCTGGGGGAGCCTTGACAACTGGCTCACAGCTGGCTCCAGCCAATGGGAGCACTGCGGGAAGCTGGAGGCCAGAGGGCAGGAAAAGCTGGCGAGAGCTTGCTTCTCTGCTGACTGCCTCCCTCTTCCTCTCCTCTCCCTCAGGTGGTGCCTCCAGCAGTGATGGGATCTCCTCCAAATCACCACCTCCATCCCTGGTCCCTCCAGGGCCAGGTCCCCTTCTCTTTCTAACCTCTGGGTTTCCCTGAGGTGGCCTAGTTGACCTCTCCACTCTTCCTAAACCCAGGCACCTAGTTCTCCATATTCAGTTCCCTCTCTCAATCCACCCTGTTTTCTTGATTGGATTCTGACTCCTACAGGCATTGAAGACGACTAATCAGATCCCTGCTCTCTTAGAACTTACATTCCAGTGGGGAGAAACCCAAAGGGCAAGAAAACAACAAAATAAACAAAAAATAATAGTTCTTGGTTGTGTTAAGGGTTATGAAGGAAATCAGCAGCAAAGTGGCAGGAGTCAGGGGCACAGGGTGTATCAGATGGCAAAGACACATCTCCCCAAGATCTGAAGAATGCAGTAGAATCCACCCATGAAAGGAGGGCAAGAGCACTCAGGCAGAGGAAGGAAAAGAAAAAGTACAAGTGTTAGTCCCTCAGTTGTGCCTGACTCAGACCCCATGGACTGTAGCCTGCCAGGCTCTTCTGTCCATGGAATTCTCCAGGTGAGAAGACTGGAGCGGGGAGCCATTCCCTTCTCCAAGGGATCTTCCTGACCCAGGGATCAAACCCACGTCACCTACACTGCAGGCAGATTCTGTACTGTTTGAGCCACCAGGGAGGCCCAACCAGCATGGCAACGGTTGTGGTGCAACAACCAGTGTGGTGTGTGTTCAGAGTCAGAATCACTTTGGCCAAGGTATAGACAGCGTCCCTTACTTGTCCATAGAGACAGAGATCCTCAAACCCCGCTCCTTCAAATTGCTTGCCCACCCAGATATATTACCCCTTCCAAGAGACAAATAACCATGTCCCAGCCAAACTGCACAAAAAGGGACAGAGGGGACAGCACAGCTCCTGAAGGGTGGGTTTTGGCCCCCCTGATAACAGCTCCAATGCGTTCTGAGGTCAAAGGAGAGGAGAGGTTAACACGTGTGTGCACAGTAGCCTGTCACTCAAAGGTCTTAATGATCCCTCCCTCCCTTAACCATTTTGGAAAGTTGCCAGCAGAAAGATAAGAGCACACCAGCATACCCTCACATGCTGAGGTGGTCCACCGGGCTGTCCAGACTCTGGCAGTGAGACTCTCTCCCCTGCCCCCTTGGACTAGCAGAGAGCTGCAAGTTTCCATGCTTTGCTCTGCTTCTCAGTTCTCTCTCTGCTACATTAGCCAGGCTCTCTCCATTTTCTCAAAGTGACAAATGTATGCTGCCAAGCAAAGCTGAGGGAAAGGAGAAAATAGAAATGTAGTCCCCATCGTGCCTTCTTCCCTGAAATGCTACTAATCTGGCATTTAGGTTGTTTGCTCCTTTAATCAGAACGCCATTAAGAAATCTCTGCCGGGTTTCTGTACACAGTTTTTCTCTAATGAAGCATCAAATCTCTTTCACAAATAATAGCTGTGTCACATCCAAGCACTCTGGCCCCCGCCAACCAGCGGGGCTGCAATCCCCAGCAAATGCAGTGCCTCTTTCAGGGCTGTTCCTTCCAGAATGGCCTGCCACCCTGGCCCTTGAGTCAAAGTCTGGAACCTGTCTGGCTCTGGCAACTTGGAGAGACAAGAGAGATTTTCAAGGAGACAGTGTTGTGTCCCCGGCATTTGACATAGCATCTTAGAAAGTGACCCTTTATGAATATACTTTTGAATGTCCACATCCCTCCTGGTTTCAACTCTGGGTCCAGATCTGCCCCCAGCGAAGAGACTTGTAAATCCTAGACTGAACCCCTGGATAGTAAGGGTGGACATGGTCAGAAACAATCCATAATGAGGTGCCCCAGGAGCAATCAGTAAGGGTCACAGCAGGGCCCTGCTAAGCATGACATTTAGCCACGCAATGTCATGCAATGTCAGGCAATGGCAACCCACTCCAATACTCTTGCCTGGAAAATCCCATGGATGGAGGAGCCTGGTGGGCTGCAGTCCATGGGGTCGCTAAGAGTCGGACACGACTGAGCCACTTCACTTTCACTTTTCACCTTTATGCATTGGAGAAGGAAATGGCAACCCACTCCAGTGTTCTTACCTGGAGAATCCCAGGGATGGGGGAGCCTGGTGGGCTGCCATCTATGGGGTCGCACAGAGTCGGACACGACTGAAGCGACTTAGCAGCAGCAGCAGCAGAGGCCATGGTCTCCAAGTACACGTTGATATGCTTCTCTTGGAAGGCAATGTGGAGACAGCTATCTAAGTTTAAGATGTACATAACCTGGCACCCGTCAATGACACTCATTGGGGATTATGCCATAGATAAACTGGCACACATGTGCAAAATAAAGTAAGATGGTACTTGCTATAACATTGTTTATTACAGCAAAAGATTACAAACAACCATGAGGTCTCTGAACAAGGGGCTGGCTGGTTGCGTATATTCTGATATACCAATACAATGGAAAACTATGTAGCTGTTAAAAGGGGTAGGTATAGAAATCCTGCTGTGAACAGATCATTAATTGTACCATTTGCAGAGATGTGGATAGATCTAGAAACTGTCATACAGAGTGCATTAAATCAGAAAGAGAAAAACAAATATTGTATATTAATGCATATATATGGAATCTAGAAAAGGGCTATAGATGAACCTATCTGCAAAGCAGAAATAGAGACACAGATGTACAGGAAAAACGTCTGGACACCAAGTGAGGAAAGAGAGGATGGGATGAATTCAGAGACTGGGCCTGACATACCTATATCTACTAGAATGTATAAAACAGATAACTAATGAGAACAGACTGCATAGCACAGAAAACTCTACTCAGCGCTCTGTGGTGACCTACATGGGAAGGAAATTCAAAAAAGATGGGATATATGTATATGGATGGATGATTCACTTTGCTTCTCAGTAGAAACTAACACAACCCTATAAAGCAACTATACTCCAATAAAAATTTTTACAAATGAAATACAGTAGTGTGAAAACGAGTTATCATTTGTGTTTTCAAAAATGGGCAGTTATACACACATACACATGTACACGTGCACATATGCTTATATATGCATCGATTCTCACTAGAAGGGTACACTGGAAAAGAAGGGTGAACACAGCTTCCACCTCTGGGAAGAAGAAATGGGGACATGGAACCCTAGAAACCAGGGGTGAAGACATATTTTTAAGTAGTTTTTTTTTTTTTTTTTACAAGTACAATTTCGTTCTTAAAAATATTTTTTTAAAAAGAGCAAATGCAATGCTCCCTGAGGCTTTGGTGACTAAAACAGAGAAATCATTCGTTGGAAGTTGGGGTAGACAGGATAACCGTCTCCCAGAGACATCCACATCTTAATCCCCAGAAACTGTGGACGTTACCTTACACGACCAAAGGGCCTTTGCTGGTGTGATGAAATCAAGGCTCTGAAGATGAGGGGAGGGTCCTGGACTATCCAGGTGGACATTAATGTAATCACAGAGTTCTTATTAAAGGAAAGCAGGAGGCTCAGAGTCAGGGAAGGAGATGTGACAACAGGAACAGAAGTCAGAAGGACGTGAGGAAGGGGCCATGAGTCAAGAAATGCAGGTGGCATCTAGAAGCTGAAAAAGCAAGGAAAAGGATTCTCCCCAGGAGCCTCCAGCCTGGCCAGCACCTTGATTCTAACCCAGTGAGACGGATTCTAGCCTTTAAACTTCCAGCATGGTGAGATAATAAATTTGTGCTATGACATTAAATTTGTGGGAATTTGCTATAGCAGTGATTGTAAACTAACACAGACGCATACCTTTAAAACAGTCTAATTGATGTGTCAGAGGGGGACAATCAGACAGGCTTACCGCAAGTGGTGGCTCATTGGCCCTGACTGATCCTTCTGTGGAGACAGGTTTTCCATAACTGTCAGTTACAATAAAGTCTGATGAATGACAAACATCTCCCTTAGTCAGCCTGCTACAGCTGCCACCGCAGCCCCACACACGAGCAAACTTAGCATCCATCTGGCCTAATTGCTACTCCTTCAACAGGATGGCATCTCTCCCCTAACACGTGTCGGTCCCACTTGTCAGGCAAGAGGAAGACAGATGAGAGGTCCTACCTGCCAACCTGCTTAACAGGAGTTAGAAAACGCAAGAAGAATGTCCAGGGGGCTCGTGTGGAGAAAACCAAAAAGCTCTTTCTGGGGCCCTGGTATAGCCCATTGTGAACCTGAACTTCCCTCTGCCTTTGAACCACTTGGTGGACTACACCCAAGACATCTCAGGAGGATGTAGAATGCTTTATTGCTTCAGAAATTAAGACCACCCCCCACTGTGTGACTGAGGACCTAGTTTCTGCCAAGAAGACTTTGCCAAGATACAGAGGAAACTGTGAGAGGTAAAGTGCATAATCACAGCCTCTGGCTTCCAGAGAACCACAGAACCCAAGACAGAGTCCCATCGTCTCTTGTCCCAAGAATTGAGTCCAAACAGGTGGCCCTGTCACACCCAACACAATGTAATGTGGAGCCAAATCGCTTGCCTCAATCCACATTTCATCTACAGGATGTTGTCACCGTAATTCTTAGATATCTTAAACACAAGATTATTAAAGAGCTAAAGATACAATAGCAAGAACCTCAGTGGAAACATTATAGCTATTTTCCCCCCCTCTGTTTGAGGAACACAAGCCTTTGGCATTTTCTTTCATTCAAGTGACAGCTTCACCCAAGCTCTGGGGCTGCAGTGCACGGCTCTGCTCTGGTGGTTTATAACCCCTTGAATCATCATCTCATTAAGTCAAAGGAGATTAGTATGTGAACCTATTTTGTAAACTGTGAAGCACTTACACACAGGTCTGGTGGCAAGACTAGTTAAGCCCTAAATACACACAATTAATTTGGCTGCACACTAAGATGATACAAAAGAGGCAGCCTTTACCTATGTGAAGAAGAGGAGGAAAAAAAATAAAACCCATTTTCTTGTTCAGCCAGGTTGTATCTGCTTTCCCACTCCTCAGCCTCTTTATTGCCAGGATGATCTGAACACCACAGGTGTGGAGAATGGAAAACGCACTTCCTCTCTTTGTTAATTTCTCCTGTCTGGACTCCAAGAGGGGAACACAAATGAGGAGACTTGGCCATTAACTGTCCCCCAAATGAACGCAGACAGTAGTCCCAGTGGTGACACCAAGTGATGATGACTAACCCTCAGGGCAGCAAAATCGGTATCCATCCCAAAGGCCTTTGGCTTACCATTTCCTCCCAAGGCAGGCCCTCAAAGTCGTCGAAAAAAATTAGCAACATCTACTCGTGATCCAAACCAGCAGCATGAATTTTCTCCTAAGAATTCAACAACTGTAAACCCAGTTCAGTTTGCAAACCAGAGAAAGCTTGTCAACAATGAGAACTAACTGGCTATAGATGCCCAAGAGTGAGGAGGAAGGGGCTCTCAGTGGGCCATCAGAAATAACCAAGAGGACCTCCCTGTTGGTACAATGGATAGGAATCCACCTGCCAACGCAGGGGACACGGGTTAGATTCTGGTCCAGGAAGATTCCAGGAGCAATCAAGCCAGTGCACCACAGCTAATGCAGCCCGTGTGCCCTAGAGTCCTTGCTCCACAAGAGAAGCCATGGCAATGAGAAGCCCATGCACCAAAGTGAAGAGTGACCCCCACTCGCTGCAACTAGAGAAAGCCTGTGCACAGTAATGAAGACCAAGCACAGCCAAAAACTAAAAAAAAAAAGAACCCAAGAAGCGTATTAAATATGCATACGTAGGCACCATGAAATATCTTGTAATGAGTAAGAGACATATAACTCTACTGAAAAATTAAAACAAACAAACAAAAATCCCCAGATGCTTTTAACACCCATCAGAGTTCAGGCCCTACAGAGTCAGGTGATCTGCCAAAGGTCCCCTCAGTTAAGGCCCCCTGCCACCCCCTGCCTGACAGTCTGCAAGTCTAGAGAGGAGTGGGCCTCAGCAACCAGGGCTGCCCTTTCCAGTGCCCACAAAGCCACAGCCACTCTGGGCTTCCACTGTGTATAGGCAGGGAGGACCGTCTGTAGGAGGTCTTCACCATGGACAGCTGAGCAGAGATGAGCCTCAACACCCACCCTCCAAGCACCAAAGAATCTGTACCCCAGAGCTTCAGATGATGCTCCCATTTGAGGAATAACAAAGCTGTCTTTGAACAACAGATGAGGTGGTTGTTGTAGCTCTTTCCCCACAAATATCTGCCCTCCAGCAAACTCTACAGTCACACAGGCTTAGGCACAGAGGAGCTTGGGGGCTTTCTTTTCATGCACTTGCAGAGCTCGCAGACTGTGATCATTTATACTGCATGCTTTGGGGTTGTGATATGGTCTACACCTTCCAACCTTCACCCACCCACCTCTTACTGCTGCCACCCACATCCCTCATTTAAACATCATCGTAATGCCAACTAGACGCTGCACCTGTTGAGTAAACATTTCCCCCAATCTGAAATTCTCCCCAAAGAGCCACATTTTAAGGCTTTCAGCATGGGTCTTAAGGAACTGCCACTCTGGCAGCCCAAATGAGCAGCAAAGAAGACCTCCCTTACCAACCCGGTGTCTGGATTTCCCATCTGGCCCATGCCTGGAGCTGCGTAACCCTCTGGCCCTCCTCCAGCGAGCCGCAAAATGTGATTTCATATTCTGGGTCCAAGTGGACGCTTTCTGAGAGCCAGTGTAACCCATCAGGCTTTGGAAACAAGTTTAAGTTGTTTTTATACTTTCCATTACCCAGGTTGCTCTGGAATGCAGCTCCTAAGAGATGCAGTCTGCCTTCCCGTCAAGGAGCTTAAGAAAAGGGGAAAACAAAGGAGACAAAATCTGTGCCAGAGGCCTGGGGTCAGGAACTCAGAGCTGTCTGTCTCTGTGGTTCCCGGTCAGCCCCCCACCCTCCTCCATTTCCACAGTGCTTGTGGATAGAGCAAACTGCGTGGGAAAGCAGAGACTTTCGTCCTGAAAGCTCAGTCGCAAACACCCCAGAGCTAGAAGGACCTCAAATTTCTTCTGCCTCGTCCTTGTCCATCAAACAGGTCCACTGTACTGATCCTCCATGAAGCTGTGCACGAGGTAAAAAAGCCACCGGAAAGGTAGGCAGAGCCCTGCTCACTTCCACCGGCTCCTCTCCTAGGGCAGGGCTCCACCATCTCACACTGAGCCCCCGTGGAATTGGAAGAAACAAGCCCCCTGAGCTCAGGGCCTCATGCCCACTCATTTCCTTGGCCAGGTATCCTTGTGCAGCACACAACAGGAGCAACTATACGGTACAATCCTGCCTCATTAAGGGAAAGCCACCTCCCAGGGCTCTAGAGAAAGAAAGAAACCCAAAAAAGTGCAGCTTTGGCTCTCATTACATTTTCTGGACTACTTCTGAAAACCAAAGCTCAGCTCAAATCCCAGTTCCATCACTGATCTGTTCTGTGACTTGGATCAGCTTATTTAACCTCTCTATTCCTCAACTCCTTCCCCATAAAATGGGAAAATGGTAGCACTTATTTAGTAGGACTGTTGAGAGGATTAAATGAGCACACGTATTTAAATCGCTGTCTCATTATGTTATTAGATCAATTCCAAGAGTACCAACACAGAATGATTATGAAGTCAAGATATATTTTACCTTCAATGAATATTTTAATACATACCTAATATAGCGTTTTCTTCCATCCCTTTCATCCAAAAAAGCAGTTATTAAATCAGCATTATATTTTAGAATCAGGGAAATATAGGAAGGAAATATTTTCATGACCATTTCATGCACAGCAACAGATGCAAGACTTCCTTCAAGACTCGCCTCTTCTTTGGGAATTCTGCAGCTTAGTTCAATGCCCCTGGGGGAAAAGCTGACACCCTAGCCAGCATCTCCTTCTTTCCTCAACCCCTCCAGACCCTTTTCCATGCTCTCAAACCCAAACCCTGAGAAGCCCTGCAGGAGGAGCACGGTGCCCAGTGGTTACCCACCCTGACTGCTCCCTGGGATCCTAGGGAGCTGGGCCACCCTAGAGGTTCTGATTTAATTAGTGGGAGTGTGCCTGTAAAGCTCCCCAGAGGATTCAAACAGAATGCAGCCAGGATTGAGAATTATGGCTCTACTTAGTCTCATCACCATATGATGTCTGAATCCACCCAAGCCTGGCAGTTAATAGATGGCAGCCTCCTCCCTAATTCCAGGAGAATGGAAGCTCTCACTAACTTAGGTCACAGAACAGTACAAAAAAAAAAAAAGGGCTCTTCCTCAGGCAGAGCCTTTGTTGTTTTGAGATGAGGTTAAGTCCTTAGAGGCATTTTAAACTCAGAAATGAGGAAACCTACCCTAAAAAAAAAAAGATTCCTTCTTACTAGCCAGCTAAGCTAAGATACCTGGATATTAACCTACTTTGAGTTTCGTAGAATCTTTTGACTTACAAATGATCTAATTCTCCAAATCAACCATGCTGAGAATGCGAGATAACTTTAATGCTGGCTGGACGCCATAAAAAACGATGAATGGTAAGGATAATTGTTAGAAGCCAATTTTTCTAGGTAAATGGGTTTCCAGGTAAACTAGATCCACTTTTGAGGAGTTCTGCCTTCCCTCTTGCATCCATGCCAAGCTTTTCTTTTTATAACACACCTTGTTTCCCCTCCATGTTCTCTTTTCAGAGCCACATTCCAGCAAATTATAAACGTTACTCATTTCACGGACCACAGAGACACTACCCCACCTTGGAGAATTAGTATGAGCTAGCTTCAACTGCACTTTAATTGACCCCCTAGAGGGGGTGTGCATACAATTCCACGTGTATCCAACATTAGAAACTCTGTGATTGGGCAATAAATGTTTAATTCTCTGAGAAATTGGCAAAAGCCACACGAGTCATCCAAGATGCTTTTAAATCACAATAATGGGAGCACCTCATAACAGCTTAATGTTTTCAACCGGTCGGAAGGCAGAGTCCGAGACAGCCAGGAGAGCTCGGTGGCAAATCAAAGCCAATTAAAGTCAGGCAGGGTGGCCTCTCATCCCAGATTCCAAGGCTTGGGAGCAGGGTTGCAAAGGGCCAAGTGGAGAAGAGCTGCTGAACACTGAAGGCACGCTGAGCCAGGAGGAGGGTTGGGTCCTTCCTTTACTTTCCCACTGAACGTCCTTGTCACGGTCGCCGGGAGGCAGGCCATAGCAGACCTGGGATTCAGTCCTCCTCCCTCTGATTTCCAAGCCTCTTTCTACAAAAAGATGGGTCAACTTGCTCCCCATCCACAGATCCAGACCTGGGGAACAGGGTGCTTCGAGGATTCCAAGAGCTCCTGGTTGAGAATTCTGTTTTTTCCCATCTTTGTATTGCTCCCCACCTACACTGCTCCTTAAGCAACGATGTCCTGTGACCAATCTTGTGTATAAACCCTCATTCCACCACTGAGAAGCTGTGTGACCTCGGGCAAGTTATCTAGCCTCTCTGACCTCAATTTCTTCATCTTTGAAAAGGAAACAATAATAGCCAGGATGCTGCAAACATTAAATGAGTTCATTTACAATGATGGATTACTGCTATTACCTTCACTGGCTCTGTCTTTCATTGCTCCATTATCTACCTTTTCAAAGATAAGTGTCTTGTAAACCCCTTAAGGGCAAGTCTTGTTTTCCTTTTATCTCCTCAGGGCCTAGTTCACTGTGAAGTGAAGTCACTCAGTCCTGTCCGACTCTTTGCGACCCCATGGACTGTAGCCCACCAGGCTCCTCTGTCCATGGGATTTTCCAGGCATGAATACTGGAGTGGGTTGCCATTTCCTTCTCCAGGGGATCTTCCTAACCCAGGGATCGAACCCAGGTCTCCTGCATTGTTGGCAGACGCTTTACCGTCTGAGCTACTAGGGAAGCCCAGCCCAGTTCACTGTAGGTGCTTAATAATCATCGTCTTATTCTATATTTGGAAGTCTAATAAGGTCATTTTTCTAAACCGAAGGGACTTTTTTTTTTTAATGAAGTTTGCATTTTTATTTTATTTATTTTATTTAATTACTTTATATCTTTATTTCGGCTGCGCCACAGCATGGCATGAAGAATCTTAGTCCGCCAATCAGGGATTGAACCAGTGGCCCCTGCAGTGGAAGTATGGCCTCTTAGCCACTGTCCTCCAGGGAATTCCCTAGGGACTTCCGACAAACTTCTACTACTAAAGCCAACTGTAAACCCCATCCTATAAAAATCCATAAGAGAGGTAAGTCATCGAAATCTTAAGTTGCCACTAGGCCCCCACAACTTTCCAGTGTGGACCAAGGAAGGCACAATCCCCCCAGTGCTAGGCTCTACCTGCCACTCAGTGTGACCTCCAGACCAGGGGGATCAGCACTCCCTGGGAGCTGCATAGAAATGCCAATGCTTGGGCCCACCCATAAAAGCTGGGGCTGAAAAACAGAAGCTATTGCAACAAGGTGACAAGGCAACCTTTATAAGACTTATGAAGCTGTGGACCCCAAGTTCGACACCCTGGCTGCACATCAAAATCACCTGAGAGAGATTGTAAAGATACTAAGGAGCAGGTCCCACTCCCAGAGATTCTGATTTAATTGTTATGGAGGCGGGGGCGGGATGGATGGCCCAGGCACTGGGTTTTTCAAAAGTTCCCTGAGTGTTCTAATGTGCTCTGACACAGAACTCTCCCATCAGTCCTCCTTGGTCCACACCATGCCACCAAAATGTCTTGGCCGCACACCTTTCTATTTAAACAACTGGCTTCTAAAAATCTCAATTTCAGGACTTCAAAGACAAGCTGTAAAACCTTGGGCAATAGAATTTTAGCAAATACTTACAGAGTACCTACTATATTCCAAGAACTGTTTTAAGTATTGATATATGTTAACCAAAGAGTTTTATCTGTTAGCAACCCTAAGGTACAAGTACTCATACTGTCCACATTTAATAAATGAAAAAAGTAAGGAACAAAGAGGCTGAGTAACTTATCTAATCTAGCAAATTCAGACTCTGAGCCCACGTGGCCTGTGCTCTTAACCATTATGCTAATACTGTTTCTTTATCAGCAATAATATTGCGAATCATACTCACTCAGTCTACTCATTTTCAGATCTATTGACTCCAACACATTATCAGCTTTTAATATTATATTAGTTTATCATCCTTTCTTATCTTTCATGTCAGAGATAAGACTGGCAGTTGTCTTCATGCCTGGACCCAAAGAAACAACAAAATAAACACTTCAGTCTAATGCTAAGGAATCAATGGGACATATTGATGGGCCAAAGGGCCATAAAGGATCTACGAAATCACACCTCATTTGCCCTTCTCACGGAGCTGGACTACCTCACTACTCAGAAATATAGGAAGGGGAAAAGGTAGAAGGGAATGTGGGAAAGAGAAAGAATGAGGGCACCCTCCTTACCCTGTGAGAATCTTCCTCAACTAAGGAGTTATCCTAGAATGACTGAATGTTATTAGCAAGGGACTGAAAAAATAATATTATCCTGCCATCTGTTATGCCTTAGAAATAGCTAACAAGCATGTCTTAGAGACTCTGAGGTCTCTGGAGATGACCCCACTCAGGTCCCTCATTCACAATGAGTCGCACCTCCTATCTTCACCCCCACAAGAGAAGGAACCTGAGTACTAAGGTCTCCACACCTTCTCTTCCCCAGTCCTTCAGATCTCAGCATTCAGTCCCTGAGGCCAGGAGCAGGGAATGCTGCAGGGCTCTCTCCTTGTTTGCTTGGTTCTTCCAGACAGGGTCATTGCTGCAATGGGAAAACGACATAGGGAGGACATTCCGCGGTAGGTACATGGTCAAAGAAATATTTGCCTTTGTCTTAAGTCACCCAGAGGTGTGTTACTGGTTGGAGCTGCCTGATCTGGTCCTTCTGGTCTCTGAAGAATTAGTACTTAAGTCCAGCACAGCCCCAAGAAATTAACATTTGCCCAAAGGGACCTCAGCTACTTCAAGATGGTACTCCTGCTTTTCTGGTTCTCAAATGAGTGGTAGGGTAATTTCCAGAAACACCAATTTATGTTTGTGCTCCCTATGGGCTGCTCATATCTAGCAAATGGATTTTAGGAGAGAGTTTTTGTAGATGGGAAAATATAGGTAGCTTGATGACAAAGGCTTTTCTGGTTTATTGGGGTTCATGGAAGAGATGGTGGTGGAGAGGACCCTTGGGAGCACCACGGAAGACAGGTAGGAGAAGACGAAGGAGGAGGTAAGCAAGAGATTCACATCCTCCTGGTGGCAGTGAGACAGCAAGATCTCAGACAGGGATGGTACCCTGGTGAGGATGTACCACTGGTACAAGTTCCATGTCTATCCAGAGACTCCTACTCCCATGATCCTAGGGCAGCACAGGTGAGGCAGAGGCCCAAACCCAAAGAAACTCGATGTCACAACGGTTTCAGCAAGGACCGGGTGGGCATACATTAGTGACCAGAAGCCTGTGACTGGGTGTTTCCTTAGACCCAACAGCTTTGGCCAACCCAGAGGAGGGGCAACTCCTCCCAGTAAACATGTGGATGAAAACTTGGTCACATTTCCGTTGATTAGAAGATTAAAAGTTAGAAATGATTTTGTTTGTACACCTACACTGGTAAACTGAGTCACCCATACAAGTGCTAGTTATAGATTAACCAACCATCCCATGTCCACTTGCTTCCTGCCTTGAACATTTCCATCCATCAGGTCCAGCTCCAGTGCTGTGTCTTTCACGGAGCCCTCCCTTATCCCAAGCTTGTAAGTTTCTCCCCTTCTGCCTATGCCACGCAAACCATAAATTACACTCCATCTCGTGTAAATGTGGCATTATTTCTGTAACTTCAACTCAGTTCACCACTACTTCCAAACTCCTGGAAGGCAGAGCCCATGACATCATTTTTTCTCCTTCTCGGCCTAGCAAAGGGCTAGGCCTATGGCAGACGACCAACAACCCCTAGGCTGATGGAAGGAGCAGAACCCTGCCCAAAACTTGAACAGAAGGTTCTCTTTGGAAAGTGAGCTGGGGCAGTGCGGCCCTGAAAGATTTGGTCCTTTTCTCCAAAGAAGCTGGGTTCTTGTAGACCCCAGAGACTAGCAGGACTGCTGCACCTTAAATGCGGCATTAGGGGAAATGGCATTGCCCCCCTCCTCTAATTGCCCAGAGAGTTAAAACACAGGTACACCTCGTCTGCACACAGACAGGCTGTGTGCAAAGCCAAGTACAACTCCCACAGTAAATGGAAATTTAAACTAAATGTTTAAAGCCCCTTCTCAAAGGGAAGTCCAACCACCACCACCTAAAGGACCTTCCCTCGCATCCCTTATCCCTCTGCAGCTCCAACCTCCTGTTTGATGCAAAGACTCCAGAGCCACCTGAGGCACAGATGCCCCTAACTGGGTCTCCAAGATGGAACACATTCAGGCAGAGAATGAAGACTTCAAAGAAGACATGGTAAAGGCAGATGTTAGCTCACGTCTGCAACAGCTTTTGGAGGAATACCTCCAATGACTGCTCAAAACACGGAGAGGGAGCCCTCCAGGTGGAGGGGCCAGGAGTTAGTCAGGCAATCAGAAAGCAGGTGTGTCTAGGGCTGTCCAGACAAGGCCTCCTCCTCTTTCTAAGGGGTCTATCAGCACAAGAACATGGTCAACACTGTTTAGCTCCAATACTTTGAGTCTCTGTCAAATGAGGACGATTAACAACCACGAGAGGCTTTCTCATGTATGATCTTGCCAAATTCCTCAACAATCTCAAGGCGTGGAGAAGAGAAGACAGGGGCCACATCTGCCCACCCCAGGCTACACTGTCTGGGCCTGGCCCACGGTCAGCACAGGACAGACACTCAGAAAATATCAGCAGAAAAAAAATAAACATTTCCATTTTAGTGATGAAGACATTTTACCTTCTAAGCTTAAACGACTCGCCCAAGGTCACAGAGCAAATTAGGAAACTTGAGTTCTAATCTCTTACTTGCCATTTTTACTCAGAGACCTAGGTAGTTACATTCTTGAAGCCGTGATGAGGAGGAGGAAGGGGAGGAGGATGCTAATGGTGGTCTTTGCAGCAAATGCACCCTGTCACGGTGATGTACGGGCCCTAGAGGGGCTTTTCTCACGCAACTCCTGTAATCCCCACAGCAACCCTATAAAATAGGGCCTGGTATGCTCCCCATGTACACAGAAGGAAAATGGGGTCTGATAAATACAAATAACTTGGCTACATTCACTAGGCAAGGAGGCTGCAGAGGCCATACTTTAAGTAATGGCTCCATCGACAAATGCTGCATCAGGCGACCTGGGTTCAAATCTCAATAGAGTCTTGATTTAGAATCCTGCGCTCTTTCTCCTACTTCCCTCTGTTCTCCTCTTTCCAAAGACCACCGTGGTTCAAGATCCCAAGGAGGAAGGCCCCAGAAGTGACTGCTGCTTGGAAGCCAACATCGGATGTGATATTAGGACTGTGAGCGTGGCGTGTTAGAGCCAGAAGTTACCAGGGAGCAATGCTTCCCAGACTTCACTGTGCCCACTGACCAGCTGGAGAACTTGTTAAAACACAAAAGGTTTGGCCCTCCCCACAGAATTCTGAGTTGGGGAGCTGGGGTGGAGCCTGAGAATCTCCAACAAGGCACTGAGTGGTACTGCTACACAGACCACACTTGGAGTAGCACCACTTGCAAGATCAAGTCTGTCAGAATCTGAGATGAGGAGGAGAATGCTAATGGTAGCATCGGCACTGCCTAAGACAGGACCTAAGACAGAATCTGGGAACAGAGAGGCTGACTAATTTGCTCAAGGTCACCCAGCATGTCAGTGACAGAGCTGGAACCAAGTGTCCTGATGTTTACTTTATATTTTGTTCCTGCTGAACCAGGCTTACTTCAAAACAGCAACAATCATAATCATTTTATTACTTCTAGTTCTTTTTGAATACCAAGTGCTTCTCATATTTCATCTCCTTTATCTTTACAATCAGCCTTTGAGGTTGGGTGGGGGCAGTGGTCAAGATTTACAGAGGAAGAAAGGAAGGGCAAAAAATTAACCAATACAATAAAAATTGGCTCAAGATCACAGGCCAAGGTGCAGAACTGTATTCCACCAGGTTCTGTCCAACCCAGAGCAGCTTCTCCTCAGGCCTCCTCAAGCTCTCAGAAGGGAAGCCTTCTCCACCAAGAGCTGAATGGGAGATTCCACATAGCCACTTAGCTGGCAGGAAGGAGGGCCCCCAAAGACTAGGGTAAAATTAAAATAATACGACAGTGAACAAAATTTCTTTTTTAATGTTTAAAAAAAAAGTACGGCTAGGAAGAAAGCTAGAGGAAAGACGCTGGAGTCCCAACCACTCAAAGACTGCCTATCCTTCTCTTTCCAAAACCTTTTTCAGGGGTTGAAGGCCTGGGTCCACGTCCGACACCCCACACAGCCCTGTAAATCCTGTCCCTAAGAGTCCTGGCTCTCCGCAAATAAATTTAATAGGCTGCAAACTCTAAATGGGTGATTACAATCTATAAAGCAGCCCATAAAATGACATCACGGGGATTCATATTTATTCTCTCCCACCAATTTCCACTATAAATTTGCCCGGTTTATGAGTCAACATAGTTTCTTCTGCTCTGCGCCCAGGCACAAAGCTCATCTAAGGGAAGAAACATCTGTCCGAGGTGCCTGGAGTTCATTTCAGTTTCAGCGGTTCCTTGGCCTACCAGGACACATGGCAGGAACCTGCGAGGAAGCTCTCAAAAATCCAAAGGCTCCAGCACCTCTGTACACGTGCACTGAATCATGCTCAACTGCAGGCTGGAGCTGGGTGCTGAGCCAACAAGACGGGGATAGTTCCTGCCCTCAGGGAACTTGCGAGGGGTCAGAAGGAGGAAAGGAAGGGGAAAACAGACATCAAATGTCAAGCAAGCAAACGAACTAAAACTACTCAGACCACACATAGTAATTCATGAGGTGCTACAAAGGAAAGGCTCAGCAAGCTGAGGGGTATGGGATGAGAGATGCCCTCTTGGCCTGGTAAAGGGATGAAGCTCATGAGGGATGAACAGGAGGGAGCTAGGCCAGAGGTGCGGATAGAAATGGAGAGGAGACATTCCCAGTACAGGGATTCGTGTGGGTAGAGGGTATTTTTTTCTTTTTTTTCGCTTGTGGGATCTTAGATCCCCCTGCAGTGGAAGTGCAGCATCCTAACCACTGCCTGCCAGAGAACTCAAGGCCAGTTGATTTTTGTCTTGAAGTTGCATTATGAGAAGCACATAGAGAATGACAAAAGTTCTGGAGCAGAAAACATGTGCTGAGGAGACTGGATTTTCTTTTACGTACAAGGGGGACAAATGAAGAGCTTCTTAAAGGGAATTAACATGATTAGAAAACCATTGTAATTTTTTTTATTTTGTAATGTAAGTTTCCATGTTACTCTTTCCATGCATCTCACCCTCTCCTCCCCTCTCCCCATGTCCATAAGTCTGTCCTCTATGTCTGTTTCTCCATTGCTGCCCTGTAAATAAATGCTTCAGTACCATTTTTCTATATTCCATACATGTGTGTTGAAAACCATTTTTAGAAATGTCCCCTGGCCTCTGTTGGAAGAATGGATTGGATAGGGGTGTGATGAAGAGGGAATGTCAGATTTTTAGATCATGATCATAGTTGTCAACACAAGAAGTAATGGTGGCCTGAACTAGGTGAGGAGCAAGTGGACCACAGAGACACCTAGGAGGTTGGACTGATTGGGGTCAGCCTTAACTTGGGTTCCACTGGTGCTCAGCACGACACAGGGCTCAGCTCCAGGGAGTTGTACAAGAGCTAAATGGCCATCAGTGATTTGTAACACACTTTGAATGCAATCTCATTAGAGTTGGATTCGAATCCAGAGTCACAGCTGGAAACCACTCAGCAGCCAGTTTTGGTACTGAGTCAAGTGACCACCTATCCAGGCCACCATGGTACTTGTATGGCCAATCCAAGCAGTCTCTAAGCCAGGTGAAACTCTCAGCTTGCAAAACGAAGGGGAAGAACCGCCCTCCTGCTATTAAACCCAGGCTCTGTTACTGCCTCAGGCTCAAAGGCATCAAGCGCAGAGTTAGCAGAAGGGACATGGCCACCCTGCAGTAGGTCCATTTTCCAATCAGCTGTGCAGGCCTCTGGTTTTATATGCCTCATCCACAGCCAATCATTTCCAGACTTCAGAAGTCTCTCCCTCTTCTAAACTCTAAGAACATTTACATTGGTCCTACATATATCTATCTTGCTTCGATTCAATTCATAACCATAATTTATACTGTCTTAATTTGATCTACTATTTAAACACTTATGAATCGTATTTCCCCCAAAGACTTTAAACCACTAGAAGACAGGCATGGTACCCCCAGCAGCGTGATGTCCCATGGGAGTGCCCGTATCAGGGAATGGAATTAGAAGACACTGTTGGACACTGGACACCAATGGATATTGTGATACCACGTGAACTGGGAAAAGAGAGTAGGAAAACAGGCTCAGAGCACTGTGCTGTCCACAACGGCTCTCGTGTACTGGCCAAGACAGTGGTCACTCCCTAGGTGACAGTGGCTTCCTTGAGCAACTGATCTAAAAGGAGATCCAACCAGATCCAGTCATCATTTTCACACACTATCCAACCGAGTACCATGCTGAGCACCGCCCAGATGAAATCACTACTTACGGGTATTACTTACAGCACGATCACAGGTCAATCCTTTTCACATCTCACCCCCCATGGAAGGAAAGGCCTTGTTCTCTCTTACTCAGACATTAGCTGGGCTTAAAGAGATGCATCTCCATTTCTTATTGCCTGCTGCGATTCCAGGTAATTCCTCTAAGTGCACTATTAAGTCCCAGCAGCTGTTCCAGATCCCGGCAAAGAAGAAGATTCCGGCTGCTGCCTTGTTGGAGCTCAGGAAATGGAGCAGGCCAGCTGGCAGCCTCCTAACCCTGCGATGTGGCCAGAATGGCAGCCCAAGGGTCACTTTATGTACAGGTCTCTCCACCACCACGCGTACTTCTTCATGCTATGAGCCTACTCTGAGGCTGAGACTGAGAAGCTCAAAGCTCTGGGTCATTCTCCTCTGAGCTACCCAGCTGTGTTTATCCTTGAAAGCCCATGAGAATGACCCCAGAATTTACACAGAGCCCCTACCCACAAACCAGCCTCAAGTGTTGTAGAATTGCCCAAGTTCAGTCAGCTGGAAGGCAGCAAAGTCAGGATTTGAACTCTAACCTTGGGTATGCCAAAGCATCAGACTTCCCTACCCTACACCAGTCCCTACTGTCCCAGAAGCCACTGTGTGTCCCTTACCCAAAGGAGCCTGGCTGTCTCAACGGTCTTTTTTCCCCATCTGGGCCAATCATATGCCAATCCAGTGCATAAATATGGTTCCCACATCAGCATCTTTGCACCTGCCATTTTCCTCCAGAAGGATTTTTCCATGATGAAATGACAGAATTTGCAGCCAGCAGAGGGGATCGTAGACACACAGGCATATACAAACACATTTATCTCATAGCCTCTTGGCCTGAATAACCCCCTCCAGATGTTTCTATAATCCAGACGCTTCAAAGGCCGATCAGCAATTCCCTGACCTCAGAACAAGTTTGTCTAAGGAATTTACATTTGAAACAGGTTCTCTAAAACCTAAGCCAAGCACGTATCTTACCAACAGTAAAACTTCCCCTAGCATGTGGCTGAAAGTTCACCCCCTTGCCCAGGTGGGTAAGAAAGAAAGACATCAATGCTTTTCATTTTCCCAGCACTCCTATCCCGGTGTAAAATATGGGGCAGAGAACCTGGATGGGAGACCTCACCCACTCTCACTGCCTGGCTCCAGTTTTCCCAACTGGTGCATGCTATCTCCCCCAAAAAGCGTGCTTTCCCCTTATCCGCCTCCCATCCAAGTGACTCAGCAAGCATGTGCTGGGGTAGGAGGGTGCTACACAGGGTGGGGGCTGACTCTGTTCTAATTCCAGGCTTAAGGAACAGCTTCACTAGTGGGGTGCTGGACAAGAAGCCTACGCAGTGGGGCTGGAGAGGGAGGTTCCAGATTTGTTCCCGATGACTGGGGCGGCCTGGGAAAAGTCCCTGCCAGCTCTCTAGCCCAGTTTCTTCATCTGTATTTCTCAGGCTAAATGCTCTGTGATCCCCTGACTCAGCCAATGGTTCAATTATCCATGCACCAACGACCTTCCCTCCTCTTTCTTCCCTCCTGGAGTAAGGAGGCAGGGCATGAGAGTTATGGGTTTAGAGCTGAATCGTATGCATGTATGAGGCTGAATTTGAGCTGGGTCTTCCTTGACGGGCGGGATTCAAAAAGGCAGTAAAGACATGGGCAGGGGTACCAGTGGCATAAAGACGTGGATGTAGGGATCTGCTTGGCATCTCTGAAGGCTGACCACCAGGGCTCATACTTTAGATAGGATGCACTGGTACCACCAAACATCCTTCTAAAATATTGAAGCCTTTTGTGTTGGTTGGCAAGCAGTCAATGGCCAAGCTCCACAAATGTCCTCTCAGCTGTCCCCTCCTGCTCCACTTCTCGGTCCCCCCACCAACCCTATGATCCAACAACTAAAAGGTTAATAGTCATACTTCAGGTCTTTTTTTCATATTTATTTTTAATTGATGGATGATTGCTTTACAATATTGGTTTGATTTCTGTCATACAGCAACATGAATTAACGGTAGGTGTACATATGTCCCCTCCCTCTGGAATCTCCCTCCTTATACTTGAGGTATTGATCCAAAAGGTGCCCGCACCATGGCACCCACCTCCCCAGGCCAAAAAACACAGCACCTTGGGTTGAGCATCACTAAATGTCAGGTGCTGTGTTAGGCATATTTGTATGTTTACTTCCTGTAACCTACACATTGACCTCTTTTCATGAAGAAAGTGAGTCTTGGAAGAGTGAAGTGGTTTGCGTCCAAGGTCATTTTACCTATGAGTGGAAATGGCAAGACTTGAATACTGACGAACAGGCCCAAGTTCACACTCATTTCATAAAAATCCCAGCTGCTTCTGAGAAGCGCTGGACCACAGACAGAGAAGCTTTGGAGGCAGCGGGAGGAATTTGGCCCTGCTATAAGGAAGATGGTTTTAAGATCAAGAATTGTTAGACAGTGGAACAAATTATTATGGGGGCTGATGAAGTCACCTTCTCCAGAGTTTTATACACAAGAGGGATTAGAATAGGCCTGGAGGCAGAGGGATGGATGAGCTGACCTAATAAGGCCTTTTCCAACCCCTGAACTCTTCTGTCTCACACAAACATGAAAGCCTATCGATTTTTAAAGTCCCAACTTAACTCCTGGCACATTTAGGAGGTTTAACTATGTCTGAAAGCAAAATGAATTGTTTTCTTTTTTCTCTTTCCCCCAAATCCAACTCTTCATTTTAAATATTCTTCTGGCAGGTCTGACAAACAGAACCTTCCAGCCAGAGCTGCTGTCAGTTCAAAAGTTTAGCACTGGCATCTGAAGGCCAAACTCAGCTCAAGGCTGAGCTCTTTCTAAAAAGATTCTTAAATCCTGTTAGGAGTCACTGACAGAGGGGAAGCTGGCGTAAGAAAGCAAAAAGAATGGCACCAGGCGCTGTGGCCCACTTTGCTAAGCCTCCATAACTTATGTTTAGATGAGTTCCTCCAGCTTTCTCGCCTAGAAAATATGGTGACTGGCCGTGGCGCCCCCCAGCGAGGCCTAGCAGCAGAATCAACGTCGGCACCTGTTTAAGCAGCTACAGTTAGTGTGGAGAGCAGCCTGCTCATGCTCTGGGCTGGTTTCCATGGCAATGGATGCTTCTTCCTCTCTGTCTCCTGGCTCCAGGGAAAGACAAGGACACCCAAGAGAAGGTGGTGGCAATGAGCGGGGGGAGAAGTACCAACACATCCCACTTTCTCACAGACCAGGTAGCTGCCACCCCACATGCTGGCAGTGACAGTCCTCACTGACTTTAGGCAAGTCACGCCCTAGCTGTGGACCTCAGCCTGTTCATCTGTGAAGAGAGGGGGCTGGACTACAGGTGATCCAGCAAAACCTTTCTAGCTTCAATGCCACAGAATTCAATGGCTTATTGAACCAGGCCAGTCTCTGGGAATGGCCTCTTGTCTTGTAGACCTCAGTGTAAAAGACATAAACAAATACAGCATTCCACAGGACAGGAATCAATTTGCCTCATGCAGAGGCTCAAGGCTTATTCGTTCTCTAAGCCATGCTGCCTCCCTGACAATGGTCTGCTCTGGAGGAGATCATCTCAGTGAGCTTATCTCACATTTCTAGGGTGCACAGGTTCCCTAGGGCTCATTCAAGCCATGGTCTGCCAGCTTAGTGGGAATGTCAACCCACCCAGCCATTTGCATCCTATCTCAATGACATTATTAAGTTCAAACCTCAAATTCAGGTGTGTAACAGCTCACTAGTGTCAGGCCCCTCTTGTGACTATGCAAGTGAAGGAACTCAGGCAAGAAGAACACGTAAGAGGTCATTCTACTCAGTATGGAGAGTGCCGAGGTGAGCTGACTGCAGGAGTGTGAGGGAAGCCCCCAAGGCAAAGCAGGAGGGAGCGCCCAGTAGAAGCAGGGAGCCGGGAACTCCAACAGCCCCTTGGGTTTGGGGGAGTATTTGTAATTGTGGCTGAATGACCTAAATTAGAGGGGCCAGCATGTGAAGAGCGTAAAGGGGAAAAACAAACGTGGAGGAAGATTGTCTGGAGGTCTGATGACACGGTGGTGTTTCCAGAGCCGGACTGAGGGGAAAAGGGAGTTCTTGGGTTGGAGGTGCAATCCATGTGCCCAGTGCTGGCTTTCTTCAGAGTGGCAGAGGCTGAAGGGAGAGGGTAGTGGCCCTTCCTGAGAGCCAGGGGTGGTCACTTAGCCGTCCCCTCGAGCCTAGGAGAGGCGGGGGTGGGTGGACTTGCTCCCATTTTATGTATGAAGGATGAGCAACTCAGAGCCATGGAGTGATGGAACCTAGGCAACCAGCTGCTCCTTTCCAGGAGAATATAATCTTGCAGGGCAGTAAAATAATCATAAAAAATTTAGCACATGACTCTAAACTGACATGTGGCCACCCTGTCAACTGCCCTCAGAAGTCCAGAGCAAAGGAAGGATCAGCACTGACAGGGACATCTGAGGATGAGACTCTCATCATGGGGGCGGGGCCTTAAGGACCATCCAGCGCCTATCCTATCCTCTTGGACCCAGTTCACCTCTAACCATCTGACAGATGGTTCAAGTCAAGAGTCCTTCCTTAGCATAAGCTGGTCCATACATAAGACATCTGATTAGTTCCCAACTCTGAGCCATCTTGGGCTTCCCAAGTGGCGCAGTGGTAAAGAATCTCCCTGACAATGCAGGAGATGAAATAGATGTGGGGTCAATCCTGGCTTGGGAAGATCCTCTGGAGTAGGAAATGGCAACCAGCTCCAGTATTCTTGCCTGGAAAATTCCATGGACAGAGGAGCCTGGCAGGCTACTGTTCATGGAGTCGAAAAGAGTCGGACATGGTTGATCGACTAAGCTTGCACACACACTGAGCCATCTTATTTTGTTAGTCCCTGCAAGTCAGCTCACAGGATCAGTGGTCTACTTAGGAAATGAAGTATCTAGGGCTCCCAAGAGACTGAGAGGGAAAGGACCACCTCAGCCAGCCTTCGTTTACTAATATGTGTTCATTGTGAATTTATTTTTTATTAACAGCAGCATGTTAAACTCTGCTATTGGACTAAGACTTCAGGGCCAAATAGTTCACTCAGTACCATCAAGGAAAATGTGCTGGAGATGAAGTTCAAGGGTCCTTCCTCCCAAGGGGGATGCAGGGCAAGCAGCTGCTGGGACCCTTATAACCCCATCAAACCTACTCAGTGTCCCTATAACTTTAAACTCCTTGAAGGCAGGAGCCGTGTTTTAACTTACTTTACACACCTCACATTACCATAGCCTAGCACAGTAGCTGGTAAATAATAAATGGAATGAATGAGCAAAGGAATCAATAATTGATTAAAAACAGATGGTTTTCAGTCAATCAACAACCTTAGGGAAAGCAGCCAAGATGCTGGAGTAGAAAGAAGACCCCGAATTGATGTCCTCTCACGGGCACACAAAAATTACAACTATCTGTACAACAAACCTTCGATGAAAAGACCGGAACCTACCAGAAAAGATCTTCTACAATGAAAGCCAATAAAGAAGGCCACAAGGAGACGTGTAGGAGGAACAGATACACAATATAATCAAATCCTGTGCCCTCTGGATGGGCGACCCACAAACTGGAGAAGTTCTCCCACAGGAGTGAGAGCTCTGAGCCCCACATTGGGCTCCCCAACTCCCTACCCATGGCGGGGGGCAGTGGGTGGGTGGTCCTGCACCTGGGGGAGGAGCCCCCAGAGCATTCCACTTTGAAGGCCAGCAGGGCTTAACTTCAGGAGCCCCCACAGGATCGGGGCAAATAAAGACTTGACTCTTATTTTTTTTTTTTTTTGAAAAAAAAAGAACTATTCAAAATTTATTCTCCAGCAGGCAGACAGCATCAGCAGGTAAAAACTAGAGGGGTTTCTCCGTAGATAATACATTCACAAGGCATTATTAAACTTAACAAGTGAGAGAGTCTCTGGTCTATTTTCTGTAACAATATCCGCTTCACAGTGTAAATAGGTACTATTATTGTGTTCACTTACAATTCCAGAAGGAAAGGCACAAGTTGGCAAAAAATAATAATAAGAAGAAGAAGAATAAAAACTTTTTTGGGGGGAATCCTAAAGTCAGGTGCAGTTACCAAGAGACAGACTTGAAAACAGCCATGATCCACTCTTCAAAATAGAAGGGCAAAGACTTCCCCACCCAGAAATGTGGGTCTTTCTCCTTGCTTGTTAAATCTTTCAAGAGGAACGCTTCATCATCTGCTTAATATCACATATACAAAAGGGGGGATTAAGAAGAAAAAAAAAGAATCACGACAACATCCTGAACTTCCAGCTGCTCCCATCAATACATCAACTCTTAGGTTTACGACAGGGTCTAGGAACACTTTACTCTTAAAGGGCGCACACAAACTCTCACAGCCCCCGGACCCCAGGGCAAAAGCAGTTATCTGATAGGAGCCTGGGCTAGACCTACCTGCTGGCCTTGGGGAGGCTCCTGGAGAGGCAGGACGGGGCAGCTGCATCTCACCCTGAGGGCGTCAGTGCTGGGCGGGGGCGGGGGGGGAACCCCATATTTGGGAGCTTCTACCACAGACGCCCCTGCTGGCTGCAGCTCATTAGCAGCAGCAGTTACCTGGCCCCGCCCACCAGCCTGAAGGCACACGTGCTACGGCATGTAAGGCCAAACAACTAACTTGGTGAGGACACCAGCCCCAGCCATCAACAGGCTGCCTGAAGACTAAAGAGCTCACACTGTCCCTAGACACACGCCAGCCCACCTGAGGGCCGGGACCCAGCTGCACTCAGCAGGGGACAGGCGTGGCCCCGCCCACCAGGAAGCTTGCGCAAATCTCTAGACCAGCCTCACCCAGTAGCCGGCAGACTCCAGAAGCAAGGAAACTACACCCCCACAACGCAGGACACACTCTAACCTGGGACCTGCTGGGCTCTGACCCTACCCACTAGCAAGCCAGTGAAACCTTCCTGACCTCTCAAAACCCCAGAGCCAACTGTATCAGGAACCCATCCCCCTGAACAATCTTAAAGGAACTTTTGGATCTTTGAGCCCTGCACCCAGACTCCAGGAACCAGCTCTACCTACCAATAGTCTGGTACTAACCCCAGGATCTGGCTTCACCTGCCAGTGGGTGGGCAACAGCCCCAGAATCTTCCAGACCCTGACTCTGCTCACCAGCAGCCAGAAATAGCCCCGGGGCCCTGTAGGATCCAGCAACCAGGAACCACTAACCAGCAGCATCCACACAAGGGAGGCCTGGCAACCAACCGGACCAGGCAGAAAAAGAAAAGGCCCTAGCTAGAACGAGATAATTATGGAAGAAAAGGCTTCCGTAAAGGTAGGAAACACTCCACACAAAGCCAGTAGGGAGGTTAAAACAACTTTAACCGAGAGCCTGCTGCACACTGAATTTTACACCGAAATACAGTGCTGATTTATACTGGTTTTACAGCATTTGAGGTGGAAAGAGAATCTGAATGTAACCTAATCTGGTGGGGTTCTTTTTTTTAATTGTCACCCATTGGTGGGTCATGAAATTGATCAACCTAATGAGTTCTGACAAACATTTTATAAACACCATGGGAATGGAATGGATCAGAATGCATCACATTCAGCAAAAGTAAGCATACTGGGTGTATCCTGTCTTAAGTCCAAAACCACTAAGAAATCCAACATTCATCCAGTGGTTTCACTACCTCAGAGACTACATCTGGGATGAGCGGTTATCTAGCCTTTCTAGACTCCTTTTGTCATAGGAAATGAATTTCATCCAGAAGTTGGCTGTTACAGAGAGTCTGGCTGCAGCGATTCCAACATGGCTCAGAACCCATCACATCAGACACACCCACATGCCCATACACACAAACCAAAATCCAGTTTCATGAAGCAATACTTACTGAGATAAAATAATATTTTATTTCATTCTTTTTCATTTTTTAGTGATGTTGGTGATGACCCATTAACTACGTTTCACAAGCATACTAATGCATCATGGACTATGATGCATTGCTGCTGCTGCTGCTAAGTCACGTCAGTCGTGTCCGACTCTGTGCAACCCCATAGACGGCAGCCCACCAGGCTCCCGTCCTCGGGATTCTCCAGGCAAGAATAGTGCCTAATACTCTGAAAGTGGCAGAAAGGGGTTAGGGTAAGAATTTCACATCAATCCCCTTTCTTTTCATCATGTCTATCTGCATGCCTATATTTGTGTGTAAAGGAAGCTAACTGCCTGGTGAGCTGGAGCCTGGCTACTCTGGGGGCTCACAAAGGAGTGGTCACAGTCTCCTGCTGGCCCTATGGGCAAGCTCATTGAGAGAAGACAATGTGAGTCTTTTAAGGAGCATGCTAATGGCTATTGAAAACACATAATTATTCCTGGTTCTCTTGCTGATAACAACAGAGTGGCCATCACATGTCTCCTCTTAAGATCTGAGAGCAAAAGCATCTCAAAGATTAAAAGTTAGAAGCTAAGTTTGAATGGTGATTCCCCCCCAAACCCCACTGACCCAACTTGGAAGAATCTGTCTTTGGAGAACCAACTTAATCAAATAAAGTAGAATCAATTTACTGGAGACATAATCCAACTTACAATAATTGTCCTAGCTGGTTTATACCACAGCTGTTCACAAGGACACGGTTCATTAAATAATGAAGTCTTCATCAGACTCTCCTTCACTGATCTGCAGTGCTTTTATCCCACACCACCAAAAAAATGCTGCCTTCATTAGTACGCAGTGTCACCAATCACCAGTGGGGTAATTGGGGGAATTTATTTTTATGACACTCTATTAACTAGACATCATCAAACGAACAACTAAAAGCCATTGTACTTTCCCCAGTGGAGAATGGCACCACTAGATAATCACGCTAGACTGTGGGTTCCTGTGAGCAGGGACCACCTCCTTTCATCTTTCTATTCCCAGTCCTAAGCAAAATGCCTGGCATTTGGTGGGTGCAAGATAAATATCTGTTGACTCGAGAAGAAAACATCTCCAGTGTGGGATTCCTAATGGCTTCAAAAGAGCGATGCTTAGAAGTCTGGCAGCAATGAACATTTGGTCCCGAATTGTGTCCCCTTCCTTTCTGGTTTGTTAATTTTCCACTTGACTAGACCAAATTGTCCAAGTTCACAAGGAAGCAGACGGGACTCTCAGAATCCCCTCTGGCCAACAGAAGGTTCAGCAATGATAATTTCACTGTCTTCGAGCCCAGAGGCACTGTTAACCCCTCTGGGTGGTGGAAAACCTATGCCAATCCCAGCATTTTGGAATAATTCCACTGTTAAAAGAGGACACTGGAAGCTGGGCTGCTGAGAAGTAGCAGTGACCTTGTAAATTTCCTCAGGTGTGAGAAGTCAGCAATCTGGTTTACAGAGCATGGCAAGGAAGACTTGCTCTAAAACTGGGAAGATTTATGGCTTAAATAGTTCAGACCAACTCAAATGTATTCAAACACAGATGGCCAGACCCACTCCTAGAGTTTCTGATTCAGGAATCTGCACCTCTAATAAGTTCCCAGGTTGATACTGCTCCTCCAGGCACCCCACTTTGAGAAACATTGGTTGAGACTGAGGATTATAAAAAACGCTCTGGAGCCAGCTGGCTAGGTTGGAGCCTTGAAGTCTACCACTTACTAGCTTGTGGCTTTAGGCAAATCATTTAAACTCTTCCAGCCCCGTGATACCAAGTGTCAAAAGAAGGCACAAGAACATCTTTCTCCCAAGGTTGGTGTGAAAGTCAACGAAGAACATCCCCTGCTTAACAGATAGAAAGGGCTCCATTAAAGTTACTCGAATATGGAAGAGAGGTGGGAATACAGTCTGATGGAAAGACTGTTCGACAGGGGAGCCAGATATCCATTCCAGTTCTAGCCCTGCCACCAGGGACTTACTGTGTGATCCTGGGCACATGGCTTGGCCTCCTGGGCTTCATGCCCTCATTAGTAAAATGAGGGCATTTGACACTTTATAATGGACTGAGGATGCCTTTGAGCTAGAAAGATTCCAAAGCATTTTGCTCCTCCATTCAGCACCATACATCAGATCAGCCTCTCCAAACACTCCCTACCACCCTCAGGCTTCCCACTGCCAGGTCATCAGCAGGACAACTCAAGACTCTCTTGGACTCATGACCTGATCCTCTGCCCTAGAGTCCTCTGGCTTAGCTATAGCCCATCTGACTCAGCTAACCCAAGCTATGGGCCCCACTTTCTCAGCAGTTCAACCTGGCATCCTTCTTGCTGAAGCCCTGTGACACTCCTCCAAGATGTTTTTCCTCCTTTCATCTGCAACGAGCTCCACTCATTGATAATTCTTTTATGGTGGCATTCTAGACTGGAGGATGAACAAGGGTACATGAATATGCTCAGAGGGGACAAGTATGGTTTCATCCAGAGTGCTGCATTCAGATGGGCATTGGAGGGTGAGGCATACACGCTCAGAGAGAGACACAGCTGTGAAATTGATTTTCACAGCCCAGTTTGGGGGAGGGACCTAGAGGAGCTTTGAAGTCCAAGTTCCGCATTGAAGATACAAAATTCATTTCTCCTCCCCACCTACATTTTCATCAGCCCCGTCGCAGGCTGCTGCACTAGCTTTCTGCTAACAGCTGATGACAGAGAAAGGGCTCTGGTTGGCACAAGGCCACTGTGCATTTTGCTTTTATCAGATGCTGACAAAATTTCCCCATCAAGGAAGATAAATTCGAGGTGATATTAATAAACCTCCAAATGCAGAGATCAGGTCTGGCTGGCACTCTTAATGATCCCATCAGCGGCAAGCCATTTCCAGCCTGGGGAACCCAGAAGTTTATGATTCTGTGTAAGGCAACCTGAAGGCTGGCGTCTCTTTGCCTGGCTCCTGGTGGAACCTGGAGCCCAGCTGGGGCTCCAACTGGAAGGTGGGGCTCCTCCAGGCCCCCTAGTGAGGCAGGAGCTGAGAGAGGAGGGGCACTGATGAAAAAAAGCCCAGAGTAAATGTCACTGGGCAGTGTTTTGCACCCAGAAGGTGCTAAGCGTTTTGTACCCATCTTCTCATTTATCATAAGCTGAGTGAGGGAGGTGCTATTTTTAGGCAAGGACGCTCCCACTTAGAGAGGTTATCCTTAGCAATATCAGCGTCATCATACTGGCTGTCACTTACTAAGTGCTTTCTGGGTGACTGGGCTTAGGATTTTGTCTGAACTTTCACAAGTCTATCAGCTCAGCCCCATTTTTGAACTGGAACTTGAGGGGTAGAGAGGTTGGATGTATCACTTGAGGTCACACAGCAAAGACGCTTAGTGGGCACCAGAATTCACGATTGGATTCCAAAGCTTATGCTGCCATGTGCTGCCCTCATCACATGGTGCTGCAGGAACACCACCAGAGGGGACCCTCTGGCCTCTATCATAGCACCCACCACTCCAGGCTGCAGCAGACGGCTCACTGTGCTTCCACCTTCCTGGAGGAAAGCTGTATGCAGTCATGAGCCATGTCTGCCTGGAGGATGCAGCTCAATGGCTACTGTAGGGCCTGGCACTTTGTAGGCATTCTTTAAATGCTCAATATTCAAGTAGAAAAATGGGAGGTCTCTACACACATCCCCTGGTGGCTCAGTGGTAAAGAATCAGCCTGCAATGCGGGAGACCTGGGTTCGATCCCTGGGTTGGGAAAATCTCCTGGAGAAGGGAATGGCAACCCAATCCAGTATTCTTTCTGGAAGAATCCATGGACAGAGGAGCCTGGTGGGTGACAGTCCAAAGGGTCCCAAAGAATTGGACATGATTGAACGACTAACACACACACACACACACACACACACACACACGCTTACCTCCTAGAAGACTGCAAAGGTACCTCACTCCACTCTCCTTTGGGAGGGGTGTAACTTGGCTCAGAGAAACATGAATTTCAAGTTCACTAAGCTTGGATTGAGGCGGTGAGAACATAAAAGAAAAAAGAACCCAGCAAATCCTGAAGGGGAAAGCTGGGCCCTGAAGCAGCCATCTGCATAGCAAACACTTCCTTTCACAGCACAAATACATCAAAGTCCTTAAGTCCTTTATTGATGCTACTCTAGTTAATCTTCACAATGACCCCATTTTACAGATAGAAAAAGTGAGGCACGGCAGGACTGAAGTACTTGCTCAAGGGTCCACAGGTTATGAATAGTAGAGCTGGGATTCGAACCCAAGCCATCTAGCACCAGAGTCCATACTTTGGGTGTCTCCACTTACTATCTGCTGGCTATGGGCTGTGTTCAGGGGTGGGGAACCTCAGCGGTCCAGAGAGCTCCCAGAGAGTCCACCCCACCAGGCCTCAGGCTCAGGCTGAGAGGAGAATGCTCTGCAAAGGCAGCAGCTGGAGGTTAAATTCTGAGTAATTAACATGTTTATCCATCATAGCAGAATTGTTCCCCAGAGAATTCAAGTGTCACTTCACTGTGCCTTTAATCCAGGAATGCTTTTACTGTGTCTTGCCAGCAAATACTAAGGGGAAGGGGCTGGCAGCTCCTTGACGCAGCAAAGAGGGAGCCGGGCTTCTGTCTGGACCAGGTGGAGGATTACCATCTGGACTGTTCTCAAGGAGCCCGAGCTAGGGATGTGGGGGCAATTTGTGTCTGCTTCGGGGGTCCCAAGTCTTGTAGCAAACAGCACCCGACTTATACGTCACAGTCAGAGGGCGAGTAGGGACTGCACAGTCGTGACAGGCAGAGACTCTGGACCTGGGCCGGGTTCAGTCCTGGCTGTACCACTTACCAGCTGTGTCACCTTGGCAAGTCACTTCTTTTACTGCACATATAAAATGGGGATAATAATAGGAGTCTTTAGCTGAATCCCTCCTAAAAGCAGCCCTGAAGTCCAACACCTGGTACAAGTAATTTATCTGGAAGACAATCCAGGGAAACAACAGTGTAAGTGAGACATGCAAGGGAGGAGACCAGTGCTGGGTGAACTGATGAGCAATTATTCGCACAGTGGGCGACCAGGGCTCTGTCCCTCCAGGGGCTCTTCAAAGGGGGTGTCCCACTGGAGCTGAGAGCTGGGTTATCTATTCCACTAACCCACCCATCATTGCTAGAGGGGCACTGCTGGCGCTTCTGGCCTGCCTCTCATGGAGACAGAGCACCCTAGGGCAAGAGATGCAGGGAGGCGCCTGTGCGGATGGGGTCTGCCCTCAGGATTCACCCTCAAGAGACCCCAGGGATTGGGTGTGGGGATATGGGTGGGCACAGGAACATCTGCTTCAGTGCAGGTAACGTAGTTGACGTAGGGCCTGGTAATGGAGGAACACTCTGCCTTAAGTGCTAGTTTGCTGTCATGGTGATGATGATTGTCATGGTTATCATTGCTGCTTCTGGCCTCGGGAGGACAAGCAGAAAAATGAGCCATCCCAGGATAGAGAAGCAATAGCTGATGAGATGGATGCCCCTCCTCACCAACGAGTCCAGCCCCTGCTCCCACCCATCACCTGCTATGAATCGAGGGGTATCCTGCTGAGAGCAGACCCCCACCCCACCCCCACCCCCGCCGTCCCCTCTGTGCCCTGGGGGAGGCTCAGAGAAAGACCAGCAGCCAAAGATGGGTGGTAGCACAACATTCAGTAGGTGGGGAAGCTGGAGGAATACAAGGATTTCTAGGCTGCCTGACTACTTGAGCTGAGAGTCTGGGGACCTGGAAGACAGAGGTTGAATCCTGAATAAATAGACACAGAGTCCAGTGACATGGATGAAAGGCTGTTCATTGGTTCACTGAACAATCCTGGCATACCATCCATCTTTCCAGCACTGTGCTAGGTACTGGGAATGAGGAGGTGAATCAGATACTGCCCAGAGGCTGGAGATTGCAAAAAAAAGACAGAGGAGGGAGAAGGACAGGCATGAAAGAAGGAAACTAAATGTCTCCTTGAGGAAGGATATCTAAGTGGGCTCTAGCCTACCCGTCATCTTTCAGTGCTCCTCAGGACTCTTCTCCGTGTAGCTGGCCATACCTTTCAATGTGGACACCCCAACACCACCACCCCACTTTTACTCATGTACTGATATAACACACTTATATAGAGTGATCTCCTGTATTTGCTAGTGCTCCAAGAGCTTCACAAAATATGAATTCACACCAACCTTATGAAGTTTTACAGAGAAGGAACTCAGAGAAGCTAATTAACTTGCCCACAGTCACAAAGGCAGGAAGGGGAGAACGATCTGCCGTCAGAATCCATTCTCCTCTACCCCTCACCCCCATCCCACCCTCAGCAGAGCCTGCCCTGCCTCCCCACCCTTCCAAAGCTTGCAGCCTACTATGAGCGCCCCTCACCTGGGGGTCTGACAGCCCCGCCCACCCAGCCCTTGGGGCCACACACAGGCTGCCTCATTATGTTTTATATTTCACATGTCTATGGTTTGTCTCCCACTAATTTTTAATCTACTTCAGGAGCAATTGTCAATTTCTGTGATTTCTGTGATTTTTGTGATTTCCTAGAATAGCACATACTTCCAAGTAATAATAACTCTGTTCATCCACATGAATGCAAGCTCCTGAGAGCAGAGACCTCTTTATCTGTTCGTCACTCTATTCCCAGGGTCTGGTGGAATGCTTGGAACAAAACACTCTGAAAATACTGCTGATGATTGAGTGAACAAACACATTTACTTGCATTCATCACATGCCAGGCATTGTATCAGAAGTTCCATATGCATTATCCCACCTTATCATCGCAGATGACAGCAGGAATGAATGAAGTCATAAATAAGTGAGTAAAGGAGTAATAAATGAATGAGGAGGTAAGTGAAGGAAGGAATTCCAAGGACAGCCTCTTGTCCATTACCCTCAACTCCCAGATATTCCACTGCCTCGCATCCTCCAACCATGTCCTGTTCCAGGGCCCCACACTGCCATGTGCCTCCCAGCATATCAGTGGAGTCACTCTCCAGAGTCGAATATCCATTGGCATAAGCAAGAACAGTCGAGGAAACTTTCTGTATCCTACTTGAACAGCAGTGGGAGCCTATACTGCTTTAACAGACTTAGAAGTCAAGGCTGGGTGTGAGTGAGGAGAGCTGCTCGCTGAGTGAAGAGCTTTTCTGGTCCACCCAACATCATCCTCTGGCTGCAAGCCTACAGCATGGCTTCAGAGCTCAGGGTAGAGAGGGATGGGCATATTCACTCACTCACTCATTCACCCACTAACAAGCCTCAAGCAGTGGAGCACCTACTGTGCCCAGAGTAGTTCTATGTTCTGCAGAGGATGCGCATATAAATAAGAAACGGTCCTTGACCTTGAGGAATTTATGATCTAGGAGGAAAATAACAGTGACGTCAGCTCGGATGTCGGCCATCTCTGGTTTATCCAGTACCCGGTGCCATGTATACAGCCTCTGCTTTCGCCCTGAATGACTTATACCCTGGATGTGGCACTTGTTTGAGACCTCCCCTCCAACCCATGCCCCCAGACACAGGCAGCGGGGACCAACACAGATTGTTGAAGATTTCACAGGTAAGGTGGAGAACGGATTCAAATCGAGCACCTCAGGACAAGTGGGTCTCATGGGAGATTTTGAGTTCACCCAGTTTCTTCAAGGCCATGGTTCGACCAAAGATTTCTTCCCCAGCCCTTCCCCATATAGCCCTTAAGGTAGAAACATCCCAAGAAGCCTAAGTCTCGCACTCTCCCTCTAAAAGCCCCTTGACCCTCAGCCTCCCACTAGATAGGGCTTCACCTCTATGGACATCTTTAGAGAGATTTATAAATATTGCATTTTTTTCCCTTTTCCTGGGCAATTGGTAATATATCTTCTAGTCTCCTTTGAAGTTATGTGTTGCCAGTAGTTTGCTCTGACTAATAAATCATGAGCAAAATGATGTATGCCATTTCTGGATGGAAGCTTCCCAGCCAGAGGTGCACCTCTATCTTGAACCAGGATGATCCTGGAAGTAAATGCCAAGTTGGAGTTTCACTCAGCTTGGTTCACTGAGTGACTTTAATAAAGAGTCTTCCCTTCTCCTCCTTTCTGTCCCCATGATTGATATTATACATGGAAGGAGCAGGAAATAAACCTTTCTTGTGTTATGCCACTGCTGGGGTGTTTGTTACTGTAGCATAGCATGGCTTAACCTGACTCATGCAGCCTCTATGATGCACGACAATTCAGCCCTGCCTCGATCTACAGGCAAACTCATACACAACTAATTCTGGTGCTCACCATTAAAAAAAGATCCTCTAGATAACAGAATCCACACTCTGCAAAAGGAAGTTGATGGCATCTTTTGATAGCTGAACATTCTCCTTGAGGTCTCACCCCTCATTCTCAAGAGACATTCATCAACATATTTTTTTCCTAAACAAAATGGCGGAGGCTCCCATGGGAATTCTGGAGAAGGGGCTTCTAACTGGCACAAAAGAAATACAGTCTGGCGAGTGCCATGAGAAAGTGGGTGTCAACACCACGGGGACGCAAGAAATAGTGGGACTTATTTGGATATGAGATACCTTTAAGAGGGAGGTGATATCCCCGAAAAACTCATGAAGGTGTTCTGCAAGAAAGGAAAGAAACAAGTCCCTAAGAATTGAATCTGAATGTGACTCTGAACTCTAAAGCTGATGCCTGGATCCCAGATAAACTTGCAAGAACAGAAGGAAAGAGGTGCTCTGGTGGCTTTCCAGTGGTACTCTGTGTCACTGGGCCAAACCCTTCTCACCACACAAATGTCAGAGCTTTGGCAGGCCTGCCCACTCCTGCCATCCTCCCAGTCACTCGCCAGACCAGGACGCATGAAGGAAAGCACTTTCTGATTTGGATTCTGTCTCACTTCTCTCTCCTCCTGACCTGCCAACCCCACAACCTCTAAGACTAAGCAGACAGATCATCTGACTTACGTACAATATGACATGACTCCAGCCTGAAAGTTACAGGGAAAACCTGAATACAACTCTAAAACATTCAGGAAGCCAGTGTTTAATGTGAAAGAAATCAACCTCACAGGACCTTTATGATACACCAAGGCAGGAACCCACGATCCACCCTGAAAAAATCTGGACTGCTCATCACCCAAACATACTTCATTGTCCATGGTCAGTGCTCTCGGGCTGCCTGGGGCCTCCACTGTAGCCTTCTGCTCACCTCCCCCCATCCCTGCCATGCTCCATCCTTAAGCAGCTCTCTGCCTGATTTCTCATCCTCCATAAAATAGATCTGATGGGAAAGGAGCCAGTTTAATTGAGCCAGTTTAACTCACCACCTCTCACAGATACATCAAAATCACAACTCTTTGCAGAACCATCGAGGAAAAAGACTGGAACCTACCAGAAAAGATCTTCTACAACTAGAGGCATAAAGAAAGGACCACAAGGAGATGGGGAAGATGGGTGGACTCATGATGCAATCAAATCTCATACCCCCAGGTGGGTGACCCACAGACTGGAGAATAATTCTCGTGCAGATGTTCTCCTTTAGAAGTGAGAATTCTGAGCCCCACACTGGGCTCCCCAGCCTGGAGAGTCCTTCACCTGGAAGATGAGCCCCCAGAGCATTTGGCTTTGGAGGCAGCAGGGCTTAATTGCAAACAGCCCCTGCAGGACTGGGGTAAACAAAGACCTCACTCTTAAAAGGTGCACACAAAAATTTCATGTGTACCAGGCCACAGGGAACAAGCAGTCATTAGATAGGAGCCTGGGCCAGACCTACCTGCTGGTCTCAGAGATGTGTGGGGTTGGTTGGGTGGGTGTGTGTGTGTGTGTGTGTGTGTGTGTGTGTGAAGCTTACCCTGGGGACACAGATAGTGGCGACAATCATGTTTGGGAGTCCCTCTGCCTCAGTAGCTGGCACTGCTGGTGCCATTCGCTTATTAACACCAAGACCCAGCCCTGCCTAACAATCTGTAGGTGCCAGTGCTGGGACACCTCAGGCCAAACAACTAACTGGGTGAGTAAACAGCCTCACCCATCAGTAGACAGGCTGTCTAAAGACTACAGTGCCCATGCCAGCCTCTGGACATGCCCCCTAGCTGCGGCCCAGCCCACCAGAGGGCCAGGACCCAGCTCCACCCAGCAGAGGATAGGAGTGGATCCGTCCCACCAGGAAGCCTGCACAAGCCTCTAGACCAGCCTCACCCACCAAGGGGCAAGCTCCAGATGGAAGAAAACTACCCCACACAACACAGGCCAGACCCTAACCCTGGGGCCAGCTGGGGCCTGGTCCTATCCACTAGCAGGCCAGTGCAAGTTGCTGGACACCCTGGCCTCATTCCCAACTGGACTCCCCAGCCCCACACCTGGCAGTGATCTGACACAAACTCTGGGATCCCTAGGCCCTGCAGCCAGACTCCAGGAGCTAGCTCTGCCTTGCCAGTAGTCTGGTACTAACCCCAGAATCTGATTTCACATATCAGCAGATGGGCAATAGCCCCAGAGTCTTTAGGACCTTGACTTTGCTCACCAGTCAGTCAGCACTAGCCCCAGGGCTCCCTGGGATTCCATGACCAGCCACCTTGTAACCAGGCCTGGAACCAGCAGCCAGCGGCATCCATATAAGGCAGGGCCTGGCAACCAACCAGACTAGGAGCCAACCAAGTCTACCAGACCCCACACAGGCAGCCTGCCACAACAAAAGGACCCACACAGCCCTCCCAGGGGGAACCCCTAGAGCATACAGCATGAGTGATGAAAGGGGAGTGCACAGCTAGGATGAACAAGACACCTCCTACAGAGGCCACTTCTCCAAGGTCGAGAAACAAAACCTACCCCATACATAAAAATACATACAGCTCAAACAAGGGTGGCAGAAGAGTATGTTCCAGATGAAGGAATAAGATAGAGCGTCAGAAAAGAACTAAGTGAAGTGGAGGTAGGCAATCTACCCAAGAAAGAGTTCAGAGTAATGATTGTAAAGACTATCAAAAAGCTCAAGAGGAGAATGGATGCACAGAGCAAGAAGTTAAGTTTTCAACAGAGTTAGAAAACATAAAAAACAACCGAGCAGGATAAATGCAGTAACTGAAATCAAAACTAGAAGAAATCGATAGTAGATTAAATGATGCAGAAGAACGGATCAGTGAGCTGGAAGACAGAGTGGTAGAAATCACTGCTGCTGAACAGGAAAAAAAGAGAGAGAGAGAGACAGGAAATTAGGACAATTTAGGGGACCTCTGGGATAACATTAAGTGCACTAATTCTCCTTTATAGGGTTCCCAGAAGGAGAAGAGAGAAAGACTCTGAGAAAATATTTGAAGAGAAAAACCGATCTGATGGGATCCATTCTCTTAGGTGTCTTCCTAAAGAAATTTCAAATTTATGCTGTTAATGACTGACTATTTTGCTGTCTCCAGGAAGGCATTTAGGTACATTACTCACAGTGGAAATTTTTGCTATGTGATGGATCACAATGGAAAGGAGACCATTCTGACATCATGATGCACAAAAGTCCTCTTCTTGCGTACCTTACCCTAAACATCATTCTATCATATACACCAAATAAGCCTCTTACATACAACTCCAAGAATACCACATGAGTATCCATTTCTAAATAAGTGACCTTTGCCCTTGTCAGAGGAGAAAGGATCAAATTAGATAATTCTGCTACACAGTAAAATTCTCCTGAATAGGAAACTGCTTCTCCCACAGATAGAAAAGCTGGAAATTCTGAGGATACTGTCAGTGAAAAACACACAGATCGTAGCTAGTTATTCATCAATTAATTCTCAGCTAGCTTTGTCCCATGGAGAAGGAAATGGCAACCCACTCCAGTACTCTTGCCTGGAAAATTCCATGGACAGAGGAGCCTGGTGGGCTACAGTCCATGGGGTCTCAAAGAGTTGGACATGACTGTGCGACTAAGCATCGTTTTGTCCCAAGTCATCCAGCAGACAGAAGAAGAAGATATTTACAAGTTGTGTGCATTTCAATTAATATTTTTAGACATCATGAGTGTGTAATTAATACTTTCAAAGAACACATCCACACCAGATCAGGCAGTGTTGTTTTCTGCCCTTGTCCATATGCTGGTATTTTTAATTCCTTTCTGGAAGGAAGACAACAGTCCTAAGTTTTTTCTTCTGTGGCTCAGAATAACCATGTTTTTCTGCTTCAGTAAATCGTTACTGCAGCTTGAAAGGGTTCCTAGAAAGTTCTGGTTCCATTCAGTCTTTAGGAGGAGGAGAAGCAATCTACAAATACCGAGAACTAGAGGCTTCAGGCATAAGGGTAGTTGGCCTCCAGACAATGTAAAGTCCATTCATCAGGATAGGTAAGGTTACACTGCACTAACAGAGAAACTGTAAACTTCCCCAAATTGACCTTTTCATCATTTATTTCTCACTCAGGCAAAGTCACTTTGGGTCTGGTGGTTCTCCAAGGTAGCTTCTTTAAAAGAGATAACTCAGGAATCCAGGCTGGTTTTTATCATGTGATTCTACCATCTCAACACACAACTTCTGCCATCACCATGAGAGGGCAAGAGAGAGCATAAGGAAGCAGAAGGGGCTTTTCATTGACTTGGCTGCATCATTTCTGCTCACAGACCACCCAACTGCAAGGGGCTTGGAGGAGTGGGAAAATTCACAACTATTTGGTGGCCATTAAATGTCTCTCTACAATGGTTATCACTTTGCAGTCTTGGGACACTTTATACCTACTTAGCAATTCTTGAATTCCAGTCCTTAGAGTCTGTGCTCCAAGCTCATTATGAAATCACCACCAGAGGTGACAAAGGGATAAAGAATGTTGTGTACCTCACCAGCAATGTGACACAGCTGTGTTTATTTGAATCCAAGGATCCTTCTCTTTGTTCTCTGGGTGTCCCAGAAGTGCCCCTTGGAACTGCCACTTGTGCTGTGCAAAGAGAAGAGGGACCAGAGGAATCACCTTGAGCTTTTGATGACCGCCCTGCTTAAGATGGACCAGAGGAATAACCTTGAGCTTTTGATGAGAGCCCTGCTTCTCAAAAGGAAAATAAAAGTTGTCAGTCTGGGGGTGGGAGTGAGCACTAGCTCCACTGTACCCGCACTGGGAGGATTTTATTGCAAATTTTCCTCTGCCTGGGAACCAATAGATAAATGAGATCATTGTTTCCAAACCCTGGAAGGAGGACTGAGATGTTAAAAATATATAAAGCCTCTAGAAATTCTAATTTAGTCAATGTAAAGCAGTTCCCAGGAATCTGCATAGTAATAAACACCCTAGATAGTTGCAATAAACAATCATATTTGGCAGCCACTGCTCTGGAGGAAAATACAAGTTCACCACCAGTAGGATTGATTTATTCAGTCTTAAAATGATAGCCAGGACCAAGTAAGTGGCTGAACCAAACTAAGATCAGCAGAGAACTGGGCTCTCATCAACCTCTGATGGAAGGCAAAAGTCTGAGGCTGGTGTTCATATTGAGAACAGACTGGTGCGTCACAGAAACAACTGGTCCTCTCATTTGGAAACCAAAGCTCCTAGGAGTTTGATTATCCCTTTAGAGACAAATGGGAATCCCTGGCAGGACTGGAAGAATGGTTCTGAGGTGGGAAGAGGTTCGATTGAACAGTCTTTGTCAAGGGTAAGCTATGGCCTTTCCTTTCCATACCAGGTCCACACCAGGTCCAACTGGTGAACCTACTTGGACAGGGGCACATGGATAGGTCAAAAGGAACAGCACTTTGCTCTGGGTGTGTTTGCTGCTGCTTTCGGCTGCACCACGTCTTCTCTGCAGCACACGGGCTCTTCATTGATGTGCTCAGGCTTTCTCCTGAGTTGGGGTGTGCAGGCTTCTCATTGCAGTGGCTTCTCTCCTTGTGTAGCACGGGCTCTAGGGCACATGGGTTGCCTTCAGCAGTTGCAGCTCATGGGCTTTAGACCACAGTCTCAGTAGCTGTGGCACTCAGCTTTAGTTACCCCACCTCATGCAGGATCTTAGGTACCAGGCACAGAACCTACATCCCCAGCATTGACAGGCATATTCTTAACCACTAGACCACCAGGGAAGTCCCTGGCTTGGCTTTTTATACTGTACCTAAATGTGCTCAGGCCCATCACTTTTCACTAATATAATTTTACAGCAAGAGATTTACCACGTACCTGCTAAGCTGTGAGAGGGGTGATATGAATGTGTAGATAGCTTTGGAAAGCTGAGTGATAGCTCAGAGATTACAGAAAAGTTGTGTAACATAAATGTATTTCTATATATGTTTTTCTGTTTCTCTCTCCTGCCTTGCATACTACTGCAAAACTTACAGGTCAGGTGTCATATCAGGCCTGTAGAATTTCCCTCATAATGTAGCGTTGAGGGGCCTGGGGCCTGGGGATTCAAGGGTAGGTGTGTTCTAGAGCTGAGACTGGGAGCAAAGCAACAGAACCATCCACTGGCCTATAGCTGTCATGGGTAAGGCCTGGAGGCCATGTATTTTTTACCTTTTTATTTTAAATTAAGAGTATAGCTGATTAACAATATTGTGACAGTTTCAGGTGGACCGCAAAGGAACTCAGTCATACATCTACCTGTATCCATTCCTGGAGGCTATTTCTGGACAGGACATTTTGTGAGCTTCTTGGTCCTGAAACAGATATTCAGATGCCTGCCAAGATCCAGTTTCAATAAGACAAGGAGATAAGAAGCAATATCTTCTCTGAGGATTCTGGGGGCAGCATGGGCATTGAAGCAAAAGGAGTGTTCCCTCCTAACACTCAGGACTCTCCATGGACCACTACAGGCTACTGGAGTGGATGAGATCAGAGGAAGGGGTGCACACTGGATACTGCCCATACTCCAGACTGGTCCATGCTCCCTGCACCAGCAGGATGGCAGCTTTAGAGTCGGGGAGATATGGCATCCTTCCCAGTTCTGGAATTCCCAGCTGAGAACACTCCAAAATCCTCCAGTTGCCTCATCTTTTAAATGGGACCCACTGGATCCTGCTGAAAACTGAATGATACAATACAATCAAATAACCCAGTACTGAGTCTGGTACTTTATAACCATCCAGATCTTAGCTTCTGAAGTTAGAATGGCATCTACCCCACCCACCTTTCCAAGCCTCTGGGAAGGATAAAAGGGCAAAAGCCCTGAAATACTAAAATCCATGTGTGGCTATGTAGATGATTTTTGTCATGTTCTTGGCCTTCCTGAATGCATACAGCAAAATTTCAATCAATGCTCCATCCTGCCTGGAAATGGTTTCATTAGTAGCTGGAAAGCCAGGCCAAGGTAGAAGCATTTTAAGGTGCCCAAGTTGTCTGGGCTGGAACTGCAAATTCAGGGTCATCAAAGAAGGAACCAGGGAGAAGTGGACTTTTGAACAAAATCACTATACGTCTGGGGACTGTGTGTGTGTGTGTGTGTGTGTGTGTGTGTAGGGATGTATGTATGTATGAGAGAGAGACAGGGTGAGAGAGATTAACTCTGAACTGATCGGAAGCCTCCCTTTCATTATCATGCTGAGTTAAACTGCCAAGACTTTAGCTGGGTCAGACCACTGAGGAGGAAAGACAATAGGAAAACAGAAGGTGACTCAGGATGCAAACACCTCATTGTTGCAGCGCAGTGAATGGATTCACTGCTTTCTAAATGTCAAGTTAATATTTCTCTTGGCACCAGCTGCGTTCCCTCCCCTCCTTCCCCCTACAGTGAGCCTGGTCTCCCGGAAGCCCGCCCTTTGGCAGCTGCCCAGCCTCAGCATTGGGATTTGAGGAGGGCGGGATGGCTGGCACGGTGAACACACAGGCCCCCAGCTCAGCTGAGGAGGGGCAGCAGCCTTCGTGTGGAGTAATACCCACTGTTGTCCTCAAGCTCTGGCTCTGGGGAGCTCTGGGCTTCAGGATGCAGCTCTGGCAGCTGACCGCACCAGGGAGCGGCACAAACAGAAGTTTTCCCTGTCCTGCTCATAGGCAGGGAATAGCAGACAAGGAAAGAGAATGACCTTCAAGGCCAGTTGCCAGTTGGAACTTTGTGCTCCCTGCACTGCCCCTACAGTTTCCAGGCTACCCTCCACAAGATCAGCAGTGTCTCCCCAAATAGATGACCCACTCAGGTCACCCCCTAACTCAGAATCCTTCCCTGATTCCCTCTGGTTTTCAATATAAAGCCCCAACCTTCATCAAACCACTGAGGACTGAGGTTGACTCCATTCCTCAGAGTTCACATGGTCCCTTCACTCGGCTCCTTGCCCAGACCTTATCATCAGGATGCCGGTTGTCTATTTCAGGGTCTTCTCCCCCATTCTTTAGTGCAGGGTCTATATCTCTCACCTCTGTATGCCCAGTGCCACCTTGCACTTGATGGGGCCTGGTCAGGGAATGCTACCTTCAGTAGCACCTAGAAGGTCATTCATTCATTCACTCTTGCAGACCACTCCACATATTATTTCCCCACCTTCCACCTTCACTTTGAAAACTATTCAGGCACTCCTCACTTTATAGAGGGTCCTGTCTACCTTCTTCATTTTCACCATCCTAATCAATCTTTGTGGCTTAGCTCAGGGTCCCCTGCAAAGCTCATCTCTATGAAGCCTCTTCATTGTTCTGTTTTTCCTAAGCATCTATTGTACCTGATTTGGAGAAGGCAATGGCACCCCACTCCAGGACTCTTGCCTGGAAAATCCCATGGGTGGAGGAGCCTGGTAGGCTGCAGTCCATGGGGTTGCTAAGAGTCGGACACGACTGAGCGACTTCACTTTCACTTTTCACTTTCAGCATTGGAGAAAGAAATGGCAACCCACTCCAGTGTTCTTGCCTGGAGAATCCCAGGGACAGGGCAGCCTGGTGGGCTGCCATCCATGGGGTCGCACAGAGTCGGACACGACTGAAGTGACTTAGCAGCAGCATTATACCTGATTAACTGCATCCCCCATGTGGAGCTTCATAATGGAAGGTTTTGTAATAGTTACTTAACTCCTCTGAACCTAATCTGTAAGCATGGTTAATAATAGGTTTGCTATAAGTTTTAAATTAAGATACAGTATAAATAAAGCACATAGCACTGTGCCTGGCATATAATAAGTGTTCAAAATAGGCTTCTTTAATGATGATATCTTTTTAAATCTCAAACTCTAGATTGTCAGTCCCCTCTTTGAAGGGAAGGACCATGGCTTTCTTTGTCTTGACAAACTTCCAAACATACAGCCCAATGCTCTGCTGTTGGTGGAAGCTTTATTGATAATATTATTGCTATTATATGTTACTGATTATTAATTGTGTTTGCATGTTTGATGGCATAGAATCATGGAGAGAGCATTGGATTAGTAGTTGAACACTGACTTTTGTTTTTTTGTTTTGGCTACATTGTGAGGCTTGTGGGCTCTTTGTTCACCTAGCTTGGGCCCCCAAAAGTGATAATGCTGAGTCCTAACCACTGGACTGCCAGGGAATTCCTCCAAACACTCACCCTGAATGGTTTCAGTCCTGTTTTCCCACTCTGGGACTCAGGTTCCCCTGATGTGTAGAAAAATATTTTTCTGGAAGGATCTGAAGTTCCATCTCATAATGATATTACAATTCAGTGGTTATTAATGAGACTAGTTGATACCACACTGAGCTGACCCTCCATCCATATGTGTCATCCCTACTCACTATGCCTTCACACAAATGCAAATACACCAGTGGGGAAACATAGAAACGAGGATTTATGTCAGCCAACCAAAAGAACACCAGTCCTCACTGCAACAGGCAAATGTTTTCTGTTTTAAAGGTTACTCCAGGCAGCATCAGGGTTGACATTCCCTCTCACAGCAGTGGGTTAGCAACAGATGTTGCAGCAAAATGATCCTGACTGGAGGTGCTTATTAACCCTTCTGCATGGCACACCCATCTTTACTTCTGGGCCCACGCCTTATGACTCTTAAGGCAACTTAACCTGCCATCCCTGGCTTCTAGAATATCACTACCCCCCTGCTTGGGTCATTAATAGAACAAAAGACTGAGCATCAAATCTTATCAAATATAATCACATCTCCTATATTTCTGCCAAGAAAAAGGTTATACCTGCCCTTCTATTCTGAGGATCTCAAGGGAATAAATACAGGATGACCTAAGATTCAGAATATGAGCTCTATTCCACTGTTTATGACCTAACTGAATTATCTTGAGCAATTTACTTAGTCTCTCTAATCTCATCTTATTCATCTATAAAACTGAAATAGATATCCATGTTGCCTAGGACTGTTGTGCTTGTGGGGGTTAAATAAAATAAAATATGCAAAATACTCAAGGCAGTCTGGTTTACAACAAGCACTCAATAAATGTGCATTGTCATCACCCGTGATATTGAAGAATGGGCAAATGCTTATTTCTTTCTTTCATTTTTAGAACCAGACACATTGAAAGATCAAAATCTCAGGCAGGCAGGCCTCAGTGTAAAGCAAAGGGTCAAGTCCATCAAGTTCCAAGAAGACCAGAGAAAACAGAAAGGGGCTCATTATCCACTCTGCAGATTACCGTTGGAAAATATTTTAAGCATTGTACACTCTGAGGTCAGCATGTGGGTACTCAGACAACGCTACTATGACTTCCTACAGGCTTTGAAAAATGTCCAGTGGAAGAGAAACTGAACCAAGGACATGAGTATAGCCTAACTAAAATGCTTGCCCGCGCCAACACCCGGGCCCTGTCCGTGGTCCTGAAAGAGACAAGCAGCAAAAGGCAGGTAGAAAATCGTGACTTCTAAGAGATTGCCAAGGCAGAAAGAGAGAGACTCTTTGGAATTTTGTTCAGATACATGCAATTATTGAGAATAAATGTTTTTTTGGCTCATTAATTGGGCTTCCTCACCTATTGTGCTCCTGATTCTAAACTTATTGTCAAAAAGAACCTCATAATGCATACCAGAACTAACACAAATTATTTGGGGAATCACTGGCTCCCCTCTGTTGGCCTGGATAATAAGAAATTGAACAACATGAATCTCCTATCCTGAAATGAGTTAATTTTTCTCTTCTCTAATTTAATACTGCAAAGAAATGGCAGAGAATATTCATTAAGAGTGAGCCTCTGGAATCAAACTGCCTGGATTCCATTCCTAACTCCTCACCTATCAGGAGATAATTTCTTTCACCTCTTCATATTTCAGTTCATTCATCTATAAAAGTAACCATAAAAATAGCACTGAGCTCATAAGTTTACTTAAAAATTAAACAAGTAAGGCATATAAATTGCATAGAAAGTACACTGTAAGAACTCATTAAGTATAAAATTATTATTATTAATATCATAATGGTTTTCATTGTTATTATTATTCCAAGTCAGACTAAACAAAAATGAAAACTTCTTTATTCCCTCCTGCATCCTGGTTTGCATGATGCCCTTCACTCTGCCTGCTCCTATTATTGCCTGCTTCTATCTCCCTCCTGAGCAAACTGTGGAGACAGATCAAGTAAGAGATGAGAAAGTTTGTTTACTCACCTACCCACTGAGTTCAACATAAAAAAAGCTCAGAAATTTCTTAAAATGAAAGACAGATCCATAAGATCCATACAATTCCCCTAAAAGCCATGGAGAGCTTAAGGGCCCTCAGTCCATATGACAACAGAGCCACTCTTAACCCCATGCTTGAGACCACCATCCACTTGCTTTTCCACCACTCTGTCAGCTTCCAGAGCAGCTCAGCAGGCTCACAAGGCTTATACAAGCTGTGCAGATCTCAAAAGCCCAGGCTCCAATAGCTTGGCTCCTGTGAAGAATGCTCAGTCTTCCCAGCCCATGACCAAGAAAGTTCAGCAGTCAGGATGGAAGACAAGCAATGATAGTGACCCTATTTGATTCTGAACTCACAGTACTTTCCTAAACACTGCCATGCACCTTACTTTGTTCAATCTTCTTAACATCCCTCCAAAGCAGACAATTAGTGCCATCCCCATTCTGCAGAAGGGGCTTCCCAGGTGGCACTAGAGGGAAAGAACCCGTCTGCCAATGCAGGAGACATAAAAGACACAGGTTTGATCCCTGGGTTGGGAAGATTCCCCGGAGAAGGGCATGACAATCCACTCCAGTATTCTTGCCTAGAAAATCCCTATGGACAAAGGAGCCTGGCAGGCTACAGTCCACAGGGTTGCAAAGAGTCGGACATGACTGAAATGACTTAGCATGCAACACATTATACAGAAAAGATCACTGAGGTCCACAGATTGATGTGATTTTTCTACAAGTCACACAGGTACCAGTGAATGGCAAATTCAAAACAGCCCAGGCTGACTGTTCAGGGAACAAGATTTAGTGAGAAAAGCATGGGAAAACAGCCAGGAAAAAGTCTGAATCCCAGTTCTGCCTCTTATTAGCTGAATGATGTAGAAAAGGTGAGAACTTATGAGGACTCGGTTTTTCTCATCTGTAAAATGGAAATAGTACCTTCTTTTCAGAATGTTGACGGGTAAACAAAAGTGTGGCATAGAGATGGAGTTAAGTAAGAAGACATCAGTGTCATTATTGTCACTGTCAGGCTAGCTCAGTTCTCTTTCCAGTGTTCAAAGCCATATGGAATCTAGACTGAATGATACCGTAACATACGCTGGCTTCAGACAAATGCCAGTGATCTATTGTCCCCTCCCTCTCCATCCTCTCTGATACACCTGCTTAAACAGCAAAGAGCTCAGTTATCACATGTGACTTATCTGGAAAACTTTTACATTCCATACTGACCACTTGGCACACTCCCAGGCTCCTCGCACTGACTGGCAGCAGATCTGAGCATGAGGAATATAATAACTAACCATTTAGATAACCCTGATCATCCTTATGTTCGGTTTATACAATGTGCTTTATGTTATATGGCACCATGACAACAGTGGGTCAATGAAACACACCCACTTCCATAAACAACTCTTTCCACCTTGACTGGAACCAATAAGGGTGAAATGATACTGAAGACAGAGGCAGTGAAAGGCATTTGATAATATTTAAACACTGAAATCCTCATTTTTAGTTAGTAAATATGGCAATGATCAAGAAGATAGATAATCTGCCCCCTTCCCCTATATTGCTCTACAGAAGGCTGCAAAGCCTTAAAAAAATAAATTTTGGATTATCTGAAAATTTTTGGCTTTCTTGGCTATTTTGGCTTTTCCAGGCTGCTATTTCCTCTCATTCAGTGGATAATCAAAAAAGTCTGTAATTAATTAAATGATACCATGAGCACAGATGGGATTTACTCAAGGCTACAAATATTCACAGCACCAGGTGTATTTTTCCAGGCTCCGGAAATGCAGAGGACAGAACACAGCAGGTGATTGGCAGGTGCATCAGAGAGGATTGAGGGGGAGGGGACAGTAGGGCACTGGCATTTGCTGGAAGCCAGAGTATGTCACTGCCTCCTTTCACTAAACTCTGGGCACTTAGCTCAAAGCTGAAACCCAAAGAGGGCACAGGAGTCAGCCAGGGGAGGAGAAGGGGGAAATGAGAAGTTGCCCTGAACCAAAGAAACACGTGAGCAAAACCCTGTTTGTCAGAGAACTTGGCTTCAGTGCAGCCACTGCAAAGATGTGATGTGGTAAGCAAAAAGTGATAGTCCATAAACACAGTCACCTACCCAACACAGTTCTTTGCTTGCTCAAGAGCTGCAATGGCCCCCAGCTGTTGCCACCTGCTGCCAGAAGGGCTGGTTCCAGGTGAGCTGTTCTGCCCTGGGTCCTGGGTGATTTGCTGTGTCTCCTTCAGGCTCAGCCCTGAAACCCCACCTGCTGCTGTAACCCTAGCTGCCCCTCCACCTGCCTCCCAGGGTGGCAGAATGAACAACTCCACCATCTGCTTCCCTCCCCAGAGCACCAGATATTGAACACTGGGGATTTGTGGGGTCATCAGGCAGAGCTAGGAGAGTTTGGGAGTGACAGGGAATTATAAACACATCTGTGAGGTGACAGCAAGGAAGTCAGAAAAGACAGGTTAGATACTGAGAGGAGAGATGTGGGAACCACAGAAGTGTGTGGCTCTCAGAAGAGTCATTTAGTCAGCTTCATCTTAGCTTCCAAATTTCAGACACACTCAGAGAGATACTGGATTCATTCAGTGATGAGTCTCTGTGTTACCGTTGCTAAAGATAACTGTTCTAGTTTTAAAGGTGAAGTTAATGAAAGAGTGATTTTTCACTCTTTTGAGCAATGGGGCTCTTACATAAAGAATGCAGACTCATCAGCTATGAGTCAAGGAAACATGTTATTTTCATGCTGTTTCCTGTCTGGAGTTCCAGGATGGCTTCACATGGGCAGGGTGGGTCTCAACTCTGCCAGCCCATCCCACAAAGGGAAATAATAAAGGCACAGGAGATATATAAAGTAGGATGTGAGTCTTAATACCTTAGATTGTCCTGAACAGAGGATCTGTTGGTGCCTCTCTTAATTGACTAAATGGATGAGACACAACTTCTACTGGGAATAGCCTGGGACCTTTCAAACCACATCACTCCAAACCAGTCCTGTGCTTGCAGTTCAAAAATAAACTCCGTGCCTAAATTCCAACTACCACACTGCAGTGAAATTGCGCCATTTTTAGCCCTCAACTCATTTTGGGTTCAAAATGATAGCAAGCGCCTCGCCACATTTGCTTGCAGGATGCAGGCCTCTTGAAAGGAGTCTCCCCAGGCAACAGCTCCAGTACATCCTGGAGCATTAGAGGATATTTCGGAGAAGCACTTGTGTTACCTGAGAATATGATAGAGTCACTCTGCAGCTGCTGAAGTGTTGCCTAATTGAGGATCTGCTTTAAGAGGATGACAGGGTGATGTATAATTGGCACATTTCTCATGCTTCTGAGACTAAGCTGTGAGCTCCTTGGGCAGGAGAACCCAAGGCTCACCACTAAACATACAAAAGGGTTTCAACACATGTATCTGTTGAATGAATAAATGAATCAAAGACACATGATGTTAGGTGAATTATTGAATCAAGACAATAAAGGGAGTCCCAAGAGACTTGCTCACCTTCTTTAGAACATTGATCAATGGCTATTTACTCAATCGAGCCCCATGGAAGATTCCCAAGTCATCCACATGACCCCACTGCATGTCCTCTCCTTTGCCTGGTTTTGTTTTTCCCCAGGCTGCTTATTATGCCATCTGACCTGTATACATTTTATCTTGGAAATGTGTTTAGTTTCACACATGGTGTAAGGTCCTAAGAGCAGGGACTTTTATCTCATTCATCCACCACCGCAGCCCTATTACCTAGTACTGGCCCATAGCAACAGTTCACTATTAACCACAAGACTTTTAAAAAAGGGTTCTATCTTGAAACAGAAATGACTGAAGATATTTCTGCTCCATGCACCAAAGATCTTTATATGTGTAAATTAATCAAGCAATTAAGATGTACTTGAGGATCATTATTCTAAAAAAAATGTAACTGTGTCATCTTGCAGGGTTTTTCAAACCTTTGCATTACAGTCCCAACATAACATTTGAGCTTTATTATATCAACATTATCTCCATCACCATCATCAAGGAAAACTACGGAGAACATCTACTACTGCCTGCTGAGTACAATATGTTTTGATAATAGGTGTTTGGCAGACAGAAAGTGAACAGGATACTGAAGTCCCTGTCTTCAAAATGTCTATCGGTAGGAAACATTAAGACACAATTACATATATATGTGAAACATACACTGCCTAAGGGGAGGTTAAACCAGTGCTGTCTGATAGAAACAGAATAATGTCAACTACATCGGTTAAGTTAAATTCTTCTAGTAACCACATTAAAAAGTAAAAAGAAAAAAGTGAAACCAATTTTAGTAATATTTTACACAACCCCAGTAGATATTATCATTTTAACATGCACCAAATATTTTAAAAATTTGTGTCAATGAGATGTATTATTTTCTCTTTTTTGTACTTAATCTTTGAATATGTATATGGTACATGTGTAGGAGAAGGCAATGGCAACCCACTCCAGTACTCTTGCCTGGAAAATCCCATGGACAGAGGAGCCTGGTAGGCTGCCGTCCATGGGGTCGTGAAGAGTTGAACATGACTGAGCGACTTCCCTTTCACTTTTCACTTTCATGCATTGGAGAAGGAAATGGCAACCCACTCCAGTGTTGTTGCCTGGAGAATCCCAGGGATGGGGGAGCCTGGTGGGCTGTCTATGGGGTCACACAGAGTCAGAGACGACTAAAGCGACTTAGCAGCAGTTGCAGCAGCATGGCACATGTGTGCATGCTAAGTCGCTTCAGTCATGTCTGACTCTGTGTGTATATGACACAGCACATCTCAATTCAGACTATTCATATTTCAAGTGTCTAATAGCCACGTGTGGACAGTGGCCACCAGGAGGAACACCACTCTCTTCCCTCCTTTCTTCCTCCTCTTTCCTTCCCTCCCATCCCCCTCTGCCCACCCCTTGGAAGCAAGGATGATGGAGGAAGGGAAGCATAGGCATCCAAGAAGAAAAGGAGCAGAACACCTGTCCTACTCATGAGCGCTGACTCCACCCCGTCTCTTGCCTTTATTCTCTGAGGTACAGTCAGAAAAGCTAAAACCCCAGCCCAGCACTAATGAGAGATCTGGGTCTTTGCCTACAAGCACTAACACAAGGTTCCTCTGATCTCTAAAGAAAAGTGTATTCAGGCTTTAGGCAACCCTAGGGAACTGGAACTATTCTCAACTCTTGCATGCATCAGACTTACCTGCAAGGAATTTTTAAAGTGACAGAGCCACAACCATACATCCCCACATTCTGATTTAACTGGTCTAGACTGAAGCCTGGGGATTTGGGCACATGCTAGAGGCCCCTAGGTGAGTATAATGGTATTTAGGGCTGAGACCTGCTGGGTTGGAATGTGGAAGGTAAACAGAAGAAAAGAGGACAGAACAGCCTGTTTGCTACAGATGCTGTTAGGTACAGTGCTCAGCACTGCACTTTAAGTGCATTTTTTCATTTGATCCATATGAGATACATACCTCTAGGAGAGATGTATCACTAACCCCATTTTACAGATGAGAAAACTGAGGCTCTGAGAAACGAAGTGACTTTTCCAGCATTGCACAGTCAGCCACTGGCAAAGAGAGAAACCCAAACCAGGTCTGACCCCAAAATTCATGCTCATCCTTTATCTGCCCTTGTCTATCCTTCTTTATCAATTCCACCCCCTCCAGCCCCCCACCCCAATCTTGGTACAAGGTAAGAGACTGGGATGGGAACGAGAGGAAGAAGGTAACGTTGCAGGAAGGGGCTGGGGGTGGGCGGGTGGAAGATAGAAAACAGTAGGAGATGCATCCGTAAAGGAAGGCGTCTTTCGTAGAGGGCCAGTGTTTCCCGGAGGACTTCTGCAACTACAAAGAGACTGAGCACTGAAAGAGCATGTGCGGTGAGGGCACCAGTACTTATCGCTAAACTTATTTGGTATTATGACAATGAGGAAAGATACCCCAGGAAAAGGAATCACTATCTGACTTCCACAGAGGAGCCTGCCTTCACTCACCAGTGCATAGACTGGAAAGATGGCCAACAACTAGAAGAGAAAGGATAAAGGGGTTGCAAATAAAGATGTGCTCTCTTAGAGTTCTTACTCTGTCAAATCACCAAGCAGTGAAAAATTAACTCAGTGCTATTAAAAAAAAAAAAAAACAAAACAGAAGAAAGGGGGAGGGGGGAGAGAGAGAGAGAGAGAGGGAGGGAGGGAGGGAGGGAGGGAGGGAGGGAGGAGGGAAGGAAGAGGAATCTGGTGATACTAGAAATCAGTCTTGCCTGACAGAATTTAAATTGAATGTCTGTGAGCATGGCCCATAATTTTTTAGCAAAAGTAGAAGCTATTAAAGAGTCGGTGCACAAGATTAAAATTTAGAATGCTGTTTTAATAATAGTGAATTCTACTCAGTTTCAAATGGCTGTCATTTTTAAGCTCCACCAATTTGAGAATATTTGATGGATGGCATTGGGAGCTGATGGGAAGCCTGAACTTGAAAGGTCCAGCTCAGCTAACACAGCCCGAGAGATGAGCTTCTATCCTTAAGGAAATAAGCTGACGTTGTTAATGCACCATCTCTGAGACTGCTTACCTACCCGTTCAATAGGACAAATAATACCTGCCTTACCTAAAGGAACAGACAGAATAAAGGATGACAGAACCACTGTCAAAAGCAAAGTACCGTGAAGGAATGCATCATAGACCTGGCATGTGTGTGGCCTGTGCTTGCCACTGGTTCACGGGCCATTTTTTCTGGAATGTTCCTCAACCCCACTTCCAATTCCTAATTTAGAGAGTCGATCAGCAAGCAATTGGACTAGTGCTAGGATAGAGGGATGCCCAGGGTGTTCTGGAAGCCAGAGGGAACTTAACTCATCTGTCAGCTTCAGAAGACCCACCACCCCGAGTGACTGGGATTTTGCTCCATGTGTGGGTCCTCAGTAAGTATCTGTAGGTCTCTTATCAACATAGTCCTTATTCCTGGGAGTTTTAACTTTACTTGGGCCAACAAATATTTTGTTGTTGTTGTTGAGTTTAAGTCATGTCTGACTGTGACCTCATGGACAGCAGCATCCCAGGCTCCCCTGTCCTTTGCTATCTCATGGAGTTTCCTCAAACTCATGTCCATTGAGTCAGTGATGTTATCTAACCATCTCATCCTCTGCCACCCCTTCTCCTCCTGCCCTCAATCTTTCCCAGCATCAGGGTCTTTTCCAATGAGTTGGCTCTTCGCATCAAGTGGCCAAAGTCCAGATTCTAGTTCTTCCAGTGAATATTCAGGGTTGATTTCCTTTAGAACTGACTGGTTTGATCTCCTTGCTGTCCAAGGAACTCTCAAGGGTCTTCTCAAATATTTACTGAACAGCGCAATATGGGCATTAATAGAGAGATCATTAGAGAAACTAGAGGAAGAAAACATTTCTCCCTGATCTTGAAAAATCAGTTTAATATCTTCATCACTCATTATTACCATTGTGGTCATCCTTAGAGTCTTTCACAAATATCTCCTGCTTTTCACATGTGGGTTATATGCAGGATTATGTTTCCTTGTCCCCTTTGAAGTCAGGCTAAGCCAGGTAACCTACAATGGCCAATGAAATGTCAACAGAAGTGGTGGGAGTTGCACCTTGGCAGAAACTTACAGAACTGTGCACAATTCTCCCCATGCTCTCTTCCCCCACCTGTGGAAGCATATGAGAAAATAAGGCTCTGGGGGAAAGACAATACAGGTTCCAGAAGCCTGTACCATATAAAGCATGGAGAGCATGTGCACAAGGGGGAAACATGCCTGGCACCACCCCACTGAGATTTGGGAGTCATTTATCACAGAAGCCTTTTCTCATTGACCATCATGTCCAAAAGGGCCCATGTAACTACCTGTCCACTGTGGAGGTCCATCACCCTGTATGGGAGAACATGAGAGAGCTGGCAGGTCTTTGGAGAACAAGGAAAGGAGATTCTAGTCTTTTATTCTTTTGGTCATAGACTCTGCTACTTTCTTTCAGAGATTTCCTCCACTGGGAAACTCCAAAAAGACCAGTTAATTTCCAGAATCTTCTGAGTTAGGAACCCCAGATGCCTGCCCTTTATGTTACCATCTCCTGCCCTAACCTGTGAACCACGTCGCCTCATGGCCATTGTGCTCAGTATCAGAGCTGGATTCCTGGCTGAAGACCACGTTCCAGCCTGACCTCAAAGAATAAACAGGCCTCCCCAGGGCTTCCTCGCATTGCCTGGGATGGCTCCAACCTGGGTTCCCCCAGCTCCCTGGTAAGATTCCTCATCTTCAGCCAGAGTCCCATCTGGGCCCTGAGCCTCCTACCTTCCTGCTATTCCCACCACCTGGCCTGCCTCCCTGTCTTATTTCTGGGTCTTCGAGGCCTGTTCCCAACCACCCCCTGCAGAAAGTGTCACCACAGACTCCAGTCCATCCTGCTGTCCTCACCCCACCAGCTCTAACATTTGACACTTGGCTCTATCCTATCACAGTGGTAGCATTACCTCCTGCATCTGGGCAAGCTGGGTTTCTTCAAAGGAGGGGTGAACCTCTTAATTGAGATGCCCTCATTTGTGACCTGTCGGGTGAGAACGTGTCTATGAGGCACCGCCTTGGTGCCTGGCATATAACAGGTGCTCGAGAAATGGGAGATTCCGCCCCACTCCCCTTCTGCACAAGGTCTAAGCACAGTGGGTGGGGCCAGTCCTTCCCCTCCCCAAGGAAACCCGTATGTGACCCCAGAGATGTGTCTACTGCAGTGTTCTTGATGGGGACATATCTCCTCCAAGGAGGCAAACACAGGTACCGGGGGCGGAGGTGGTAAATAAAAAATAAAACCCCAGATATACATAATGTACCTAAACAGATAAAAGCTCAGGTATACACACAGTACCTAAACAGATATACTGTATATCTATGATATTAAAATTTCACTGGGCGAAGGGTAGAGAAGATGATTAGGGAAAAAATGCAAAAAAAAAAAAAAAAGACTCCACATCAGGGAGTAATGAAAAATTGGTTGAGAAGCCCTGGTCTGATATTACCTCCAATCAAAACACAGGCAGCCTCTCTCACACCCAGCTCAGCCGAGCCTCTTAACATCTGTCTCTTAAATTTCCTCTCCCATGTCTCTTCCAAATCAATAATACGATATTTTTGAAACTTCTGTCAAATCCACATTCATGCTCCTCAGCTCCCTTCCCAGCCTCTCCACTCCTTCACTGATCTAATCTGCCTCCTCTCCTGGGATGTGAGCCGTGCAACAGGCTGCAGAGAAGGCAAGCAGTGGAGAGCTGAGAGACTCCAGTCCCAGTTTCCCATGACAGACAGGACAGAGTTCATCCCCACCTCCAGCAGCAGCAGGGCAGGAAGGAGCTGAGTGCCCCGGCCTCCCCAACCCCTGCCACTTGCCACTACCTGGATGAGGCCGCCAGTCCAGGCTGGCCTGCATCTTCCATGGGAGCTAAAGGCACACCCTCTTAGTAGGGGGCAGTGGGCAGGGAATGAAGCTTACCACTGGGTGTGGGCTTCACTGGTTTGTTGGAATATTGTAGACACTGCGGTTAGGCTTGCCCAAGGTGGATTTCTACCTGTCCTAGAGGCTTAAAGGCTGCCTACTCACCTCACTTGTAGCTTTGAATGGCCATGTCATATACTCTGCATGGGAAGAAGGCTGATAAGGAGGAGGAGGAGGAGACAGCTTAACCTGATGCTGCCCTTCTGTTCTTCCTAAAATACACAGTAGTTATGATGTCGCGCCTTCTTCTTGCAACCACGAGGAAAACCCAAAAGAATCTCGACATTCTAGAGAGGTCGACCTTGACACGATACAACAGCTGAACTGGCGGCAGCAGCCACCTACGTCTGGACTTCATTTTGTGTAGAAGAATGGTGCTCTCTGTTGATCCCCTAAAGCATCCTAATAACACAAGGTCAAGGGTGAGATACATAATGGTCTCCCATCTGCTTTCTCTGCAGTCTCTATACCAGTGTATCTCTAGTACAAAAGACAGCACCATATGTCTCTCATCGTGTGGGCCTGCAGCGGGGCTCAGAGGTGCTCTGCCACACTGGCCATACTCCCAAGGTCAAGGCATTTCTGCAGGGGGATAAGCATATGGGCTGTGCAGTCAAGAGACCCTGGGTTCTAGTCCTGAGCTCCCACTGAATGCTGTGTGACCTTAGACAAGACGCCTGACCTTGCTGAATGTCCTCTATCTTTATTACAGAAAACAAAAGAGTTGAGAATAGTACTTATATCATACTACCATTGCTAAGATTAAATGAGCTACAATACACAAAGTGCTCATCTGGCGCCTGGAAGCTACTCGGTACATACTCGATGGCTATAGTGCCCATTTTCTATCATTCTTCTTGTGAGTCTGTCTGTCTTGTTGTCTGGCTCTTTTCTCTAGTCTTCCCCTCCTCCATTTCTCTGCAGGTCTCTATGTGACTCTTCCCTTGCTGGTCCCCCCCTCCCATTCATTTTCACAGTGGAAGGATGTGGCAATTTGCCTGGTGTTCCCAGTCGCTGAAGACTTCATTCCTTGCAGGCAAAGATCAATCCCCACATACGCCAGGCCCAGGCTCTTATCACTGCTACTAGGTTTGGCTGAGGCTGTGGACTTGGCAGTGGGGGAAGAGAGTGGCACCCAAGCCTCCAGAAGGCCACTGTGCCCTCCCTCTAGAGTGGAACCTCTCAGGCGTGGCTCATGCCCCAGGAGACTCTGCTACAGCAGCTGGGAAGAGCCAGAAAGGACTCAGAGGTAGTGCCCCATTCAGCCTCTGAACTGAGACCAGACCAAACTGTTAGTGCTTCCCAGGACCTCACGGCCCCATCCACACAGGGGCAGGCTGATACTGCCCCCTGGGAATTCACTGGGGACAGGAAATGTGTCCACTTTACAAACCAAAGAGCAAACAACTCCAAGGAAATGGTAGGGGAAAGGCTGGTTTGCTCATTTTCCAGAATATGTGCTGATGGAATCCTGTCCTTCTGCAGGTCAAGGGAAAGCCCTTCCCCAGCTCTCAGGCACAGTTCTTTGGATGGAAATCCCCAGACTCCTTGTGTTTCTAAATGCTGTGAGTCAGAGGAGAGGGGAGGGGTGGCTTCCTGTGGACAGGTTGCTGAAGGATCAGGGTATTTATTCGAGAGGGGATGCACTGGTGAGAGAGCTCAGCTGCCCCTCACCAGGAGTCCCACACCCTTCAAAGCTAGATTCAGCAGCTCAGTCTGGAAGGATCACAGCATCATAGACTCCACTCCCAACTCATTTCCTGGCCTGCATGGAATTCCTGAGCAGAACTCAGAACAGTGTGGCAAGGAGAATTCCTTCTTTCCAGAAGCTTACTCCCCACAAAGGGAAGCAAAACCTACATAAACTAGCCCACCCCAGAGACCCCTCTCCCTGCCCTCCTCTCTAGGCTTCTCCAGCACCCCAACTTCCCCCTTTAGTGAGAGAGGCAGCTCACCCATAATAAAGAAAAACAGCCAACCTCCCTAAGCTCTTACTCTGTGCCAGCAGTTTGTTCTAAATGTGTTTCCTGCAGTAACTTGCTGATGACCAGCTCAAGCCACCCCCAGACTTAAACACACAGACGCATGAAGGGCTGGCCACGTGAACACTTCCTGCTTGGTCTCACAAAATGCAAAAGGGCCTATTATCACAGAAGCCAAGGCTGCTTGCAGACTACAGAGGTGACACAAGGTAAATTCATTTCCTTCCTGTCAAGAGAGACCCAACAAGGCTATAATCAGAGGCTAATGTGTGCACCTGTGATTGGGCCCATCGCAGGGGTAGCATGTAATTGAACAAGTTCGCTGTGCCCAGAGGAGCATGGTGAAGTCCCATCACTGCAGAGTGTCACTCTTTTGGTCTGCCTACCTCAATTTTTAATAACATTATGGAAATACTCCTGAAGGTCAGGGCAAGGACAGCGCCTTGAGGATGAGGCCTCTCTGAGTCATGGAGAGCTTCAACCTTGAGAAAAGGATCTTCTGCCCATATCTGGGTCAGTCACTTTTCCCAGGGATCCTTTCCCTAGACCGAGTGGGGTCTAGGGTCCAGGTTTCAGTGTGGCTGTACCTTTTTGCTGAATGGACCCCCAGGCCCCCCCCCAGCACCCCCCCCCACCCCCTGGTGAGCACTGAGGCCAGGCTTCTTGGTTACCAATGGGGCTGCCCAGTGGGCAGGCCCCTCTCCTCCACCGATGACTGGTAACAATGCTAATACTTGTGCTGTGCTAAGTCATCCCAGTCATGTCCGACCTATGGACTGTAGCCCACCAGGCTCCTCTGTCCATGGGATTTCCCAGGCAAGAATACTGGAGTGGGTTGCCATGCCCTCTTCCAGGCGATCTTCCTGACCCAGAGATCAAACCCATGTTTCTTGTGGCTCCTTCACTGGCAGGCAAATTCTTTACCACAAGCACCGCCTGGGAAGCCCGTAGCGTCTTACTATGAGTGAGGCACTTCTCTGAGCCGTTTGCATGTATTAACTCACTTAATCTGGAAAACAATCCTAGGCATTAAGTACTGCTCCTCTCGGATTTCACAAATGAGGAAACTGAGGTATGGATGAACTTGGCTAAAGTCACACAGCTGGCACATTGTGTTGAGGCCCTGGCAGCCTGGCTCTGAAGTGCATCATCCTGACCACACTTTCTACTGTCTTTTGAGTTCCCTTGTGGCTCAGCTGGCAAAGAACCCACCTGTAATGCTGGAGACCTGGGTTCTATCCCTGGGTTGGGAAGATCCCCTGAAGAAGGGAAAGGCTACCCACTCCACTATTCTGGCCTGGAGAATTCCATGGACTGTATAGTCCAAGCGGTTGCAAAGAGTCAGATATGACTGAGCAACTTTGACTTCAGTGAGTCAGCACAGCGGAGCTGAGGGGACCAGAGAAGCAGCAGGTGGCAGGGAGGTGCCTCCCTGGCAACTGGCACTCATTCATTCACATTCTTTTTTCTTTCCACTTAAAAAAAAAAGTAAATGAAAGATTCTTTAAATTCTATAGTGCTTTACAATTTTCAAAAGTTTCACACACATGATTTCATATAATCCCCAAATAATCCTTTTTTCTCCTACACCTATCTTGTCCCTCCCCACTTTCCTATCCCCTCTCCTGGTAACCACTCATTTGTTCTCTATATCTGTGAGTCTGCTTTTCTGTTTTATATATTCACATTCTTACTGAGCATCTTCTTTGCACCAGACTCTGTTCTAGGCACCAAGGAGATGTGATATATAAATAGATGGAAGATTACAGTCTAGTGAGAAGACAGAAATACATACATATATGTACATACACACACACACACACACACACTTAAATAAGGTAATATCATAGAATGGCAAATATGTGGAAAAAAATAGAGCAGGGATGTCAGATAGAGTGATTAGGCAGGAAGAGGTGTGGGAATTATTCTAAGAGGGGAAAAGTTAAAAGAAACAGGCCTATCCAAGGCTGAGTAGTCCATTGGCAGAGGTTTTTGAAAGCCTACAAAAATACAAGGAGTAACATGTCCTTGAGGCCCAGAGAAGCCAGGAAGTTATAGATCAATGAAGACAAGGGGATTGGGGTCCACTCCATGCTCCCACTGTGGGGCCCAGGCTGATGGAAGCTCTGCCACCTCGCACTGGACCACATGGGTATCCCCTGCCTCCTGGAAGTGATGCCCAGCTCCTAGGTTCCCACATCCCTCCTAATTGTGGGCTCTGGGAAAGACACAGGAGCCACTGTAGCAACTGGTGAGCTTTCCTGCCTCAGCCACAGGCCCAAAGGGGACATGAAGGGATACAACAGAGACGCGTGAGGGCTCTCGCCCTGAGAGGCAGAATCCAAGCCAGGCGGAGTGGAAAGCCAGCAGTCTAGGAGCTTCGAGTTAATAGATTTCTCCGAATGAATGGCCCTTCATTCTAATTCAAGGAGGTGAGGGGATCAGGTGAAGGAAGCCAGGAGAAAAAGAGGATTAATCCATCTATCTGGGACCTTTGGAACTGAAAACATGAAAAGATGAATTCATTTGTGAGCCATAATGATTCACTACCGGGAGAAATAATTATCTTGAAGCTTGTTTGGCCTCAGAATCAATCTTTATTTAACTGTATTTATTTTGGGCTGCTCATCCTGCTTGCCTCTCTTGGAAACTCAGGGAGGGCTTTCTCCCTCCCTTGTGTGTGTGTGTGTGTGTGTGTGTGTGTGAGTGTGTGTGAGAGAGAGAGAGAGAGAGAGAGAGAGAAATTCCAAAAGCTTGCTTATTTCATGGTTTTCAACAGAATGATCTTTGTGTGGGTCTTTCCATCTCCCCTTGTCCTATGTTGGTGATCCTCACTTCTAATCACTCACTTCCCAGTAGTCTCTTGTTTCCTTAAAGCACTTTTCACTATCTTCAAATCTATCAGTGTATTTGCTTTTTAGATAATCTGCCTCTTCCACTGGAACAAATGACTGGTAAAAGCAGGGACCTTGGCCATCTCCTAGATAGATCACAACATCAGACCAATTAACAGCCATGGAATAAACAAACAAAAAGATACTAACAAACACAGGTAGCTCATGACCTCTTTTAGTCTTTCTTACAACCCCAACTTATTATTATTGACTATGCCCTTTTACAAATGAGACAGCTAACTGAGGAACAGAGAATAATTAAGTAACTTGCTCAAGATTACAAAGATAGCAAAATCCTGCACCAGGATTTGAACTCAGACAGTCTGGCTCCAGAATCATTGCCCTACTGACTTGAGTTTTCAAGACATGATTCTTGATTGAATGAATAAATCTTGAATGAATGACTGCCTTGGGTTTCCTGCTTTCCTTCCCAGTGTTACTTGTTTTTAACTTTTCTTGGACACCCTACACATCTGGCATGGTCCTAAATTCTCCACCTGTATGATTCAGTGGAACCCTCAACCTACTCTGCTCTCCCTGGTACAGGTCCCAAGTCTGACACTTAGAACTGTACCTCATTCTCCAGCATAGGTTTCCTGGCTCCCCATTACCAGGTGATACTGCCCTGATCTGAAATCATGGACTTAGTTCCTTCAGAAAGAAAAACCAAGGCTTCAGGGGGATGCGCCTCCCCGGAGAAGAATGTGGCTGACTATGGATCTGGAAGACCCCCTTCTCTCTCTGTTCAGAAACTGAATCCAAAGAGATGAAGTTATAGGTTTCATGCCTGTGTCCACCCTTCAGGCTGGGGAACAGAGGCAAAATAAATACCAGTTGCTAGAGGCTAGGACGGGAGGGAACGAAGGAAGAAAGTAAAGTGCTTTTCCAACTAAATTGGCTCTGAGAGTAGAGTTATTAAGGAAGCATTATCATACAACACAGGTCTTCAACTCCCAAGGGAGCGAGCCCTCCCCTCTGTCTTGCAGCCCCCATGGCTGACTCTATGAGGGGTGATGAGTGGTCCTGCTTGACACATCCATCACCAGTCATCATTCTCTTCCATCAAGCTTTATGTCCATGCCTGGAACAACACTCGGCACACAGTGGGCACTCAGTCAATGCTGGCTGGATCAATGAATGTGCCAACACTTGGCACACAGTGGGTGCTCAGTCAGTGCTGGCTGGATCAATGAATGAGGGAGGCACTCCCTTTCTGCCTTGGCTCTGCCCTCATCCCTCACCCCCATGGCTGCACAGTTGTACCTGTCTCCATCCCCACGGACTCAAATCTTGGTCACATTCATGTACTGACTACCCTTGGGTATGTACTCCCATTCCCCACAGGAATGTTTACAGGACCCTGAGTCAAAGAAGGCAGAGTAGGGATATCCGGAGAAAATGTGCTTTCACTGACTGATAGAACTTGCTATTCTCCACAACCATCCCTGGAACATGAGAATACTACAACAGTTGTTCTTCCCAAATTGCGGGTCTTTACAGACTCAGGCCAACACCAAGTGATGCTTCACTGAGCAATTTAAAGTCCAGTCATACAAAGCTGAGTGTGCTTTCTTGTCTAGGAAACAAAAACGTTCCAACTGCTCAGCACATCCAAGTCAATACTCCTTTAATAACCCATACTAAATCTTTCCCTGGACTCCAAAAGCCATAGGAAAGCCATGCTGGTAACCTCAGACTCTCCCTTGTGTTCCGTTCTCCCTCCTGTTCCAGTCTTACATCTGTACCTCTGGTCATTTGTTTTGTTCTTGTCTTTCGAGTTGAAGGGCATCCATGATTTTGAAATCATTAACTAGAATTTATCTGGAGAATTCAGATTAAGAACTTGTGCAATCCCTCTTTCTCTCTCTACTGCTCTGCAATGCTTGGGTTCTTCCTCAATCAACTGGAGGACTGTTTGGGGACTTCTTCAGTTTGTCTTGCTGGAAGGGTCTCTTCTGGTCACTTAGATTATTAAAGAGGTCCACTGGGATTTCTGGGTCCTGTGCTGTGGCACAGATTCTGACCCAGCCAAGCATGCATATATGAATGAGCCACCATCTCTGACTGAACTGTTCAACCCAAGACCAGAGTTGGTACTTCCTTCCTGGAGAAACAGTATTAAACTTCTGCTTTATTCTCCTGCCCCAGGAATACCATCTTCAAGCCCAAATGACAGCCCTGTCCTACAGAGACAAGATCAAAGTGTCCACTGCCAGCCTGCCCTGCTGATGGTCAGCACCAGCCATGTAAGCACTCTAGTACGTGGCCTAAAGAAGAGGAATGGGGAAAGAGTTTCAACAGAGTAAGGCTGCTGGGGTTTCAGTTTCAACTTCATAATCTGTGGCCTTAGGACCTTGACCAAGTCACTTAATCACACAGTGACTCAGTTCCCCCTCTGAAAAATAAACAGTCCAGATCTCCTGGCGGTGTTGAGAGGATTACACGAGATCCTGCATGGAAAACATCCTGAAAGCTGATTCCGAGCATCTTTGTGAGCTGAGACTTACTGAGTACTGATGATACGCTGGACCTTGTACTTGACACTCACACACCATGTTATTAGCCTCACTGTGCACAGATGACATGGATATTACCTTTTCTATTTTATAGCAGAGGAGACTATAGAGCAGAGAACTCAATAACCTGCACAAAGGGAAGGAGTTAGGGAGGGGTGGAATTCAGATCTGGACTGAGGGCTCCCTCGCCATATGAGGAGGATCCACGAGGAGCTGACATCAGCCTCCTGTCTCTGGGTCCCCATAAAGGGCTGGTTGACAAGCAGCTCTACAGAGATGCTGGAGATCGTGACTTGGAGCCACTGAGTCCTCCATGTGTTGTGTGACTTAGGACCAGCCTCTCTGCTGCTCGGGATGTTTTGCTTCCTCTGCCATAAAAAGAGACAACAGCAATTTCCTTGCAAGATTGCTAAGGGGCTTAAGTAAAACAATGGTGCTTTGCCATCTTTCATTCCTAGGTAAGATATTCTTACACTATGCCACACTCTGCAACACAAAAAGAAGACAATAACAACCCTCAGCACAGTATTAAAAGACTTTTGTTAGTCACTCAGTCATGTCCGAATCTTTGCAACCCCATGGACTGTAGCCCACCAGGTTTCTCTGTCCATGGAATTCTCTAGGCAAGAATACTGGAATGGGCAGCCATTCTCTTCTCCAAAGACTTTAGAAAAATAATAATTAATGAGATGAATAATAATAGCTAACAAACACAGGCCATATTATATTTCAGCCATCTGCCTCTGGTGGCTCAGATGGTAAAGTATCTGCCTACAATGCGGGAGACCCAGGTTCGATCCCTGGGTTGGGAAGATCCTCTGGAGAAAGAAATGGCAACCCACTCCAGAACTCTTGCCTGGAAAATGCCATGGACGGAATTATATTTCAAGACCTGAACTAAAGCACTTAACTCTCATGACAATGCTATACTATAAAGTAGGCACTTTTCATCATTTCCCTTTTACCAACAAGGAAACTGAAGCATGTCATGGTTAGGTAACTTGCTCAAGGGCACAAAACCAGATGCTGAAAACTTGCAGGCTTGTAATTCCTTTGGATACATGTGAGCTTTATTCAAAGAATGAATCAGTCCAGGACAGCAACATCAGGATCCCAACCTCTCGGTCTCCCTGGGAACCACTGGGATAAACAAAGGCAAACTTGTCCAGGTCACTTTACTACAAGACTTGCATGGTCTTCAAGATGTAAATGTGCATGCAATATCATCAAGAGGGAGATAGAGTACGCAGCCTCCCCAGAATTGGAGGGGGATTAGAATGCCCCAAAATATAATTTTAGAAATATGCATCTGGGTCATTTACTCTAGATAGAACAGCTCCCATCAGCTGTTAGCAAAACTGAGCATAATGCCAAAAGAGAGAAAAGGAGAAATGAATAGGCCAATGTCCTTCATCCTCTGTCTTCTGTCCTCTGATCCAGCTCTGTAGAAGTGTGTCTGCCTGCAGGCCTGGATACCCACGAGCCCCACACTGAATGAAGACCCACGGAGGCCCCCAAAAGGAGTGGCAGCAGGCAAAGGAGGTCAGTCTGGCACAGTCCTGGGAGGCAGAGGCTCTGGCCAGAGCCTGCTGGGAATCAATGGCCTGTTTTTAACACAAGTGTGACATTCACCTGCGATATTGGGACTCAGTGATTGGAAAGAAGGCTTTCATATCCCTGCTTTTACCACAGTAGGCTCCAGAAATGTATTTCAGTAATTCCCTTAGCTGGTAAGTAGGAAAAAGAGAACACTGAATATTCCAATAGGGATCTGACAGAACAGGGGCACGTTCATTAGCTGCTGAATTTCCCAATGACTCCTAGAAATAGCCACAATTAGACCAAATTAAATACTTCCGTTCCAAATATAGGCAATCATGGATCATTAGGGTATATCTCTGCACTGCTGACCTTGCAAAGGAAGGTCCTAGAATTCCAGAAAAAGCAGCCTCTCCTTCCTTCTTGCTCTCTCTGAGCAAAGCTAAAATTCAGTGCCAAATTTCTTGAGGCTGCTTCTAAACCAGGATGGCTTTTCATAAGATTCCTAAAATTGAATCGGCCTTTGAGGAGGCGTTCCTTCACTCTGCAACTCACGTTCTTCATGTAATCACTGAATTCTCCCTCATCCTCCACTGGGCGGGCAAAAGGGTAACATCCACACCCCATGTCTATGGTAGATACGGAGATGTGGGATGTCATTCCAAACCCACTGGGTGAGTCAACAGGGAAACTGAGATCAGTAAATCAACTTCATTCCTTTCCTCACCACCATCAGCTCTCCCCTATAGGAAACTGACAGGCAGGTCTTTGGCATCCAGAGTCAATCTAAAAATCACTAACGAAGTTTAGACAAGAGGTCACAGCTTTCATCTTTTTTTTTTTCATGTTCAGAACAAAAACGGTAATGATATTTTACGGAGCATGATAGTTAACTGGTTTGAAGAGAGAGGCCAGCCATTCAACTGTCTGGATCTACAATCAACATTTTCAAAGAGTTTTCATCTTCTAGTGAGTCCTAGACATATTTATTTATATACCCATTTCACAGGCAAAAATACTGAAGCAAATGGGACTTCCCTGGTGGCTCAGATTGCAAAGAATCTACCTGCAATGCAGGAGATCCAGGTTCCATCCATGGGTTGGGAAGATCCCCTGGAGAAGGGAATGGCAACCCACTCCAGTATTCTTATCTGGAGAATCCTATGGTCACAGAAGCCTGGTGAGCCACAGTCCATGGGGGTTGAAAAGAGTCAGACACGACTGAGCAACTAACACTTTTCATTTCATTGGCACATGACATGTTACAGAAACAAGAGGCCTTGGAAGACAGCGTTCATTCATCCTTGTACAAAAGCGAAATGCACGCACTAGCACCATGCCTGCGGTGGTCTTGTTTTTGGCGGCAGCGTGAGAGGCCAGATAAGCATGATGGATCTCCTGAGCCTCGGTGGAGACCACCGCAGGGCCGTCCAGATTCCCATACCCAAGTCTGCAAAGCAAAAGGAACTGGAGCGACCTGAGTCAAGTTCAAGGTAGGCTGGAAAACCTCCTGAGGGCCTTCACAGCAGGCTCCCTGAACCACTTTGAAGACAGGCTATGTGGAGGCCAGTACTCAAAGCTTCTAACTGGCCGAGGAACTCATGAGCCAAGTTCTTTGAGGATAGGCTCTCCTCTAAAGAAAAGCCTACAGAGAATCTAGACCCTACCCCACCAGTGACCTCAGAGGAGTCCCTTCCCCTGCATTCCTGCCATGACAGACATGCCTTGAACCGGGCCAAGCAGTGTGTGCATTATCCTCTCCTCTTCAGCTGCCTCCTTATTGCTGGGCCAGCATCAGGTCACTGTGATGACCAGAAATGATGTAAGGACTTACTGAGTGATGCTCTGGATCACTCACTGGAGACATGGGCTAACTCAGAGGCTAGAGGAAGGTTTAGGGGGGCTGAGCATCAGTGATCAGGGCCCCATCCTTTCTTTTCCTTCAATCATACTCCACCCTTATCTGTACTATACGTTGGGTTCTAGCTATGATTTCATTTGAGCAAAGATTTTGGAGGAGACCCTCCACCAAAAGAGTTTAAATATCACTAAGATAATGCTGCAAGGGGAGGGAGGTCTCACAATGATATTTTGTTGTTGTTGTTGTTGTTGCTGTTCATTCACTAAGTTGTGTCCAACTCTTTGTCACCCCATGGACTGTAGCATGCCAGACTCTCCTGAAGTTTGCTCAAATTCATGTCCATTGAGTCAGTGATGCTATCTAACCATTTCATCCTCTGTCACCCCCTTCTCCTCCTGCCCTTAATCTTTCCCAGTATAATATTTTTATAGTATTGTAAACCTTTAAAGAGCGTTCTCAGTGAGAAGAGCCAAGAAATTCTCCTTGTAATATCACCACTCAACCTTGGGACACTGAAGGTCAAAGGGTACCAAAAACACAACCCAAAAAGATGACCCTTGAGCTGAAATTCCCAGGACACCACAATTAACTCATGACTATGAAGACATTTGGGGAAGATTATCCTCTTGTTCTGACACTTCTGGACTCTGACAGTTTTACAGATATCCTCCACCAGACACAAGTCTATTTGGTAGGCCTGTCACAGACAACCTGGAACACAGTGAACCTCACACTCACCAGAGGCTCCAGGCACCACAGGAAAAGACTATCTCTGGCAGGACATCAGCCCTTCCCTACACTGGTTCTGAACCTTGGATCTCAGACTTCAGAGGCAGCCCTGGATCCTCCTGCACTTTCTTATTAGCCCAGACAGCCAACACTATCCTCTGCTTTTCCTTCCCCCCAAGGACAGAAGAATGCAGAAACCTTGCCCAAGGATGTGTATTAAGCTATGTAAACTGATTAAATCAGTCATTTTCCAAATTAGGTCTGGTGGGTCCCCAAGAGATCCATGGACTTTTTGCAATATTCATGCAATGAGGTTTATCCCCTTGATCTATTGAGTCACCTATTGACAGCAATCCAACAGCAGCAAGCATCATCAAAAGCAAGTCTATTCATTTCTGGTGTATGCTTTTTGAGATGAATTAGTAGACTGGGTTGTCCACAAGTAGATTTGCCCACCTAGTAGTCAACAGAGATGTTATAGTTCTGACTGGACAGGAATATTTACTAGTCTAACAGTTTTTCTGAACCCCTTTCTCTCTCTAACATAAGCAAGGCTCTACCTTGGCTTTCTGGCTACATGCACACCAGTCACCAGTGGATTGAAACACATGTAATACGCTATACAAGTTCAGTATTCATATCAGGTAACAAAATATACATTTGTATTTCTCCCTAAGAGAAAAATTTCCACAGTGGTGGAATGTTTATGTTGATCAGGGAACAACAGTCTCTCATTTCTCCTGTTATATAGGTGGTTGAAAATTTCAGGGGAAGTACATGCAGAGTCAAAAAGGGGGACTGTTTAATATTCGTGCCTGGTACTTTGTAGCTAAATGCTAACACCCGTATACCAGTTGCCTCTCCTTTTCTCCTTCGTGCTAAATGCTGTCCCATACAACTCTCTGTGTCAATGGAAATGTGCTTTCTGTGTCATGCAGGATGGTAACCACTAGCCACCTGTGGCTACTGAACACTTAAATGTGGCTAATGCAGCTGGGTAACTAAACTAGTAATTTCATATAAATTTAAATAGCCACACCCAACCAGTGGTTACCATGTTAAACACTGGACTGATCTGGAATTCAGGACCTTGGAGAGAGTCGTGGGGGTTGGTCTTAGTGTGTGTGCAAGACCTACCATAAATCCCTTCGGCAGGGTGTTTTACAACCCTGAAGAAGACGCAAAGATCACTCGTCCACGTGCCAACAAATATTACCACTTTCTTATACCATACTGTTTTCCAAAGAATCCGTCTCTCTTTCCTGAAGACACCCATCTGTGGGAATTCCCTGGGGGTCCAGTGGTTAGGATTCTGTGCTTTCATGGCTGAGGGCCCAGGTTCAATATCTGGTTGGGGAACTAAGACCCTAAAAGCCAAGAGGCACAGTCAAAAGAAGAAAAGAAAAGAAACCTATCTGTTCTTCCATAGAAGCCACTTCTCCCCTCTCCCTTTCCCCCTAATAAGTTAGGTTTATAAGCCTTTGTGTGGGCTCAGTTATATCCAACTCTTTTGCAGCCCCATGGATTGTAGCCTGCCAGGCTCCTCTGTCCATGGGATTTTCCAGGCAAAAATACTGGAACACGTTGCCATTTCCTTCTTCAGAGGATCTTCCTGACCCAGGGATTGAACCCTCAGCTCTTGTGTCTCCCAGATTGGCAGGTAGACTCTACCAGCTGAGCCACCGGGGAAGCCCCTTATAAGTGTTTAATCTTCACCATGTAACATGTTAGTTACTTTTTTGGTTGGCTCCTGTGAGCACAGAAATAAACTTTTTCTCTTATTTAAGGGAAGCACGTGCACACACACACACACACACACACTGCTCTTTCTCTAGTGAGCACTGTTTTATGGTCAGGGACTAAAAAATATGCACAGGGGGTATCTGAGGTTCCAGCTTCTTGCTGTTCTAAGGTCTCATCAAAATACATTTCTTAGTGTTCCCTCTGAGTAGCACAGTTCTGCATTCATTAGGAAGAGGAGCACATGCACACAGAGAAGCAACAAAAGGTACAGACACACAAGGGGCAAAATAGAGATGCAACCTTGAAAAGTGACAGATAATTCAGAAGGCGACAGCTCTCCCTACTTAGCTGGAAAGCCAAATGCCAAATGGGAAACAGCAGTCTCTTCACGTCCCTGGAAAACAATCCCCTGAATGCGAAATTAGAACTTGGTGACTATTTCCTGATCCAGCCCTTTGTATTTTTCATGAAGCTTAAAGGAGATTAATGGGACAATCAGGATATTACAGATGAAAACCACATGCATTTCAAAAGAGGCTGTGATAAATGACTGAGAAGTCTGCAGACTAGGTGGGGACAGCACAGGGAAGAGGTGGGAACTGGGAAACTCCTCTCCATGGGCTCTGTCCTACTCCCACTAGGACACCCTGGGAAGGCATTCACCCCTATCCTGAGACCGACTGGACAAAAGAAGAAGCCCCATCATTGAGCAGTGATGAGGTCCAAGGGGGCAATATTGGAAGCAAACACCCCAAAAGTGAGCAAGTTCTACTCCAATGACTCACATTATTAAGCAGTTCAATCAACATAGTTATTATTAATAATGGCTAGCATTTATCAGGTGTCTGCTATAGGTCAGGCAATATAGACGCAATGACTCTAAGGCTCATAGCAGTCCAACAAGACATATAGGACATGTCTTGAGCTTCAGTGTACACTCATTGTTTCACCTGGGTTTTTTGCCATTCTATGAGAATAAATTTAGTTCCTCCACTAGGAAGGGGAGAGTGGTGGTCTTGGAGGTTGGGAAGAGTTTTAGCAAATGCTGTCAGTTTTCTTTTTAACCCTCTTTTAAGAAAGACATTCTGATGATGGCCTCAAAAATTAGTTGCTATGAAGTTCTAGACCATTCTGAGTGTTATTTATGCCTTCCTACTCACAGAACCCTGGTCTGCCCACAAAATTCATTACATTCTAAGAAAGAGTGGGTGTCCTCAGACCAAGTCAAACCAAGCTGGTCAGAGGACAAACTAGGATGAGACAACAGAAAGAAGAAAGTAGTTCGTGGCTGGATTGCCCAAGGTCAGGCCTAGAGTTAGAGCATATAGATTTATGAGCAGTAGGTATATGGTACCTTCCCTGTTCAAAAGATAGAGAAGGCACAAACTTGAGTTCTGTAGAGAACATTCTTTAAAGTTTTCCCTTTAAAGGAACTGTCCGTTTCCTTCTTCCACCAGTCCCCAAAATTCCGTGCGAGGATTCATGTAGTTCCAGAGAAACTGACTCCATCAGTGGGCGCTGTCTCTTGCCACAGGAATTAGCTCAGAGCTGAGCACCAGTGACCTAAGCCAGTCCAATCAGAGTGACTCTCAGGTCTCTGGCTGGGAAACTGGGAACAAAACCACCGTTCCTTCCAGGTGGGCATAAGAAAGGAAGACACAGCCCGAGAAGATTTCTCAGTCATCTTAGGGCTCCAAAAGGAGCTGGCCTTTGATTAAAAAAAATGATAATAATAATAATTGCATAGACAGAATGGGGAGAGGGAAGAAACCAGACCCTGGGTGAGAGTACTCAACCAACAGATCAAGGCTTGCCCTATACCAGCCCTAATTCTGTGATTTTTTTCAATGAGATGAGACACTAAATCCCCTTTATTGTTTAAACTACCTTGTATAGGGGTTTTTCTTTGCAAATGAAAGCATCTGAACTAATACAAATGTGTATCCTTTTGGCCTTGCAGTAAAATGAGAAGGCAGAGTCCAAGATGATATTACATTTCCTGAAACTAGCAGCTCCAACTCATACAAAACTCATGCATAACTCAGTTAAAGGACAAATTCCCTCTGTACTGTATCCTCATGGGAAACTCCTACTCACTCATCAAGACCTAGCTCAAATGTCCCTTCCTGCCTCCAAGACTACACTCAGGCAAAATTAATCACTTCCTTCTATTTTATTTTTTATTCCCATAGAAGCATATTACTCATTCTTTTATGTAACTACAAACGCACAGCAGTTCCTTACTGCTCAAGGGCAGAGAACATGGCTTCTGTATCCCTTCTATAAGCATCAAACCCAGGCCAAGACACAAGCATTCTGCCTGCTCCAGGCTGAGTGGCCTTTGACAGGTCACAGAACACTCTGACCCTGTTTCCTCTCCAGAAAAACAGGGCTAAGTATGCATCTCACAGGATTTTGGGGGAAGAGCTGACTTAATATTTATACAGCATATACATAACTGCCCAGGACATAGTAAGTACTCAATAATAGGCAAGTGTAGGCATTTCATAAAAATGTGTTCAATTAATAAATAATTTCAAATGTAAAACTGAATGGATAGATAGACAGACACAGATGGACAGGCAGATAATTTTTTAAATCTCCAACAGTTATCAGCTCTCAACTGATAATTTAAAATTAATAATAATCATACTGGGTGGAAGTGATTTGTTAGCTGCAGTTGGGGAAGAAATGTGGAAAAGAGATTGCCTAGCCTTATATACACCAGATCAACCTGGTATATTAGGCTCTGCATGCTCAATTTCCAATATCTAGAAACAAGATGGCAGGACTGCACCAGCAACTGAGATACTCTGTAGATATCCGAACAGGAAGACACTGCCTAACAGGATCGGTTGGCAAACATGGATCATCCCAGGGTTGACCCCTCAAGTCTACCTGACCAAGTCATGTCATAGTGGATAGCTATTTCTTTACCTGCCTAGCATACATGATCCCTCTGGTAAGAAAACAATCCATCACTCTCAATCTTTGTGGTTCAGTGAGCCCCCCCACAACTCTCCAGTTCCAGGAGTGGGTGTACACCAGGCTGACCCAATGAGACCAGCAGACCCATCTTCCTGGCCATGGTAATTGGTTCAAAAACAAGCGTGTAAACCAACCTGTTCTAATAAGAGTCAGTTTGGGTTATTTTTGCTGGAACTTCTGTATTTAAAAAAAGAAACTGCCTTTTCACTGAGAGTTAAGGGTAAGAAGTGAATATGAAGTGCATTTGCCTCTGTTGCAGAAAGTATAAAACCAACGCAGAGGTACAAATGTGATATGAAAGGTGAAATGGAGTGAACCGGGAAGGACAAGGGACTTGCTGACATCCTTCAGGTGCCTGGGGTCAGCTAGACAGAAAGCCAAACCTAACCTCTGGGGTTTTCAGTTACCAGAGTTCTCCAATCCCTCCTCAGCCTTTCCTTTTTGTTTTTATTTTGTGCTTAAGCAACTTGAATCAGATTTCTCTCATTTGCATACAAAAAAGTCCCAGATGATACATGCACTCATGCTGGAAAGACTTCCCATTCCTTTGCTCCCAGGATTTGCACCCTGACACTCTTGGGTTTGGGGAGGGTCCAGAGAGGGTCTGCTTGGCTCTGCTTAGGTAGAGCTCACTGAAAAGGAGACATGATAAATTCAGCCTTGATTTAAAAATCTGGTCTTATAGGTTCCATTCAGCACTTCTTCTTCTCTATCCCATAGGTTTCTCTTGAGCTGAATAAAGAATCATTTTATAAGTAAACATCTTCACTGCTTATCCAGCAGAGCTCTCCTCTTTATTGGAAAATGCAATTTATTTTTAAAATTAAATTCCCCACGGGATGCAGTCCTTTAAATTAAGGGAAAAGCTAGTATTTCTTCAACTTCAGCTTGCTGTATCCAAAGGGACGTTTTATGGATTCCAGAAACTTCCAAAGTTATGAAGATGGCCCTTGGGTTTACTCCTGGGTTCAGACTCTCTTCATTACTTAAAACAACATGCAAAGGATGAATCACAAGCATAATCTGAAGAAACACAGAAAGAAAAACCTAGGAACTCAAAGCTTAAGAAAGAAGAGGAGGGACTTCCCTGGCGGTCCAGAAGCTAAGACTCCGTGCTCCCAGTGCAGAGGGCCCAAGTTTGATCCCTGGTCAGGGAACTAGATCCTACATGCTGCAACTAAGGCTTGGTACAGACAAATAAAATAAATAAATACTTTAAAAAAGAAAGAAAGAGGAACTTAAAGATAAAAAAGCAAGATGAGGTGAAGTGGACTGGTGTCTCTGAAAACATAACGTCCCAAAATCAGCTTAGAGTCCAAGAGAGCTGCAGGATGATCAGATGCAGGATAGAAAGAAATGTTTTCGTTCCCAAGTCTCTTTTCCAAGTGAAACATTTAAGCACAAGATAGAAGAAATATGTAAGTAGAAGAGCTCTCTCCAAGAGGGGGGCAGTCTAAGGAGGAACAGTAAGGACCAGCTGAGAACCAGCCCCCAGGACTCCCTGCAGCCCAGCTGACGGTCACGGAACCAGTGCTCCCTCCATACTGTGCTCCATCACCCTCCCACAACTCTAGCTGAGATGCAGTTGCACTCGTCAGACATTCTTCCAGGAAGCTTTCAGGAGGAGACAAGTCTTCTTCCACTGGAATCTTCTGTAGGCAGGCATGGTCAAGAGTAGGACTTCTCTTACTGACCTTCTGCAATAGATCTGGTTAAATACAGGTAACAATCTCCTTCTCCACTTTTCTACACCCACCACCGCCACTACTCCCCCGCTGCCCCGAGCAGGACGGATGTTAACTATGAACCTGTATCTCCCCAACCCTCCCATCTGGAACCTGGAACATGGCACCAGGACACTTCCTAGGACCTAACAAATGATTGCCTCCCCCTGCCCTTGGACTCATCTCTTCTTTTCCCTCTCAGAGGCCCCAGGGACCTGGCCCTCCAGTGTCTTTCTCCAGACAGCCCTCTTCCTCCAGGCGCCTACCAAGGAGCAGGACACTCTCTGCCACCCTAACACTCAACCTAGACTTCTCCAAGACAAGTCCACAAACACCTTTGAGGATTATTACTGCTACAGCCACATGGAGGCAGTGATAAAGTACCAAAAACTAGAGTGAGTTTATAAAGAAAGATGAAATGTTCTACATCATTATAAAATATTTGCAGGACCTTCATATACTTAGACATGAATGTATGCCTGCTTCTCCTCTCATCCCACCACCCTCATCCATCTCTTCATGAGTTGCTTCATCTAAATCTTATTTTAAAGCCATCCTCAGTTAAGCCTCCCCTCTTTTAGAATATGAGGAGCCCATCCTTCATTCCCCCTTAATGCTAAAAGTAAGCCCCATTTTCAATATGTGCCCACACCACTTCCTTAAGCTCTCACTCCTGAAGGTAACAGGAGCCAAGTGAGACGCTTCCTCTAGAAAGACCCATTCATATCCCAGAGGAGGTGGTGTTCTGTGTGTTTTTCCCATTATGCTCAGGATCAGCCATCCAAGACTTGTTCCAACCTGAAAGGCAGAAATGTGTTCACTGCCCAGCAGGTGCTTACAACCCGCAATTCTGCAGTGAGAGCCTGCGTGCAAATCCTCTTGCTCAAGTCTGTTGGGCATCACGGCACACAGAGGTACCCTGGTCCTGTACCTGCAGCGTGGGAGCAGCAGGAAGGCATCCCCAGCAGGAGGAAAGGTAGGTAAACGAGGGTGCCGTGTCTGAGCCAGGGTGGCAATGACATAGCCGCTGCTGTGTGAGTGTTAAACGGGTGCTGCTTATTTGAATGTGGCATCTGTCAAGGCTCAGTGAGGATGACAGATGTCTCTCTGCTCCAGGAACAAACATCACAGCCCTGTGGGGGTGACACAGACAGGCTCAGCCAAATCAGACTGGAGACGTGCGATTCTCTGAGAATCATCAGAAGACAGCGTGGAGGGATCCAGAATCTACCGCACACCTGCTCCCCTAAAAAAAGCCTGTTCTCATTATGAAACCTGAGAAGTGCCAACTCCAGGAACAAGTGTGCGTGAGCCTAGGTGGCCTCATTCATTACCAGATGAACTGCTCATTCAGGAAAGACTTGAGGTGTACCCAGGCAAGGGCCCCTCATATATTCAACCCTTGAGTGAGCTCCCACGGGAATCTCAGCTCCAGGGGTGACATCATTAAGCCAATGAATTGAGCCTCACCCTAAGTCAGCCCTAATTCTGTGCTTTTCAATTGCATAAGACAATTAAAGCTACATATATGCTCATTTCTGCACATCCAGCACCTAGACGAGTGCCCATTGTTGCTCAATGGCTGAGTACTGAATAAACAAACAAAACGCCAAGGAGGGGAAAGCAATGGGAAGCAAAGCTATAAAAAAAGAAACACTATGGGCAGATGGTAATAAGGATAATTAATAATTCCCACTACAAGGAAAGGGAGAATAATCTGATCCAAGTATGCAAGAGCAGAAACTTACTGTGTATGCTGAATTATGCCAGTGGTATTTTAAATATTTCACGGGACTAAGCACAGAAGAAGAGATCATCCTATGCTTAAAAGAGTTCTCAGTCTTGTCTTAGAAAAAAGGAGAAAGACATGTATAAAGTTGTAGGGAGACTGTGATGTAGCTGATGTTCTAGAATAAGGTCTGGAGCCATGATACTGGGCAGGCAGGGAAGACTTCCCAGAGGAGGTGACAGTGAGTGGGCCTTGGAGGAAGGATGAGAGCCTGGGGGAGAAGCAGGGTAGCCACTGTGGACAGAGAGAGCAGATTTCAAGAACTGTCCCCTCTGTAGGCCCAGGGGCCAGAGAGCTGCTGGCCTACCAGTCCTCCCAGAGACGGGGAGGCCCAGCTCCTGGTGGAGCATAAGGCTTTGTCCAGGCTAAGGAAGCGCTCCTGGTTCAGGTCTCTGATGGTCTCAGGCAAGTATGGAGTCAAGGCTAGCAGGATCTCACTTCACCTTGACCTCTGAGGTACCAGGGTGGGCACTCTGCACCCCTCAGACCACTCTAAGATGGATATTTCCCTGAGCACTGGGTGGAGGGGATGGGCATCCTCTTCACTTTTGCAGTCTTTAGTCTTCTTTTTCCCATTTTTCTTGCTTCTTCTCACCTTCCTATCCGTTTTCCAGATGTGTTTCTCAGGCCTCCAAAAGAAAAACTAGGAGTAGCTGGGTCAGGCTGCCTCGAGCCTCTTTATGTCCAGCACCTTCTAGAGTCTGCAGCCCAGCTCAGACAATGGCACACAGGGGGCTCCGTGCAGACACGTGGGGGTAGGGGGCAGTGTGGGAGGAATGAAGGAGCCAGAGCACTAGTGCGGTCAGGGGTCTGAGCCTCCTCACTGCCAGGAGGGGGAGCTGGGAGGACCTGAAGCCCTGCCACTTCCAGGGGGGCTTCTGAGTAAGTGACCCTGGGGCTCTGTGAGTCATGAGTCGGAACGCCCCAGTGGACAGAGCTGGGCTTGGGGTCAAAGAGATGTGGGCATAAACTGCGGCTCAGTCATCTTCCCACTGTCTGACTGCTGGCAGTCACTCAGCCTCTCTGAGCATTAACTTTCTTATCTGTAAAGTGACTACCATGCCTGTCTCACAGGGATATTGCTAGAATTATATGACATGGGGTCTACATTGGCACAAAACAGAAGAGTAGAAAATGAAAGCTAGTTTAACTATTACTGGTATTATGATCATCACCATCATCATCATCAAGGTTAGACACATCTCAGACCAGGCCCCTGGCTGCCCAACTCTGAATCCAGAGCCCTTCACTTCAGCAGATGTGAAAGCGAAGGTGGCCCTGAAGTGCAGCAGGCCTGGAGGAGTCCCAGTGCGTGCCCCTAAATCCCAGACCTCCCTCCCAGGGAGGTCACGGTGCCACAAGCCTACGATTCCATCTTTGCCCCAGGAGCAAGGTAACTGGCTAGCCCTGGATATGCCAGCAGCAAAGAACAGGAAGGCAGAGCAGGAAAGCACAGGAACTAATGAGATTCTGAAAGCATGAAGATTAGAGACAATTGGGAGGGTGTTGCCACCTAATTGTTCCAGCACCTCCCACTGCAAATGGCAGAGAAACTGCAAGGAGGAGGTGAGAGCAGGAGGAGGAGAGCCGGAGGGGCCGGAAGTCCCAGCGTTGGCTTCAGCTGGGAGCAGCTAGAGGGACTCTTGCAGCTAGGTAGGACAGAGTGACCTCTGCTCCCTGCTGCCCATGTGGTCCATTTTGGGGGCCAAGAGAGGCACCCCAGCTAATTCTCAGCTTTAAGAAGCGGGGATTAGAGAGCCCAGATGCACACCCAAGCAGGGAGCAGCACACCCAGGCACTCCCTCAACCGTGCAAATGGAAGCGGGTGACGTGGGTTCAGGAAATGTTGTTTCTGACCCAGCCCAGGCAAAGCGTGGCCTGATTCTCAGTTCCCCGAGAGCTGAGCCCACTTGTGGCTGAGCTAGGACCAAGGTCTCCCTTACAGGCTGCTGGCTGTCCATTCTCACCTCAGCCTCCTCCCCTGCACTCCCTCCTCCCTAAAGAACTTCCACATCCATTAACACACACCAGCACCCAGCAGGCTGGCAAGGGCAGGCCAACAAGGCAGGCACGCTGACCCTGCTTCACTGGGGAGAAAAGGACAGCCCACTGACAGGCCAGAGGCAACACTCAGATCCTCCCAGTCCAATGCCCCTTCACTGTATCCACCCAAGGACAATGTCCTAGCATCAGGCCAAGCTTGGGAGGATCACACCACAGGCCCTCTCCCCGACATCACACACATACAAGGAGTTGGTATGGTCTACGAGACAACATAGAAAGAGCCAGAAAGATCTGCACCCAAATCCAGTTCTACCTTGTGTCTTGGTTTGTCCAAGCACCTATAACAAAAATAAACTGCATACATGTATTTCTTACGGTTCCAGAGGCTGGGAAGTCCAAGATCAAGGTGTCGGCAGGTGTAGTACATGGTGAAGGACCGCCTCCTGGTTCACAGACGGTCATCTTTTTTTAGTGTCCTCATATGTGGAAAGAGTAAGGCAGCTCTCTGGGGTCTCTTTTATAAGGGCACTAATCCCAAGAGAGCTCTGTCCTCATGCCCTACTCACTTCCTAAAAGCCCTACCTCCAAATACCATCGACGGTGGGGAGAAGATTTCAACATATGAATGTGGAGGGTGGGAGGGACACAGACATTCAATCTATATCAACCCCTTCTTGCCCATGTGAATTTGGGTGTATTATGTAACCACTCTGAGTCTCCACTGTTTCATCAAAAAAATGGACCATCACTGGGAAGGATAAATGTGATGGCCTGAGGAAAGGCCAGAGCCCGGAAGACAGCAGACTCTGAATAAACGTGAGAGCGTCTTCAGAAGGATCATGGCCACCGTTCTGCCTCAGACCTGGCTGCCCTGCTTATAGGGCAGCTACAGCCTTGCAGGACCTAGGAGCCACTGCCCATCTGCCTGAGTCTCCCTTATCTCACTCTGCCACACCCACTCTTCCAAGAAGGGACTCTCCCCTGGATAGTTAGCTTATAAAGAGATATGCATCTGTCCAAGGGGCTTTTGATGAATGTCTCCCTGGACTCCTTGCAGATATAAAGAGGAGGAACATTCACACACAAAAAAAGTTGCCACTTCTCTCCAGGCCAAGCCATTCCACTGATCAGGCTGCAGTGGGCACAGAGAACATATGTCCCCTTCAGAGTGTTTAGGGTCAGTGAGAGGAGATGGACATGACTGACTTAGTTTGAATGACCTTTTTTTTTCCCTGAAAAATACAGGGTTAGCTTCCTTAACCCAGTTTATTCCAGCTGATGCCACAGACTCACCATTCCTCTTCCAATCAATAGTAGAATCAGATCATCAAGCTGGAATTATCCAGTTGAGGCCACACAGATAACAACCTTCTGGATTTCACTCCTAGGGAGTCCCAAGACAACAGAAAGTCTATGGCTTCAGTGAGGCAGAACCCTACAGAACCCAGAGACTGCAGCATCTCTGAGTTGCCCCCAGCTCCATGAAAGACCAGAGTCAGGGAGAACCAAAGACTATTAACAACGGCCACCACCCTTGCCTTCTGCCAGCCCTCAGCATTGAGTGCATGAGCTCTTCCCATAAGTAGGCAGTGTATTCTTAGTAACCATTTATTCAGTCCAACTGGGTCCTAATAACTAGAATTACATTACTTCTTTGCTTAAAACCCTTCTATGGCTTGCTGTAGATCCCAGGATAAGATAGCATGCCCGTGAGCTCTTATCCTTCTCTCTTGCTGCTTTTCAGCCAGGCCACTCCTTGTTCACTACACTTGGATCCCCCTGGCTTTATTTTTCCTTCCTTGAACATGTGCATTCAGGACTGGATATGTGTACTTTCTCTTCTTTGTCCAGTTAATTCCCACACCCCACCTCCCTTTCTGGTCTCAGCTCAAATGCTGCTGCTTCAATTCCTTAACTACTCCCCAGGACAAGTTGTTTCCACCAACTTCTCTCTTCCAGGTCTTTTAAGAACAGACTGATCAATATGTATGATTGTACATTTCTAGGTTCATTTTCCTTTTCTTCCCTACCATGTAAGCTCTAGGACACCCAGGACAATATCTAATTTTCTCTACCAGCTCTCATAATATCTGATGACTAGCAGATTCTCAATCATCTTTGATGAACACATGTGTTCCTTTATTCATTCCACTCTAAATTCTGACTTCACATTTAATCAAAGAGCTTCAATGAACCATGAATTAAGAAACCACTGTTGACTGAGCACTGTCCTAGAGAAATACATGAGCTCATTTGTATTTGTAGTTAGTAATGCTGCCATTTTTAAATGAGTAAATCCTGACTCCAAGAAGCTAAGTAACTTTTACAAGTCATAGAACCAGCAAGTGGCCAAACCAGAATTGGAAGCTCTGGCTCATAACTTCTTTCTTTTTCCACCATATAACAGAAGTGATAATCACTTGGTGCCAGGCACTTGGGTGCCTGGAATGAATGGTGAGCAAGTCTTAACTGTGTTTGTCTCCAATCCTCCAGCAGCCAGGATTGGCCTCAGTGTCGCATGGTTCCTCCACCACAGCAGAGGGGGCTGCTTGGACAATGAACTAGAATTGGCATGTTTACCTGCCTCTGATTAACCAGAGTTTTTATTTGACAGCAGTTGCTGAAATAACTGAGGCTATAAATAAATAGAAACTGGGCTAGAATCTGAACCTGCTTTCAAAGCAGGTTTCCAAAGGAGCTGTACAAAATCCAATCTGCTCAGGGGGAAAAAATGGAACAAGGGAAAAAAGGCTTTCATCTCTGTGGTATGTTAACTAAGGATTAATTGAGGTTGTATGCTGCAAGGAAGTTAGTGTTGAGAAGTCATTGTCAAGAAAATTGAGGTGCAAGAACCAACTGCATAGAAGAATCATCTAAGGTTATCAACCAAAGCACAACTGAAGGCAGTGATACTTGGAGCAAACAACAGAGGCATGAAATATCTCACCCCAATGTCTCAACATAGGAAATAGGTCCCACTTGTCCTGCAGATCCCTGGCTCTTCTCACTGCCATCCTTGGACAGGCAATGGCAATTCATGAACATCTTCCACTCCCAAGCCTTGAACAGCACAGATACCATTTCCAGGGACCTACTAGAGACAAGGTTTGTTCAAGACAAGGTTATTGATTTGTTCAAGATCCCTCAACAAGGTAGCTGTCAGTTGCAGGAGGACTGAAGCCTGAATGGTTTGACTCTAATGAGCCTCTCATTCAACACTGGAACTTTCATGAGGACCTCCTCTAATTGGAGGCAGAGAAAAGACAATTAGGAGTAGGTGATAATACGGCTTTCTGCAGGTTCACCACTTGACAAAGTGCCATCGTGTACTTGAACCTAAACTTGACAGTCACATGTGTGAGTCTGCAGCTGACTACCCAGTAGAGTCCTGAGAATCTGCTCCCTGAGCTTTGTATGTCGTGATGGTTCAGGCCACTTGATCTGCCTCTCATGGGGACCCTGGGGGCTCTGGTAGCTGAGAAACCTGCTTCCACCTTACTCTTTCTCTAACAAGCTCTATTAACCTTCCAGGGTCTGGTGATTATTACCTGCAAGATACGGAGATGAACCTCTGCCTAGGACCCCACAAAATATATAGGGTATCTAAAGAGCATAATACACAAGAGCTTTGAGAAAAGTAGAAAGCTCTGACAGACTATGCTTAGATAAATAATGCAGTGTATCCTCCTTGGATTCTCCTAACCTCTGGGGTTAGTTCCAAGGAAACACTTTGCAAAGTGTTTGTCACCAACAACTGATGAAGTGTTTGTTCAAGTCTTTTGCCATATTTCAATCAGGTTGTCTTCTTGCTACTGTGTTTTAATATTTCTTTACATATCCTGGCTATATACGAAGTCCTTTGTGAAATATGTGATTTTTAAGCATTTTCTCACAGTATGTAACCGATCTTTCCATTCTCAAAACAGTGTCTTTCACAGAGCAAAAGTTTTTAATTCTGACAAAGTCCAACTGATCTATTTTTCTTGTATGAATTGTCTTTCTGGTGTCATGTCTAAGAACTCTTTGCCTAACCACAAGCCACAAAGATATCGCCCTGTTTTCTTCTTAAAGTTTTATAGTTTTACATTTATACATGTGGTCCATTTTGAGCAAATTTTTGTACGAGTGTGAAGTTTAGGTGGAGGTTTTTCATTTTTTAATTTTGGATGTCCAATTTTTTTTAACTTATTTCTAGAAAATATTATCCTTTCTTCATCAAATTGCCTTTAAACCTCTGTCAAGAAACAATTTTGATGTGGGTCTGTTTTTGGACTCTATTCTGTTCCCTTGACCTTCATGTCTATTTCTTTGCCAATACCACATTGTCTTTATTTCTACAGTCTATAACAAATTTTAAAATCAGGTAATGTGATCCTTCCAAATATATGCTTTCTCAAAATTATCTTAGCTACTCCAGCTACTTACCTTTTCATAGATTTTAGACATTGGCTTATTTTTACCTATAAAAAGTCCTGCTTAGATTTTGATTTGAAATCTGTAGAGAAACTGAGAAAGAATTTACTTATATTTATATGTCTTTACTTATAAATCTTCCAGTCCATGAACATGGGATGTCTTGTCATTTCTTTAAGTCTTCAGAATCTTCATTTTAATAAGATCTCCAGGTAAACTCTGAACATCAGAGTTTGAGAAGCACTCTGCTCTAGAGTAGAAATCACAACAATGTCCTCTGGGAAAATTTACAAAACATGGCTGTCTGGATCCCCTCTAGACCAATTAAGTAAGAATATCTGAAGGTGGAGCTTCCCTGATAGATCAGCTGGTAAATGCAGGAGACCCTGGTTCAATACCTGGGTCGGGAAGATCTGCTGGAGAAGGGATAGGCTACCTACTCCAGTATTCTTGGGCTTCCCTTGTTGCTCAGCTGGTAAAGAATCTTCCTGCAATGCAGGAGACCTGGCTTTGATCCCTGGGTTGGGAAGATTCCCTGGAGAAGTGAAAGGCTATTCACTCCAGTATTCTGGCCTGGAGAATTCCATGAACTGTGTAGTCCGTGGGGTTGCAGAGTCAGACACGATTGAGTGACTTTTACTTTCACTTTCATCTGAAGGTGGGCTTAGACACTGAAATTTTAAGTCTCCAGGTGATTCCGAGTGTCAGACAGGTGTGAACTTCTACTCTAGACTAAGGTGAGGGCTTATGAGAATCTGGGCTCCTGTCACTCTGGCTGATTGAGGCCATGGGTCCACTGCTTCTCAGCCCATTGCACTTCAGAATCACCTGAGGACAGGAGTCATCTCACTGAGAAGTTTAAGGAACAATTCTGACTGATGGCTTTACCTAACTCCTTCTATTGGTCTAATGTGTTTCCTATACTTGAAGATTGCCTTCCTCTACCCACCCCAGGAAGTGGAGCAAGATTCCAGAAGCCCATCCTCTCGCTGCCTCTTATCTTCACAAATCTCTCTGGAACTTACTGAGGCAGCAGGACACAGAGGAGAGAGAGAACATGTGTGGGCACGAGAGAAATGTCCAATTGCGTAAGTCTGATCAATAAGATCCATGACCCAAAATACTCAGGGAACATCTTTTGCTTTCATATCCACCTCCTTCCCCTGCTGAGTCAGAAAAACAGTTCCATATTTGAGAGAAAAACCCTCCTCTAATCTCTAAGGGCACACGGAAGTTTGGCTGTGTCTTTTTCGGTGGCTCCTTGTAAAGGTTAAATGCGTGTCTCAGCTATGGCAAGGTGGGACACGACACGTTGGTCCCCCAGATATGAACCAATCAGATGTTGCCTGAAGAGAGGTCTGTTTCTGTTATCTTTTAATGGATTTGGGGGACAGAGGAGCTGATGTAGATAAAACAGATGTAAAACTTAATGCTTCCATTTTGGATGAGCACCAACCCCAGCAAGCCAAAAACAGACAAAGCGCATCAATAACATTTCTCTTTTAAGTTGCAGGTCCTTTGGGGAGTTTGCAAAAGTTCATAGATTACAGAAAAGCAGAACGATGAAAACAGTAGAAGCTGCATGCTAGGCCCCCAGGTTGGGCCTCAGTGACAGCCATGCAGGAATATCTGTTTTTTAGACACTCTGTACCTATTTCCTACAAAAAGCCCTTCCAAGAATGATAAGAGCACATTCTCTCCTGCAGGGCTGCCAAGTTCATTCTCAACACTGCTGCCACTGCCTATCTGAAGATGACACATCTCTGATTCCTAGTTCTTTCTTTGAAGCTAAACATTCAAAGAGCTTTAGAATCATAAAATCCCAACACACGAATACTTCAATTGCAAAGCCATGGCACCCTGAAGTTGAACCAGGCAGGCCCTAAAGTTTCCCCTCCTGCTCTTCTGTGAGAAGGTAGAAGTGACCTATACAAGGTCACACAGTCAGTGCAATATAGAACACAGTGAAGGACATAGTGTGGCCAGAGGAGTGGTGGAGACCATGGGAAAGGACTCGGCCTGTGCAATCAACTGACCTGGGTTCCAATACCAGCCTTGCCATAGATCAGCTCTGTAACCTTGATCTTGAACAAGCAGAGTCACAGTATTTTCTACTTTGCATGGCAACTTGGAGAATTAGGAGAAGTAATGAGAATGTGTATGGAGTGGCTGACACATGATGGGTTCTCCATAAACAGCAGGGACTTTTATAACTTGACCTCCCGGTTCCTAGCTTAGTGCTCTTTTCACAAGCCCATCTCACAAACCCTTCCAATAAGCCCAAGTGTGTTAAGGGTTGGAGCTCCTGCCCTCCTCACATATACAGGACAATACCATCCAGGCTTCTTTAAAGACAGGAAAGGAAACTGGATTTGCACTGTTCACTCAACTCTGACCCTGACACCTCACAACCTTTCCTTCAGTCTTTCTTCTGTTCTGGGGCTGTGGTTCCTGGTCGGGCTGAGCCCCGCTCGGTATTGATTGTGACCCATTGTCACAGTGGACAAGGCCCTGACTCTGAAGCTGCCTGCTCCTTGCTCAGTTCTCTAGGTCAGCATCTTCCTCTTCCCTCTGCCCTGAGGTACCCAAGCAGTAAGGACCTTCACTGACCACGCTGCCTACGGAGAAATGATGAGATGGAGCCCTGCAGGTCACACGGCTATTTGTTGACCCACAGAATGACTTTATTTTTTCTTTTCATTTAGTTGACAACATGTAAAAAACAACAACAACAACAACAGACTTCACCAAAATGCATATTTCTTCCCTCCCTTGAAAATTCACAAACTGGTCACATGGCCACATCAGCCAGAGCCCCAAGGCAGCTGCTCCCTCCCTGACCCTCACTCCACGAAGCATGGCCCCCAACAGGTCCTCTTCCCTCATGGCATGATCTTCCTAGCTCATAACAGCATCTGAGTTTTTAACCTGATACAACATGGACCCCAGTACTTCCGCTGGACATTCATGGTTCTTCACTACCTGACCCATCCCACCTGTTCAAACTCTCCTCCCAGGAACCCCGGGAAATCTCCCTGCTTCCAGGCCTCTGCTGGGAGCATTCCCGTGCCCAGAATGCCTCTCTTCTCTTTTGTTCACGCAACCCAATCAAGAGCATCTCCTCTCCAGAAATGCTTCCTGACCACCCAAGCCACCAAGAGTTCTCCTCCCCCAAAAGCCTTGAGCCAACAGCCTTCTTACCCACTATCACACACTGTGGCTTCTTCCTGTGAGTGTGTCTCCTGTTTCCCTAGCTGAACTGTAAACTTCTTGAGGCAGTTACCAGTGCTTACACTTGTTCCCCTTCCCTAGAAGGCAGTTGCAGGCTCTGTATAGAAAAGCTTTTGGCCAAAAATGAATTGTTTGGTCAAGGGTTATCATTCATATCAAGGGTTATCATTCATATCATCATTGAGCTAAAGGTCATGTCTCTCCAGCCTGGCTTGTCTCCATACCACCCCACCTATTACCCCTTCTCCCAAATGTACCCAAGACCCCAGTCTCCTGGAAACACTCCAGAAGGACTGGGACTTGTTTTCTATGTCATCAATAAGGGTTCCCATCTCCTCCACTCTCTACACACACCCCAGGGTCAAACAAAGAGAACCTGGCACACATCAAAGGCTCAACAAAGATCCACTCAACAAAAAGCACCTTACATTTGGAAATTATACAAATGAACTTACCTACAAAACAGCAAGAGGCTCACAGACTTAGAGAGTGAACTTAAAGATGTCGGGGGAGGGAGAGATTGAGGAAAGAGATACTTAGGGAGTTCCGGATGGACATATACACACTGCTATATTTCAAATGGATAACTTACAAGGACCTACTGTATAGCACATGGAATTCTGCTTAATGTTATATGGCAGCCTGGATGGGAGGGGAGTTTGGGAAAGAATAGGATATATGTATGGCTGAGTCACTTTGCTGTTTACCTGAAACTACCATAACATTGTCTGTTAATTGCCTATACATACATGCTAAGTCACTTTAGTTGTGTCCAGCTCTTTGTGACCCTGTGGACCACAGCCCACCAGGCTCCTCCATCCATGGGATTCTCCAGGCAAGAATACTGGAGTGGGTTGCCATGCCCTACTCCAGGGGATCTTCCTGACCCAGGAATCTAACCTGTGTCTTTTACCGTCTCCTGAATTGGCAGGTGGGTTCTTAACCACTAGAGTCACCTGGAAAGTCCTTGTTAATTGGCTGTGTGTGCTGTGCTATATTCAATACAGAATTAAAAGGTTGTTGTTTTTTTTTTTTTTAAAGAACCTTACTTTTTATTCTCTGTACCTTTGCATATGCTGTTTACCTGGTTAAGCACAGGTTTCTCTTTTTCACCAACCACCAGATATGGGGCTTGGAAATTCCACATCTAATGTTCTTGACTTGGTCCTTTCTCTTCCTCTCCCCCGCCAACTCATCCCTCTGTCTAGGCTCCGTGGCACTCTGCTCTTGCCTGTCCCCGTCATTGCCAAATGGTGGTGCCATTATTTGCACACGTCTGCGTCTCCTATGGATGTCATGTTCTTCCAGCACTGGGACTACACGACCTTCTTCCATGCGCCTGCCCAACGCCAAGCCACACACGAGCAGAACTAGCCCGCGAGGGAGGTATGATGAGCCTCATTTTGCGAACAAGAAATGGTAGCAAAGACCCAGACTCTATGCATGTATGAGGAGGGCAGAAAGGAGGAGGAGAAGGAGTGGGTTTGCTGAGAAGACTTGGTTCTATCATCAGGATTAAAGGAAGAACATTCCTTCAATGTCATATTTGGGGCATTGTTTGACAGCTGCCCAAAGGAATAGCTAATTATATAGTTGAAAGCACTTTTGTCTGATTTGTCGTTTACTTTCAACGAAAGGCTCAGAGTCTGTGAAGTTGCACGATCATTCGACCAGTAGAAATGCAAATGATTTCTGTTCAGTAGAAAAGATAATCCCCAAGTTTATGATTTTATGGCCTTGTAAGACATTAACTAATTTTATATTTAATCTGGCAATCGTATTCCAGTGTTCTTTCCTCAGTGCGTATGCCACTCCATTTCGCTATTTTGTTGATCCCCTCATTAGATAGCTAAAGGCAATTTTTGACATGTGCACATTCTATATTTGTATGAGTCACATTTTTAACTTCTGAAGATTATATTTTGACACTAAGCCTGCCACCAACTCTGAGAGTGTGGGCAAGTCTCTCCCTTCCCTCTTTTGGATTCAGTTTCTTCATCTGTAACATAAGGCAGCGAGTCTAGATGGGGAAATACAAGCCCTAGACATTTTTTATTTTAATACACAATCTTCACAAGAATAATTTTCTCACAGGGTTGAATATCTCACAGAGTTATTTCCCAAAATACCAACAGCAGCGATCACTAACACTTATCCCACCTCAGGGTTTAATATCGAACGCTATCCCATCAAATTCTCAAACAATGAGGCAGGTGTCATTGTCATTACTCCCGCCGACAGAGGAGGCCAAGAAAGCTGAAGCACTGCTGCTGTTATTCCAAACCAGGAAACCCTACATTCATCCCTCTATCCGTATTTCCTTCTCTTCATCTCTTCACCAGTCTACTTACCCAGCCAGCCAGCCAGCTGATAAAAAAACACACACGATGCCCACTTTCACACTGGATCTATCTACCTGACTGAAATGGCAGTTGGAGGAGGCAGCAATTGCTTCTGGCTGGTGGGTCCAGGCGGACATTGTGGAAGAGATGTCATTTCAACTTTGTTCCTAAAGATTCGAGCAGGGCTATTTAGGGAGAGGGCACACAAGCATCCTCAGCTGAAGGAACGCCTGGAGGCAGGAAGGACCAGGGGCAGGAGGAGGGGGACATGCACAGTGAGCAGGGAACACCGGGGCAGGCTGCTGAGGGTGGGGCAGGAAGGGTGGATGGCGGCAGACGGAGCTGGGAAGAGATATTGATTGGTCCTGATGTATGTCAACGTCTCACTGAGCATCACGCTAAGTGTCCTTCATCTAATGCCTCCCCACAATCATCCAGACCTGGAGTACCATGCACAGTGGTAAGTTAGCCAAGGCAAAGCCTTCTCCAATGCCAAGGCTGGGCACTCCAAAACAACCAGAGTTCTACACCCTTGGATGGCAGAGTGGCCAACAACCACAAAAGGAGATCTACTCCAAACTCTAGCCTCCCTTCCGGAACATGTGGCCCAGAGCTAACTGAAGCTAGCCTGAGCTCACTCTGCAAGCAGTTGTCACAAGGCACTACATCAGAAGGCTCGCAAGGCCCAAGTATTTAACAACCAGAACACTCCCTCCATCCATCAGTGTGGTAATTCTATCCAAGGGGGAAAAAACCTACTGGGGCTTCTTTCTGACCTGCTCATTTCTTATAAACATGCCAGGGCCATTTATAGCTCACAACTCACTGTTCTCTAAACATTTACACATTTCTCCCTCTTAACACATCCTTGGCCATTTGATTAAGTGGTAGGTCATAGAGGCTGGACATCAAGGCCTGGGACCTTTGGATTCTGTCCAGACCTGCTTTCAAAAGCCTTTCATGCCAGTCTCCCCTCTTCAGGAAACTTGGGGATCACTGGTCTCCTTCAGCCTTGTTGATGCCTTGATCTGCCCAACACCCGCTTTCCCACTTGCTGCTGGGAGGACTGCTGGCAGCCTCTTCAGGGTTTGCTAAGCTGCAAAGAGCTGCCCGGACCAAGGTCACACCCTTCAGGGGCTGCCCAACTCCTATATGACTGATCGGGGTGAGGAAAAAGAAGCCCATTTCAGCTCATACCAGGGCAATGCTGGCAGACCATCTGAGTTCCAGCTTTCTCTATGAGACTGGGTGAGGCTGCAATAGGGCTGCCTCACAGCCCAGCCTCTGTGAAGTCCTGGCCTGCTCCCCTCCATCCATGGACTTTGGTCTTATGGACACTCTCTGATGAATATCCCTGAGAAGCATGCTCACCGGGCCTCCGTATCTGCTTCCCGAGGGTGCTGAATGCCACAAACTCTTAATTTGTTGACTGAACACATGTCAGAAACAAGACTTCTTGCCTGCTAAATCCAAAGTAACCCAAATCCCACGTGCCCAGACAGGGTGTGGTCCCGGCCCCTCTAGATCCTGTGCGCTCTTGCTGCTGGCATGGCCAAGAGAGCAGTGTAAGCAAAAAGGCACATGGTGGGTGCTCTGACCACCCTGCTGCTGCTGCTAAGTCGCTTCAATCATGTCCGACTCTGTGCGACCCCATAGACGGCAGCCCACCAGGCTCCCCCATCTCTGGGATTCTCCAGGCAAGAACACTGGAGTGGGTTGCCATTTCCTTCTCCAATGCATTAAAGTGAAAAGTGAAAGTGAAGTTGTTCAGTCATGTCCGACTCTTAGCGACCCCATGGACTGCAGCCTACCAGGCTCCTCCATCCATGGGATTTTCCAGGCAAGAGTACTGGAGTGGGGTGCCATTGCCTTCTCCCTGACCCTGAGGGGGGGGCCTTATTTCCACATGGGCAAAGCCCCCTTCCAGGGAAATCAGGTACCCAGTTGTCTTCCAACAGTGTCTGAGAAGTTTTAGGCAGAAGTTGGACACTATAAACCTTCTCTATCAGAAAGAGCCACAAGGTTCAGTTTCCCTGGGTAGCTGGGATAGTCAACCCTGGGTGGAGAGATAAATGAACCAATGGAACACCCAACAGGGAATGTTACACCCAACCTGCAATGGGACAGCATCCCCCTACCTTTTTTTTTTTTATTCCAGGAACCACCGAGGACTTTGAATGGCTCAGATAAATGTAAATGTAAATGATGAAGGACGGTCACCTCAGGGCCTTATGTAGAAAGTCACCTTGAGGGAGAAGAAAGCTTCCATCAATATCAGAAAAGCCAGATTTTTTTTTCCTTGAAAATAAATGGCTAATTTCAAAATAATTATTTTATCAACTGTTGTATGTTTTCTTTTTAAGTTAACTTTTTAAAAAATGAAATGTTTCACTTTTTAAATGAAACACTGGGACATTTAGATGTAAAGTGCCAGTAAGTTAGTTCTTTTTGGGCAGTGAGGTAAGGGATAGAGAGGGAATTCAAAGAATCCCCAGCATTTAAATGGCTTAAAAATCTGAGAAAAAAACAGCATAGTTCTGAGAGCACTCTGTCACCATCCACCGGAAGCAATGCTGGTCACCACAGCTGCAGGGTGCCCGGAGTCGACAAGCAATGAAAAGAAAATGTACTGACTCTCCCATCCAAGAGAAAGGGAGCCACAGGGACGCGAGCAAGTGGGGAGGGGGCCGCTTTTCTGCGATTCCTGTGTTTGTACCCCCTCTTTGCCCCACTCCCATCTCACAAGCGCCTGGGGTTTGGGCCAAAGGCTGAGCTAGGAAGAGCTTAAGACGTCTGCTATTGTCTTGACTCTTCAGGGAGAGGAAGGAGAATCTGTCTTTTGCTAAGGTGAGGCACACAAAGCTGCTGAGTTGTCCGTGCCCCGCCCCTGCCCCAAGTGCTCCGTTTTCTACTTTGAGCACAGTGGATAGGATGAGGGCCTGTCAGTGGTCCAGCAGCTGGATGGACAGGATGACATCTACCTCTGCCATATATATTCAGGGAAAAGCCTTGGCTCCCAGAGTCTAGAGACTTGAATTAGGTCAACTGTCACTGCTGATTTGCTGTTGTGTGTCGCAAGGCACGTGACATACCCTCTTTGATCTTCAGCTTCCGTGTTGTGAAGAGAGATCTTAGTGCCAGCCTCCTTACTTCCAGGGCATTCGAGATGTTCGAATAACAAATAAGATAGCATATGACAGAAAACCTTGACAAGTGAACATCAAGTGTATGCAAATACGAAGCACTCTTATCTTCATCATAAACCAACTAATCTATGCTGATCACTTGGCAGGAAGGATGTAAGAAGGCAATTTCAAGACAGAATTATTATTCATTGTAGGATTATTTGTGTAATGTTGTAAATGACAGCTCTTCACCTCATCCCAGGATTCAAATTAAAAGGCTCATTCCATGGCCTTTACACACACATTCATTCTCATTGTTCAATTACAAACACTGAGATGAGATGCTGATGACATCCTGGGTAATTGTCTGGTTTCTATTCAGAAGTTCTTGGTTCACGAGCATTGTTTCATTTGATATTTGGGGAATAACTAGGCCTTCCCTTGACACTTAAAAAACAAAAACAGTGTTTAACAACTTCTATGTTAAACTGAGTAATAAATAACCAAGAAAGACAATGGACCAAATTCTGTGGTTAATAGAGAATTCTGAGGCTTGCTCCCCACCCCAATCAACTGTCCAATAGGGAATCAAAATATTCTTCTGATACTAATTAAATTAAAAGGCAATTTAATGTTTTTGTATTTAAAATAGAGATCGACTAAATCATCGAAAATTTTAAAATTAAAGCCTAAAACTCTTTTTTACTCAGTAAGCAATAAGAAAACACTTGAATTCTTTTTTCATGGGCATTTAAGGGATACTAATAGGTACAGAGAGAAAGGGGGAAAGTAAAGAAAACAGCTGGATAAATACCTAAGAGGAGAAAACAAGAGCGATACAAGAGAAAAAAAAAGAGAAATGGTTACGAGAGGCATCTAGGATAGAGACAGAGGAGAAAATCAGACAAAAGCAAGCAGAAAACAATCAACCCAACGAACAACACTACAATGAAAAATGAAGATAAACTCTCATAAAGCAGCCTCTAATTTTGGAATGTTAACACTAAAAGCTTTGAAAGCTATTTTACAGATTTAGCATGACAGGAGTTAAAGGGTATGCAACCTCTTGGTAACTACTTCCTTAACGAGATAAAATCGTATCAAGACTACATCCAGCTCAAGGGCAAGTCGCTCCTCATCCCTGTCTGATAAAGGCCATGCTACATGTTTCTCATGTAAAACATTTGATGTCTATGCAGGTCAGCATTTTTATCAGGGCTTCCCCTTACTAAGGCAGGTGACTGACTTAGCTTCCCCATACCACAGTGTCCTATAGGGTCCTGGAATGGGAATGAACACGGTACTTACTTCATGGTGGAGATGTGAAGGTTAAAGATATAACACAGGGAAAATACCCAGTACCTTAGGTGGCACTTAATAAATCCTTAATAAATATGAGCATCTGTTATTAGCTAGGGCTACAGTTCACTTTGATGAAAAAGAAGGAATGTGTGTGTATAGATTTTTTTAAAGTATTTTGGATATTGTATAACATCATCTGAAAGCTCTTTCTTTATTAGGTTGAAGGTATCACGCTCAGAACCATCCTTGTCTCTTACCCTACATGAAGCATGAAGAACATGCTGCATTTTCTATCCTGCATCTCCTTCCCGTCTCTGGCTTCCACACCCAGACCTCAGGCTTGGTCAGCCCCCAAGTCTTTTTAGGGGTCAGCCCCCAATTCTTCTTAAAGTCTTAGTCTAGCCTGGACTGTTAACTTCGAGAGGCACTTCTCTTATTTCAGGTCTTCATTCAGGCCATGGTTCAACCACAGCATCACCTCTGTCTCCTTCCTTCATTTCCTTCAGAAAGGAATCCTTTTATCCAGAGCCCTTAGTTTGGCTCCTTGAAAAAGAGTCTTTTCTTGCATCACTTTCTTGCTCAGCCTACCTTTCCAAAGAATGAAAGCACCTTTTAGGAACCTGCCAAAAAATGTTAATCCTTGTATCTCTCATTGTCCTACACACAAACCCTCAAATACTCATACACAAGTCACAGGTCCACATTCAACTCAGAGCTTAGCACAGAGTAGGCTTCTGTGTTCATAGATTTGATTCTAGCATCCCTTCATTTAGAAGACCTGCTCCTCTTCCTCCAACCTAGTGAGACACTACTGGAACTTGGTGGGAAAAAATGCCTTCTCTATTGAGGGAATGATGCTCTAAGCATCCACCTGTGTCCTGTTTACATCAAGCAGTATAGTGGGCACCATGATGGGAAATGACTTGTCTACTTCAAAAGAGCTCAAAGTTCCAAGACTTATGACCTCTTTGAAATTCATTATTTATAACTTAGTATAGGACAACTCTGTGCTGTTCTGACCTTAGAGTCTCTCTCCCTGTATCTCTCCAGAGACTCTGAATTAGCTATATCTTTGAAGCCCATTAGCTCTCAGCCCCTCCTTCAACAGATTCATTCATTCAACACTGACTATACTCCAGCAAGTTGATGCTAAAGATACTGCAGTGATCCAGGCAGACAAAATTCTTGCTTTTATGGAGTTAGTAGGAATTCTAATGCAGATGAGAGAAGATAGATGATAAACAAAATACTGAACAAATAATCAAAGTATATAAATACTATTTTAGAGAATTTTAAGTTTATAAAGAAAAATGAAAGATGCAGAGAACAAAAAATCAGAGTAATTTAAAATAGAGGAAACTTATCAGGGTGGCCAAAAAGTTCATTTTTATTTTCCCCTAAATTCTCGGAATGATTGAAAGTTGGAGAAAATATAAGGAAAATGCCTTCAGAATAATGATACTAATTTGCCGTGTAAAAATGGCATGTAGCCTGTTCCCTCCAAGCCTGTTTCCTTCTCTACGGTACTTTGTATGGTGCCTTCTAGCACTGAAATTTTATTTCTCTGAGTTATAAGTAGCAATTTAAACTGAGACTAGAGTTTGCTGAGACCTAATTACTGTGATCTAAGTTCAATGACATACAGAAAACTCCCACGTTCCCCAGAGGTCTCCCCAAATCCACCATGTGTATTCCTGGTCCCAAACAACTGTGAGGGCAATAACAAATTCACTGTGATTTTATTTTCTTCCACTGACTCAGAAATAACTTTAAATGCAGGTCCTGCCTTCCCTCAGACACCCTCCTGATAGGGATGATCCTAAAAAGAGTCAGCAGGTGGACTCTGAGAGCAAGGATGCTGGGCACCCTAGCTTCAAGCAGCAGCTCATTCCAGAGCCATTGGCTTGACTCCAGTGAATTCAGACCTGATAAGGTGGCACCCAACCAAGGGTTTCCTCTTCTGGATCTTTTATTTTCCTCTGTATTTTCCTCAGAACTGATACAAGGCTCAGGAGGAGGCCCTTTGTCTTGGAAGAATCATCTTGGGACAATCCAGAGAAGGAAAGCCATCCATCAAGTGCTCATCAGCTGTAACTGATTAAAAGCTCCCTTTGGGGTGATTCCTCTGCTTCTCAGAGTCAGCACTCTGCCTGTCGGAGGAGCTATGATGACCAGGTTAGGAAGGGCCTGGAGGCCCTGGCACAGCCACTGGCCCCCTGCAGTCTGATGAGAGCTGAGCCTTCTCAGGTTCTTCCTATGGGCCAGACACAGTTCTGAGTGCTCTGCATATGTTAGCTCACAACTGTAGGAAGTGGATTGTTACTGTTATTCCCATAATACAGATGAAGCAAATGAGACCCAGTAAAGCAGCCTGTCCAAGCTCATCAAGTTTATAAACAGGAGACAGTAGCCTAGACTCTGTGATTAACCACAAATGCTATGGAGCAGCCCTATCAGAAGAAATATCATACAAGACACATACATAATTTTAAGTTTTCTAGGAGGCATTTTCGGGACACTTAACTGATTTATATACTAGTTTATTGATTGATTTATTTAAATCTGTAGATATTTAAAGACAAATCTTTAGATGGGAGGCCCCTGGACAGCAAGATCAAACCAATCAATCCTAAAGGAAATCAACCCTGAATGTTCACTGGAAGGTCTGATGCTGAAGCTGAAGCTCCAATACTTTGGCCACCTGATGTGAAGAGCCCACTCACTGGAAAACACCCTGATGCTGGGAAAGATTGAGAGCAGGAGGAGAAGGGGGTTGACAGAGGATGAGATGGTTGGATGGCATCATTGACTCAATGGACATGAGTTTGAGCAAACTCCAGGAGATAGTGAAGGACAGGGAAGCCTGGAGGGCTGCAGTCCTTGGGGGTCACAAAGAGTCGGACATGGCTGAACGACTGAACAGCAACAACTGTTGGAGGAGGAAGTACTTAAATTGTTTTCACCTGAAGCTCACATACATTGGTTTTCTTGTGCATCTTTTTTTTTGTTGTTTCCTCTTTGGCTGCCCTGAGCAGCATGTGGGATCTTCGTTCCCCAACCAGGGATTGAACCCATGTACCCTGGATTGGAAGCACAGAGTCTTAACCACTGGACTGCCAGGGAAGTCCCGTTTTGTACATCTTTAAGGCTGCAGTGTCTGCCGCCCTTTCCCCCCTCTCTTCAGAGAACCCTGCTTCAGGGATGCAAGTGACTCATCACAGAGACCCTGGCTTCACTCCTCGGTAGCCCTCGGCAGTCTCAGCCAGTCACAATGTTGCATTTCTTCACCAGCAATTGGTTTAGAACCAGGCATGTGACTCAGTTCTGGCCCAAGAGATAAATGGGGAGGTGTCCTTGGGGCTTTTAGAAAAATGGTCCTAAGAAAGAGGCCTGAAAGAAATGGTTCCTTTCCCATTGGATAATTTTTTCTTTTTGCCTTCTTTTAACTGTAGTGAAACATACAATGTAAGATTCATGTTAACCATTTCTAAGTTCAATGGCATTAAGTACATTCACATTGTACGATCATCCCCTTATCCATCCAGGAGCATGTTTTTTTTAAGTCAAAAAGAAACAGGTGAAATTAATTTTAATAAGAGTTTATTTAGCCTAGATTAGGTTCTGGTGAGACTGTCCTAAATACTACCCTTTCAAGATACAATCAATATAAAAATTATTATTATCAATAATATTTTGGAGTCTTCCTTTCATGTTAAAATTTTGTACTCAATTTGTACTCAAAGCATATCTCGATTTGGACTGGCCACATTTCAAATGCTCACTAGACACCTGGGGTTAGTGGTTCCGATGTTGGACAGCCATATCCAGTTCTTCTGGTCCATGCACACTCAGCCAGCCCAAGGCCATCCCAGGGGAGAACAACAAGCCATCTGTTTACCTACGCACATCACCACCACCTCTCTAGGGCAGTCTGTGATTCACTGCCAGACCCTACATGGTGTCTGACTCTATTAGTCCTAGATCAGCATCTCTAAGCTCCCTTACCCCCAATTGCCATCATCATGATGACGTCAGCACAAGATGTAAGCCCTGAAGGAGAGCATTTCCTGGTGGGGCAAACTTTGTGCCTCTGGCCAATTCACCTGTAGGTCCGTGTCCAAACTGTGAGGGTGACCTCAGCAGTGCAGGTGGAGACAGCACCTACGTAGCCACTTGAGCACCCCCGGGCTAAGCCAGTAATAAACAAACACAGGCCTGCCTGGAAAGAAGGAAGTGTGCGAACAGAATTGAGGCAAGCGATGGTTGCCATGGAAACCAGCCAGCCTCACTCCAGACTTTCCCCTGATGTCTTGATCATTATTCCGTGGCTGATGAAGCCCAGTAGATACGAAGCACTGTCCCTGTACCCACGGAAACCTTCCAAATGGTCCCGTTATGATCAAAACAGATTAAAGAGGGAACAGTCACAAACCTGTTCTCTCCGTCATCACATCCACCTTTTGTCCTGGGTTTTACCCAAAGGATCAGAAAATAAAACCATCCTTGCCTCAGAGATAAATACCTGGAGGGCATCAAGGTAAGACAATAGAGATGAAGTGGATCCCAAAACAAAAATGCTAAAAATGCTTGACTGGACAAATGGTTATGGCTTCAGGGGTTTACCACCTTTCCAAGCTGACTGAGAACTCATCCTGTAAAGCACATCCTTGGACTGATCTTTTTCCAGAGCCATGGGTCTTCGGGATGGTCCAATATAGTCTTTCACACATCCATTCATTCCCTCACTCATTCATGAATGAGAAGCACCACACATCCAGTTTTAAATTCCAATCCTGATGCTTATTGGATGTATTGTGTTAACTAAATTATTTTTTTAATCTTTGTAAACCAATTATACTCCAATAAAAAATTTAAAAATGAAAAGAATAAAAAGTAAAAAATTTCGTGCTGTGCCCTGGTTTTCTCATCTGTAGCATGGGGGTGAGAACAGAATAATATTTGTCATTTGTCATCCATATAGTCATAATCAACATCCTTAGATATTGACTTAAAGTTATATCTTTTCCCCTAGACTGTGAGCTCCTTGAATATTGAAACCATATCTCACTCCATTTTGATCATAAACAAACTACCTAGCAGACAGCCTGGTACTTCCAGATGCTCAATAATATCAGTTGGATGAAGAAGTGACAAAGTGCTTTCCCTCTCTTTTAACTTCATTCTCACAGCAATCTGGTTCAGGATTATTTTAGCCCAGTGCAAGACAAAGGAGATTATAATATTAAAATACATGCTTCCTGTTCTCAAGGTATTTACCATTTACCGTATTTGACAAACAGTTTATATAATATTTGGTCTGTGCCAGCTACTGTTCTAACTACTTTATAAATATTAGCTCACTGAATCCTCATAACACTTCAATACAAGGTTAGGTGCTGCCTGTAGGACTATCACTGGCCCAAGGTCGCATGAGTTCATGGCAGAGCAAAAGTCAAATTCAGCTGGTCTGGCTCTACAGCCAGTGCTCTTAACCACTCGGGCAATGCCTTAAATATGGGACACAGGTCAACTGCACAGTATAAAGAATGCACAAGGGTGACAGGTTACAGAGGAGGAGAAAACCCCACACTGCATCTTCAAGAGGAGAACGATCTGAACACGCAAGAACATTGGAGAAGAAAGGCTGGCTGGAAAGCTAGTAAGGGCCAGATGATGGTCAGCACTGACTGTCTGCATAAGCAGTTTGGGCTTCAGGCCATGGGATGCCACTGAAAGTCTCTGAGCCATAGGGGAAGCTAAGCAAAGCTAGCTTTAAGGAAAATTCATCTGACAATGGCATGCAAGGCAGACTAAAGGGAGGAGATGGGGCAAATGCGGAGAGTGACACAGTGACTGATCATTATGACCCACATATCATGGGTCAAGGAAGAGGTCTCAGAGTCTAAACCAGGACGATGGAGGCAGAAGCACAGAGGGCGAGTCCATAGGACATGGCTTCTGCCATGATGTAAGATGTCTACATCAGCTTTCCATCAAATCACTCAAAGTAGAAACAAGTTCCAGGAAACTCTTACTGGGTACTCTCCCAGCCATCCAGAGTGGCACAGGGGCAGCTTACAGCACCGGTCTCCAGAGAAGGTAAAACTCAGAGCTCTTCTAAGGACTGCCTGGAAATGTAGGCTGAGCTCTTTCCACGTATATGCAGCTGGTTACTGAAGCTAAGATGGAAAATTCAGTCATGACAAAGAATCCCAGCCGTTTCAGAGGTGAAAGGCAGCCTAGTGCATCGAACTGCTGCCGTGTCATATCACCCTATCCATCACCACCCAGCATCTAAACCCAGCCTGCGTCTTACAGCTAGTGGAACTTTCTATTTCAATTCCCATCGCAGTAGAAGTAAGGAGCAAAATGAGGAATGGGTGAGCAGAGTGGGGGTGAGTTACGGCTCAAGGACATGATTTGTGAGTTTTTTTTCCAAGATCTACCAGTTGTCTGAAATCCTTATCTATCCCCGGTGCTGCATGAATTCCTGGGGAAGGTTCTCTCTGACATCAGAATAAAATAGATGCCAGAGAACGCATATAATAGGTTGACTCATAAAACTGGTTCAGAGAGCTTTGCTCTGACAAAAGCTGGAGTCTTCCTTATTATTTATCTATCACATTTGAAGCCTTGGAATCCCATTTTCATCTTGATGGAAGCGATAAAAGCTTAGCAAACTTTTATGATTCCCAGGTCGAAGCTGAGGACTCTACCCCCTGTTCCCACCCAGCAATGCTTACAGACTTTTCAATTCAAAGTCAGGGCAGAAATTGCTTTTGGTCAAAAGCAAAATGTATTTATCTTTGTAAGCATAGTCATTAAGATGTGAGCATGAATACCTGAAGAGATAAAACACAAAGGGAGAAAACAGGCAGAAATAGAAAGTGAGGCTTCTGAAGCTAGAGAGAAAATGATGACACGTCAACCCCCACTGAAAACTTTTTATGGTGCAAGAGAGTGGGGTGTGGAAAAAGGCATCTTCAGAGATTGGGAGAATGGAACCCCGAGAGTGGGCCAAGGGGACAGCCTTGCAGTAGGAGGGCTGTGATCAACCTGTGCTCAGTGCTAAAAGAGCTTTGAGAGGAGACCTAATAAAGGGGAAATTTTTGCTTGCATTTCTGTTTGTCTGTAGAATCACTGTGGATCTGAAATCCACCCCCTCCACTTCTCCTCACACTGAAGAAAGTCTCCAGATGGAAAAATCTGAAACTAGGCTTCAATATGAAAAAGAAAGAAAAGAAAAAGAAGGCTCATCCAGGAAGCTGACAGCTTTCTCCCCCTCTAAGATCTAACCTATGGAGCTCCAGTATCAAATATTAGAGAGAGTTAGGAAACATGGGTTCTTGTCTATTTGTTGCTTTGGACTGACTGCGTGACCTTGGACAAACTTCACTTAAATCACTCATAGACTTTTTGGAAAATGATCTAAAACAGAGGTAGCAAAGGCATAACAAGGCATAAAAAACACTGGCACTGCCACCTCCCAAGACACTGCTCATGGCAGACATCACTAATCAATCACAGCATTCTGTAGAGTAGTTATCCCAATTACCCTGCTGCACAGCCTTGAATCTTCAGCAAAGCCAACCAATCTGGCCAACCAACTAATCAGAATGGGCCCTGGAGATGAAACCTGTTCACCTTCCCTGGACTAAATCTCTTCTAATCCTTGAATTCCAGAGCTATAAAATGCTAGATGTCACATATATTCTCATTACAGATACCCTTGAAAGTGAAAGTCACTCAGTCATGTCTGACTCTTTGTGACCCCATGGACTATACAGTCCATGGAATTCTCTAGGCTAGAATACTGGAGTGAGTAGCCATTCCCTTCTCCAGGGGATCTTCCCAACCCAGGGATCAAACCCAAGTCTCCCACTTGCAGATGGATTCTTTACCAGCTGAGCCATCAGAGAAACCCAAGAATACTGAAGTGGGGAGCCTATCCCTTCTCCAGTGGATCTTCCTGACCCAGGAATCAAACCCATGTCTCCTGCATTCAAGGTAGATTCTTTTCCAGCTGAGCTACCAGGGAAGCCCTCAACTAAAATCGATCTTTCTTCTTTTCCTTGGCCTTTTTTCCAAGCCCTAGCAAGGCTGCTGCTGCTGCTAAGTCACTTCAGTCGTGTCCGACTCTGTGCGACCCCATAGACGGCAGCCCACCAGGCTCCCCCGTCCCTGGGATTCTCCAGGCAAGAACACTGGAGGGGGTGGCTAAGGCGAGGCTAAGCCAAGGCTATAAAGAAAAAGACTGGCTGGAAGGCTCTTCCGTTACACCTATGTCTGAAGCTCCGAAAGTGACCCTGTGTATTTTTCTTGGGCCTCTTTACCTTAGATTCCCTCATTCTGCTAAAAAGCTCCTCCTAAGGCCAATGTCCCCTCTATCCTCTTAAGGATTTCATCAAGGTAGAGAATTCTGTTCCTTTTCAAATGCTATGAGATCATGGAAGAAAAGACAGCCTGGGGAAGTTCAAAGACATTTAATTATTATCCTCAGTTCTTTTGAAAATTATTAAAAAGCCCAGAATTAGAAATTCAGATTTCCTCCAGATCCCTGAGAACAAACATCTCACTTGTAAAATGGCTTAATGTGTCTGTTTAATGTACACAAAATTGTCTTTCAGGAAAGCGGATTGTTTTTCATGTCATTTTGCATTTCTAAAATATACCACCTATGGCAAAAGGATTGCGATTCAAGGTCTGACAAAATCCACAGCAGAAATAATTAGCCCCAGAGGCTGTGTCTGAGAGTTAAATGAAAGAGAATCGAGTTACTTATTTATTTCTATTCTATCTGGATCTCTCCATCATAACCTGGGGAAGAGGAACTGTATCTTTGGAGGCTGGAAGGGTATTTTGCTGCATCGTCTCTATGAGGTTGATTTGTTGGAGAGAGCCCTGAGCCCCCAACACAGCAACTCCTCCTGGTCCAGGAAGCTACGAAAATCTGCTTCAGCAATGTAACTTTCTAGGAAAAGCTACCAGAAAATTCTACTTGTTTGCAAAGTTTGCCCAAATCAGAGGAACAATGATGTTTTGTTATTTAGCATCCAAGGAAGGGCTCAGTCCTTACTCCCAAGGACATGGACGGTCTTTTCTTGAACTAAATTGCAAACATCAAAATAGACGGCCAATTGAGGGTCTGTGGTGGTTATTTTTTCAAGTTCATCAAAGAAGTTTACTGAAAATAAAGCTTCATTTAGGGGAAACTCTGCAACATCAAACCCACTAAGAACCTCAGTATTCACAGCTTTGCTGTAATTTGGAGGCTAAATGCCTGGCAGCTCCTGTCAACCCCCTAGGCATATTAGGTGTATAGGTATATCAGCTACCTTGCTCCCCAAATGAAAAATGACTCTTGCCACGGTCATGTCTCCTCGCTCCTCAGCACCTCTTGGGTGTCTCTGTCGGTCATGACTTTAAATAAATGTGCCTCTTATGAAACATTTACAGATATCAAGAGATGGAGCTGCCTCTGCCCTCTGCCCTCTGCCCAGAAGAGGAACAGACTTCCAGGAACTCTGGGACTCTCACTGGCATCTGTCAAAGCAATGCAAACAGCAAAGGGCAGAACCCAGACCTCCCCGAGGGTCTCCAAAAGGCTGCTCCATGGGAAAGAAGGCTCTTCAGTTCAACTTTGGTGCCAGTGGGGTTACTAAATCAGAACGTGATCCCCTCAGGGGTTTCCGACTCTTGGGAGACAACTAGAGGAGGGATATCCAAGATGGAAGTGGTTTACAGGAAGACACTTCTTCCAAGAGCAACTGGTCCCTTGGGATGTGACCCCTCCTCCCACCGCATCCTTCCTCCTACCCAACTCCATGGTCACAGGCCCTGCTCCTCCTGCCACCTGCTTCTCTCTCTGTATATGGTGATACGCCTGGAAAGGAGTCCAGGAGGAAAATAATCATAAGAGATGAGAGGGAGGCAGAGGCCTGATGACACAGGGAGAGTTTTTGTTTTTGTCTTAAATGAAGTGCCAAGCCAGGGCAGGGCCAGGAGATTGGGTCCTTGACTATTTTCTGCATCCCTCCAGTTTCTCTGGAAGCTGATAAAGGACTATTCTTTCTCCTTTTCCAGTTCCCCAAGTGCTGAGCTCATTGCCAAATGCACCACTTGCTGCCTTTGCTGAATAAAGGACAGTAGAGGAAGTGAGAAAACATAACAAAATTTGAACTGCCAGGGAACAGACTATTCAGTTCAGTTCAGTTGCTCAGTCATGTCCAACTCTTTGCAACCCCATGAATCACAGCACACCAGGCCTCCCTGTCCATCACCAACTCCTGGAGTTTACCCAAACTCATGTCCATTGAGTCAGTGATGCCATCCAGCCATCTCATCCTCTGTCGTCCCCTTCTCCTCCTGCCCCCAATCTCTCCCAGTATCAGGGTCTTTTCCAGTGAATCAACTCTTTGCGTGAGGTGGCCAAAGTATTGGAGTTTCAGCTTCAGCATCAGTCCTTCCAATGAACACCCAGGACCCATCTCCTTTAGAATGGACTGGTTGGATCTTCTTGCAGTCCAAGGGACTCTCAAAGAGTTTTCTCCAACACCACAGTTCAAAAACATCAATTCTTTGGCACTCAGCTTTCTTCACAGTCCCCCTTATTTTATCCATGGATACACCAAGACCTTGAAAAGGAATGAACTTATCCAAGGTCACCAGAGAGATTATGGCAGAGCCCGGATTAAGAACACAGTGTTCCGCTGTTCACCATTCTTCAGATGAAAGGAAGTGATGGTAACCCCTGCTCTCATATCCCAAATTGATCTTAAAACACCATCACCAATCCCCAAGGCCCAGACGGATACATTGCATGAAGCTAGGTCAGTAAACTCATTTCCTCCTTCCTGAGGATGTAAGCTTTCTTCCTGGAGAGGTTGAAAGTGGTTGAGAAGCCATACTGCCCACCTCATGGCTTGGGGGAGACAGTAACCTCATGGCAGCTTCTCCCGGAGCCCACACACAGGGGCCTGTGGGAACAAGCAGCCCCTGAAACCAGCCACTCTCCATTGCAGGAAGTTATCTGTCACTCCTGGGGCACAAGCCCTGGCAGAAGGCTCTGTGAATGCCTGACTGACAGAACTAACTCCAGAGAGATCCAGCATGACACAGAAGGAAACAGGTTGTCCCCTCCCAGAGGGATTCTGCACCCCACCCCTTCCTGGGCAAGTTGAAGCCCACAGGCTAACAGAACCAGCAGGTCCCTGTGGAGGTCAGGGAGCCGGTAGCTTCTGCCCTGTGAAATGCTACTTTTCTGTCATTCAGCTTTCGTTGCAAGCTATTTTTAGTATAAGCAAAGCCAATATTTGAGGGAGAGTGATGTGGGAGTGGAGCCTTGTCTTCCTCTCTCCTTTTCCGTGAGCTGCTTGCTCCCTGTTTCCCTGGGGACAGTTGCTTCCTCAACAGCCACCATGAAATGAAGAGGAAAAAAAAAATTGCTGAAAAGAGAAAAATGGGGAAATGGGGAAAAGATCAAAATTCAGCCTCTTCACTAAAAGCAGTCTGGGAAGGTGAAAGTTTTTCAACCTTTCAGCGTAATGCGCTGGATCCTGGCTTTTCCATAGGTACAAGAAACCAGAATGCCCAGTCCATTTACTTTCTGGATTAACTCACCTCCAGCAAACAAGGAAGGCCCAGAGGTCTGCTTGCCCAGGGAGGAGGCAAGTTCACAGGTAACCTGGATGTCCTCAGGTAAGATCTGTGTCCCCGGAGGCTTGTGAAGCAGGAAGCGAGCTTCCACTCAAACAGGTCCCTGGCTCCTCAGTTTCGTAGAGCCTTCCATGTCAGCACGGGGCCAATTTTGTGAACTACAGTTAATTAGATGAGCAAAAAGGACAGCCCCAGTGCTTAAGAGGCCTGGGTACATTTAATTGAGCTTTCAAGTGCCCTAATTTCCTTAAGAAAGACAGAGAAGTAAGTGTCCTGTCCTACTTCCCTCCACGACTCAAACACCTGAGAACATTTTCTGCAATTAAGTTTTTAGGGCAGATTTTCTGTTGTTGTCATTCTTCTGAAGTAGTTGTTTTCCTGGGAAAAGCCTCATTCTGAACCCAGACCCTAAAAACAGGGCTTTGAGTGCACCAATTTGGGGTGTTTGGGGCCCAGAGGCACGAGTCAGTCTGCCTCCTCCTAAACATAGCCTCGTAAACTAAGCCTGGAACCATCAGCTCGTGTGTGGTCCCGAGTGTGATTTTCCAAACACGTGTTTCCTGGCAATGACAATGGCTGGCAACTTTGTCATCATCATGTCTATTTTTGAGTCTTCCTGTTCAACAAACTTCTTCACAGCTGAAATGGAGGCTCCAAGGAGAGTCTCAGCCCATCAGGTACTTTTCTGACAAATGGGCAGTGCTAAACTGTGAGCATTTCCCGAAGGCCCTGGGGAAAACGGTGCGTGAGAAAGTGTCCCAGCGTGAGGTGCATCTGGTGTGCCTGTGCTCAGTCATGTCCGACTCTCTGAGACCCCATGGACTGGAGTCCACCAGGCTCTTCTGTCCGTGGAATTAAATACTAGAGTGGGTTGCCATTTCCTATTCCAGGGAATCTTCCCGACCCCAGGGGTTGGACCCATTCTCTTGCACCTCCTGCATTAGCGGACAGATTCTTTACCCCTGGGTCACCCGGGAAGCCACAGATGGTGGACTTCAAATACAGATGTTCTGTTTCCTACAGAGCCTCCAGGGGCGCCAGCTTTTACTAACTGGGAGGGAGGGAGGAAGAAAGAAACAGTGGGAAGGAGAGAGAGTGTGCCAGTGTAACATGAATCATATATGGTTAAACTCAGGCCCCTTGCATCCAGCCACAGAAAGACACAAGACATGTGATCAGGATTAGAAGAGGTGGGTCTCCAGGCCTGTCCGAGGATGGATGGAAAGGTCACAGGCCCTGTTTTATCACCAAACTACTTCAAGCACCTTGCCACCCAAAAGCTCTGCAAGAAAATGCAACAACACATTTTCACTTTCAACACCTGGGATGATTTCACTTTGCAGACTTTGCTGGAAGAACCCCTATGTGTCCAGTGCCTTGAAGAGCGTCTGACACCTCTCAGGTACTCCAGGAATACTTGAAGGAATGGGTGAATGACTTGGAGGAGAGTCCGGGCATATACAGTAGAACCTGTGTCCTTCTCTTCTGGTGACTTAACACACCTTCTTCCATCTTCCCAACAGATTTGGGGTTGCTGCCTGTCAATGGATGGTAAAGACACCTCCCTATGTCAGAAGGTACTGGCATGCCTTCTGAAACCAGCCCTGTGTTCATCAGCCTCACCCACATCCAGGGAGGACTGGATATGGGGACCACAGTGAGCACACTTGTCCCTCTTTCCTCAAGATTCATCTGTCAGCCTGCCAGGGTTTCCTGTGACACACGTGCCTACAATGTACAGTTCCCAGGGAGAGCCCAGCCAGCCCTCCGGCCCCCAGCCAGCTCAGGATGGCTGTATGAAGTGAGAATTTCCTGGCTGACTTGACAGTGATGAGTCAAGCTGGCATGAGCCAGCTTCAGAAATGACAGGGCCTGAATTGTGTGCATGGACCAAATATCATTGGCTGGCTGGACCCAAACCTGGGTCCTGGAATACTCAGACCCCATTTAGATGGCCATGCCCAGAGGTGGCTCAGCACTCTTAAATGATGTCTGAGTTTGGCAGTGTCTGAGGGCTCCTCCATTCCTGTCACAGGAGAGGATTTATCCTCCACTCCCTGTCCCTGTGTGTCTCCACACCATCATGTTTCCTCCATGTTATGGTGACCAGGCTCCCTTAATACTAACAAAAATAATAATAGCAAATGCTTATTAGCACTAACCACATAACGGGCACTATTCTAAACATTTTACATATGTTGATGCATCAAATCCTCCTAACAACATGAAAAGGCAGATGTGCACTGCTATATTTAAATGAATAAGCAACAAGGACCTTACTGTATAGCACATGGAATTCTGCTCAATGTTATGTGGCAGCCTGGATGGGACGGGGGTTCGGGGGAGAACAGATGCATGTAAATATGTACAGCTGAGTCCCTTTGCTGTTTACCTGAAACCATTACAACATTGGTAGTTGGCTATGCCCCAACACAAAATAAAAAGTTAAAATGAATGTTAAAAGGCAGAGACTATTATTAACGTTCATTGAACGGATGAACAAACTGAGGCACTAGAAGATGAAGCAACTGGCCCGGGGGAAAGCCCTAAAGCTGAGATTCAACAGAATGACCACAGAGGCTGTGTTCCTAACCACCCTGCCATACCACACAGAGCAGCCCTCCACGTGCCAAGCACCATAGCATCCCTCCCCAAGGAGGCAGGTCCCAGGAAGAGAGGAAAAGCAGGACCTGGCGATCTGGGGATGCTAAGTGCTCCACCTGTCCTTCTTGCTGGCTCCAAATGAATGAGACACCAGGCCAGATGGGGAGCAAAAGAGAGTAGAAGCCCCAATTCAGATGGTGCTGGATCAGCCCCACAGTAGGTTGCTGTCTCTCAGTCCAGACAGAGAAGCTGAACCGGAGCCAACAGAGACAAGGGAGAGCACTGACTGCCCTGCTTTATCCACTGCCTGGACGCCATATTCGCTCCTGTGTGCTGGGGAACACCAGCGAAGGCATGTGCATTGGACGGATGGATGAGTGGATAGAAATGGATAAACAAACAGATGGATGAGACAGAAGAACAAAACAGGCACCCACTCCTGGCAAAAACCCCAGTGGAAAGAGGCATCAGCATAAGCACTGGCCACTAGAGGCTGCGGAAGCCGGGGGTGAACAGCCGGGATGAACCAGACTGCTCCTGGGTCAGAAGGCTCTTCCTTCCCCCAGGACTCTCTGGGGATTAATTTCTGAAAGTCTCCTTTATTTTCATGGGGGAGGGTAGAGAAGCCAACACACCAGCTAGCAAAATTAATAGTTGCTCTTTGCAGAATGTGCTGGAGAGGCGGGCACACACAGCCTATGCCCTGCAGACTGGCAGCACGGTCCAGTGGCTGGTATGGCTGAGGCACTTGGCCTGCAGGCCTGGACCAGGGGCATCTTCCATGGCAGGGACCAGACACTGGGCTGCCGGGCTGGGCCTGGGGTGCACTGATTGTAGGAGGATGTAGGCAGGTGGAGTCCAGGAGACAGAAAGTGACCCTGTTGCACAATTCTCAGACATATTCCACTGACCGTGGGAAGCGGAAATTCCTATGCTGAGTCAACAGTGGGATTTGGGGTCCTGCCTAGCTCTGACCCCTGTATCCCTCTCTCTACTGCATCATTTAGTTGAACTTGTGGAAGTAAATGTAGAGGGTCTCTATAAGAAGGGACTGGATGGTACATCTCATCCATTGCCTTGAACCATGGTAATAAGTCCTGGTGGCCACTCTGAGTCCTGTTGGCCACAGAGCAGAAGGAGAACTTGCTGGTCTGGTTTTGGAGTCACCAAATGCATTCTGTCCAGTACCCAACAGTAACTCCCCAGGGTGGTGATTCTGGGACTCTGCAGATACTATCCAATTCTGCTATGGTAGTGCATTGCAAAAACAGCCATAGACAACATGTAAATAAGAACATGGCTGTGTCCCAATAAAACTTTATGAACACTTAAATATGATTTCACACCATTTTCGCATGTCACAGAATAATCTTGATTTTTTTTTAAAGCCATGTAAAAATGTAAAAACCATCTTGAGCTTGTGAGCTGTATGAAACAGACAGTGAGCCAGATTCGGCCCATAGGTGATAGCTGGGGTGAGTAAAATTTTCCCAAAGTTTGTTCTCTATGATGCCCACAGATGCTTCATGGGGTAAGGGTTCCATGGTGAAACAGGAGTGGGAAATGCTGGGCCAAAGTCTTTCCTACTGCAGGAATTACACGGTGATACCCACTGGACGATCTTGAAAACGGGACAAGAAATCTGTTCAACTTCCAGGAAAGTATTTTTATTCTGGAGCATCTCCTACATCTAATTTTCTGTGGACCCTAACGAAAGTAATGAGGATGAAATCTGGCCAACCATCAGAAGCAGTGCCACCAAATGAGATCCTGCCCTTCTTTGAACATCTCCAGTGACACACAGCTCACTACTAACCATGGGTTCCTACTGAATTCAGTGACTTCTCGGACTTGTTCTCCCACCCAATGATGCTGGGTCCCAAGTAACAAATCTAGTGCAGTCTACTGCATCCTTCATCACAGATAAACCTTTATGTTTAATAAAATAAATAAAGCTTTCCTTGTTCGATTTACTGATTCAAACAGCAAACATAAACTCTATTTATCCACAGGATAAAATAAAGAGTCATTATTAAGTCATGGGGTATAAGAGTGTGGATTACCACTCAGTTCCTTTAAAAGAAGCCTCAGGGGAGTTAAACTCAAATTAAATCTCAATTTACTCCCAACTGCATGAAAAGCAGGATATACCATTTCACTATGGGGGCATTGGAGAAGGCAATGGCACCCAACTCCCGTACTCTTGCCTGGAGAATCCCATGGACGGAGGAGCCTGGTAGGCTGCAGTCCATGCGGTAGCTGAGGGTCAGACACGACTGAGCGACTTCACTTTCACTTTTCACTTTCATGCATTGGAGAAGGAAATGGCAACCCACTCCAGTGTTCTTGCCTAGAGAATCCCAGGGACGGGGGAGCCTGGTGAGCTGCCGTCTATGGGGTCGCACAGAGTCGGACACGACTGAAGTGACTTAGCAGCAGCAGCAGCAGCATGGGGGCATTCTTACTTTAAAAAAAAAAAAAAAAAGTCTATGCAACCCAAAATCTGTCTGCTACATAGGGCGTCATCTGTAAGGGATCATCTGTAAGGGATATAGAAATTTTATGTACATTTGTCTAACATGTAAAAAAGGGAGATAGGGAAGGAGGTGAGGAAGAGAGTGAGATGGAAATGTGAGGTATGTGAATCTGCCACCGAGCACCACTGAAAATACAAAGTAGAAGATGCTGATAAGAAATGTCACCAGCATCATGAGGCACTTAAAGGGAGAAATGAAGTCAACGGTGTCACCTGTGATTAAGCTCTGCCCATGTGCTCTCCATTTTGTTCAACTGGTCCAATTTCAGGTACAGACAGCACAGCAGTGAATGCACCTATTTAACTCTATTAAGCCAATAGGATTATTTCTCTTTGAAAGGCTTGTTACATAGTCTCTATGGGGCCCTAGCAGATAAGGATAGAATGGTCTAGGCTATGTATACTATGTTAATGTAAAATGCCACACATGCATATGTTTAGGAAGATAAAAGGAAAGACTGGCATTTTTCTTTCTCCTTATTTCAACAAATCATTCCCCAGACAGTAAAGCAAGTAGAATATATTTTCAATTCATGGATTAGATGCGTCTGTTTCCTGGAGCAATATTTAAATATAGCAGCATGGGAATATGAGGTCAATAAGCAAAAAAAAAAAAAGAGTAATTCTAAAGGCTCTATCTTTGTTCAAGGAGCTGATAGATATATTGGCAAGACCAGGCTTTGAAGTGAGCACAAAACACTGAATCTATAAAGGGGCTGAGCAGCTACACAACCCAGCCAGTGTAGGCTGTGCTTACACCTTGAGGTGAGGCCATGCTTGGCCACAATACATAGTTTTTCTAGGGAAATAGTCACTCTGAGATTGCTGTGGAAATTAATACGAATATTCAGAAACAAGGTGCTAATGGAGATGGTGTGCCTATATCTATCTCTAAACTCTGTATGCCTATAATTTTTCCCATTATAAATGTGTTCACTGGTACTGCCACTTCCGTATTATATTACCTTAGGGAATTCCCACCTAAAATTTTTCTTTCAATTTCTGCCTCTCAATTTCTTAGTTTATGAAATACGAAGTTGAACTAGACCAACAATCAGTAAACTATGGCCCATGAAACAAATCTGGGCCCCCACCTGTTTTTATAAATAAAGTTTTATTGGAACAGAGTCACACCCATGTACTGTCTGTGCTGATTTCAAACTACAGTGGCAGAGTGCAGTTGTGACAAAGTCTCTCTATAGCTTGCAAAGCCTAAAATATTTATTAGCTGGCCCATTACAGAAAAACTTAACCCTGACCTAGACTATTTCTAACACTAATTTTGGCTTGTGAATCTATAAAGTACAACCAAACAATATAAACAAAAGCCTACTCTGTGTGGTTCTTATCCTTTTTGTTTATATATACAGGCACACCTCGCTTTATTGCACTTTACTGATACTGAGTTTTTTTACAAATTGAAGATTTGTGGCAACCCTGCCTTGAGCAAGTCTATAGGTGCCATTTTTCCAACATCATTTGCTCGCTTCACATATTTGTGTCACATTTTGGTAACTCTTGCAATATGTCAAATTTTTCATCATTTGTTAGGGTGATCTATGATCTTTTGATGATAGTAAATGACTCACTGAAGGCTCAAATGATTGTTTGCATTTTTTAGGAATAAAGGATTTTTAATTAAGTCTCTTTAATTAAGATTTAATTAAGATTTTTTTTTAAGTCGCTTGCATTTCAGACAGATTCTTTACCAGCTGAGCCACAAGGGAAGCCCAAGAATACTGGAGTGGGTAGCCTATCCCTTCTCCAGCGGATCTTCCCAACCCAGGAATTGAACCGGGGTCTCCTGCATTGCAGGCAGATTCTTTACCAATTAAGCTATCAGGGAAGCCCAACGTACGTATAATACATTGTTTTTAAAAAAACATAATGCTATTGCCCAGTTAACAGACTCTAGTATAATGTAAACATATTTTACATGTACTGGAAAACCAAGAAATTCACATGACTAGCTCTATTGTGTTACTTTATTGCAGTGGTCTGGAATTGAGCTTGCAGTATCTCTGAGGTCTGCCTGTATTGGCTTATTCTTAGAAAGATTTCATTTAGTTCCCCAAACTCTACAGAGCACATAACTACACACATGTAAAGTTCAAATAGTACACAAAGGGGAAATGAGAGAAGAGATGCGGAGATGAAGCTGGGAGGATGCAAATACAGAATGTAAACCCTGAGACGCTGCATATATTCAATGGCCCAAGAACTTGCCTCCCAGCAACCACTACAGAAAAGGGGTCAGTGTCCCTTTCCCAATTTAGAGTGTTCACTGGAGGTTAACCAGAAGGACCACAGCGATCCTGGCACGAAGAACTATTTACCCCAAGTCTGTGCTTAAGCAGATAACATGAGATGTAGTGAGAAGAGTCCCCAGAAACACCCAAACAGCTGGGCAGCATCTCACTGGCTTTCACTGTGACATTGAAATGTCCTTCAGCGTGGACCGGCTCCAGGTCCCAAAGTGGAACCGATCATCAGTTCTCCCAATACATTCCAAAATTTTGAATTAAGCATGCACCAACATTCTAATCAGAAGATAACAAGTATTTTTGCTTTAAGAAAAAGAAAAGAAAGTAGTCATCCTTAAGAGTCTGGGGGTGCACTCTGATACAGAAACCCTCAGCCATCACTCTAAGAGGAAGCCCTATGCAGCCTGGATGTGAGGGAACTTTGGGGAGAATGGATACATGTATATATACATACACATGTATGTATGAGTATGTATGTATGTATATGTAAGTGTGTATGAGTAATGGAGGAGAGTCCCATTGCTGGCCACCTGAAACTAGCACAAGACTGTTAATTGGCTCTACTCCAATACAAAATAAAAAGTTAAAAAAAAAAAGAGGAGGCCCTAGGAGGTCTCGCTGTTTCTGTAAAGCTAAGGCTGAGACACAAGACAAAGATGGGCTATTCTGAGACGTGGTCATCCAGTTGTTAATAGAATTAACAGTTAATAAAAGCACCAGTAAACAGTGACCCTCATTTCTCATTGTTTACACTTAGCGCTACAACCTTTTATCTAGCCTAGCAACGTGAATAATGCACACGCTGAATCCCTGCCCGGTGCCTGAAACAATGCCTGGTGCAGGTGAGAAGTAAATACTTCCTGAATGAACGGTGTGCTCGTCTGAGAGATCCGGACAACCAGTGATTCCACAGATATGCCAAGGCTGTCTTGGACAATCCTTCCCCAGCTGGGCCTTCCCCGCCTTGCCTGGTTTTGAGACTCACCTGTGACAATGAGACAAGTAAGCGCCCAGATGTGGAGGCCAAGCTCCTGAACTGTGCGTCAAGGAAAACAAATTAAAAATTGAAAAGAAAAACTGCACAGCCGGTGTCTAGTCTCACTCGAGTCCCATTGTTGCAAGGATAAACATTTGGACAGTTGAAGACAAACACAGCTTTGGGTTCTGAGAAGGGAGAGCTGCTTCCCCTCGCACGCTGAGACTGCAGTATGAAATCTCTTTCCTGCTCAGAGCAAGGACCTGCCGTCCGTAAAGGAGAGGCCTGCTCTGAAGGTGCCGCCTGTACTCAGAGCTTCCTGCTCTCTGGGCAGTGGGACTGATCCACCCTGAGCACACCTGAGCAGCCCAGGCCACCTTTTCTCCCAAGAGATCTTCAGAAAGCAGCTGGCCTCGGGCAGTCCCAGCCAAGAAGGCCTGAGCATGCCATTCTAGTCCACGCAAATGTTAGGAGCATCAGAACAAGCAGCCTCAGGACCTAACTGGGCGCAGAGACAGTCATGTCACAGCCAAAGCAACAGACGACAGTGGCTTCAAAAGAAGGCATTATCTTCAGATGGGAAGTGATGACACAGGAAGAGCACTGGATGGGGAGTCTGGAGGCCTGCAAGTACCAGCCTGGCTCTGTCACTTCACTGCCCTTCCTAGGCCTTGATTTTCTCAACTGTAAAATGGACATAAATTCACTGATAAGACTGGCTCCGTGCCTTCCTCATCATGCACCCCTATAACAAAATGGGGGCTAAAGAACAAATTCAACACTGTCCTTGCCCTTCAATCTGATCACAATATTTAGGGCTTCGCACAGTGCCTGGCTCCCGACAGGCTCTCAGTAATGTCGTTGTTAGCAGTAGTATCTGACTTTAAAAAAAAAAAACAAAACACATGATTACATTGACATGAAATGCCCAGTATATGCAAATCCATAGAGATAGAAAGTACATTAGTAGTTGCTAGGGGCTGGGGATAAGGAAATGGAGAGTGACTGCTAAAACAGGGTAAAGGGTTTCCTTTCGGGGTGATGACAATTAGATAGCAGTGGAAATAATGCTCAATAAAAATGGGAAAAACCCTCAATAATAACAAATCAATTAGAAATGGGCAAAATATTTGAATAGAAACTTCACTTGACATATACTGATGGCAATAAAGACATGGAAAGATGATATTTAAACATGGGTAGCCAAGATCTTCCGGAGAAGGCAATGGTGGGCTGCTGTCTATGGGGTCACACAGAGTCGGATACGACTGAAGCAACTTGGCAGCAGCAGCCAAGATCTTCAGGGGATCTTCCCCACCAAGGGATCAAACCTGGGTCTCCTACATTGCAGGCAGATTCTTTACCATCTGAGCCACCAGAGAAGCCCAAAACATAGGGAAGTACAAACTAAAACCACACTTAGATATCACAACACACTGCTTAGAATGCTATAATTTTAAAAACGAGCTGATATTACCAAGTACCAGCAGGGATGAAAAACAACCAGAACATCATTCATACAGTCCTGGTAGGTACAGCTAATTTGATAGTTTCTTGCGAACTTAAACTTACCAGAAAACAGAACAATCCAATTCCCAGATACTTACCAAACTGAAATCAAAAATCATATTCCCATAAAAATCTGAAGGAAAAGTAGAAACAACCCAAGCTGGTAGATGGAAATACAAACTGTGATGCATCCCAAAAATGGATGATTCCAGTCCAAAGTCCTCAGCTCAGCATCTGAAGAGCCGACAAGCTGTCTCCAACCCACGTTCCCAGTCTCACTGCCCCTCAGGTGCCTCTGTATTGCCAGCTCCAGCCTCACTGCCAGCAGCACACCATGCCCCTGATCTTCTCCTGCTGCTCCCTCACTGTGCAATCGTTTCCTCTCCTTTAACTTTTCAGGATCCTAACCCACATTGCCAAGCTCCACTCAAATGCTTTCAGTTTTATTAGGCATCCTTCTCAGCTCCTGGCCCACTAAGTAGTCTCTGTTTTCAAGCTCAGCTATGTTTTTCTTTTTTATATTGTCTCTATCATCAAATGTGCTCAGTTCACCTTGAAATAGATGTTTCAGCTCAAAGGCTTTCCCTCCAATGAAGCCCTGTGAATTCTTCCTTGACTCCCTGCTTCCCCACACTCAGCCTCTCCACCACAGACACACTCACACAATATTTGTATTCAAAACATTTCTCCTCCAGAAATCCCTTCAATACCTTCCAACCATGCTGCGATGGAATTAGGATTATTCATTATTTTTCACAGAGATGATAAAACACCGGGCCTACAGTTGGTGCTCAGTATCTCTTAGCTGATGAAGATAGACAGAATGGTCCTAAGGGACCACACTGAAGCAGCAGGCCCCACACTGTGTGACTGCGCTGTCTGCGGTTCCCTCACCCTCTCACTGTTCCTCTCATTGTACTACCCATGAACAATGCACTACTTCCATTTCAACCCAGGTGAACGCACAGACCCAGACTCCAACCTTAAATTTCCCACACAGAATCTACTCACACACAAGTGTGAAAAAATAACAGAGACTTTACTGAAGACTCTAGAGGGGAGATGAGGGTGATGGTCAGACAACACAACCCATAACAAGCCACCTTCAATTCCTGACGAGACACTCAGGGCTTCCCAGGAGAGCCTAAGTCCCACCAACCCAGACCACCCACCTCCCATCTTCCTCCACACAGCAACTGGCCTCACCAGTTTCTCTCTCCTCCTTTCCATAATCCCAGCTTTAAATTTTCCCACTTTCTATTTTGCTGCTGCTGCTAAGTCGCTTCAGTCGTGTCTGACTCTGCGCAACTTCATAGACGGCAGCCCATCAGGCTCCTCTGTCCTTGGGATTCTTTTTGCTACTACTTAACAATAACATACAGAGAAGGCAATGGCACCCCACTCCAGTACTCTTGCCTGGAAAATCCCATGGATGGAGGAGCCTGGTGGCTGCCGTCTATGGGGTCGCACAGAGTCGGACACGACTGAAGTGACTTTGCGGCAGCAGCAACAATAACATAATCTATGACTCCATAACCAGATGCTTCAGAAGGCACAGCACAGTTAACAGAGCCCTGTCCTCCTTGAAGGCTGTTTGGCCACCAGTTTGGTGACTTGAACATGACATTTAGTGACTTACTCCTTTCCTCAAGCAGTGAGTGAGATACTTATCAAAAATATAATGTAGAGTTCTCCCCAAGGATTCTGATGGGTGAAATTTCACCATCTCCCAACATCTGTGGTCACCTTCTCACTGAGTTTTTGCCATGAAAAATCAAGAGTGACAGCATCTACCTTTCAGCATCCTTGCCTGATCTCTGATACTCCCTAGCCACCAGGACATCCCCATTCATTCTATGTCTAAGCCAAATGACTCTCGACTGAGCCCCAGCATCAGGACAAGGAAGGACAGCCCATACAAAACAGCTTCCAGAATCACAGGGAGTTATTTAGAATGTCACATCCTTCTCAAGGAAAACTCTTGACTCCTCAGACCCAAGAAAGCTGGTGGTCAGGGCTACCCAGGGAAGAAGCCCAACCACAGCATGAGCCTGGCCTGACCAGGTGATCAGCTCATGTCTGTTTACCCACAACTTTCCCAGTCTTTGCACCAAAAGAACCATGTCCCAGGTTCCCCAGGCAAACAGGGATTACTGGTCACTGAAGGCTTGTTCCACCCACAATACTTGCCAAGAACCAGGAGCTCATGAGGCCAGTTAATGAAGCCTAGCTCCACACAAGCAGATCAGAGAGAATGCAGTAAGCGCACAGAGAAGGGGAAGGATGAGCCTAGGCTGCGGGTGGGGCTGAAACAGCCACCTCAGAAATAAGGTCACATAAGCAATGCTCCAAGCATGGGACCAGCGGTCACAGGTGGGCTGCTGGTGAGTTTCATCACCAGCATGACCGAGGGTTTCTAACATGGGCATGATTCTGATCCTATAGGGCAGGATTTCTGAAAATTATGGTGGCCAGAGGACAATAGTCACATCTTCAGAAGGCCACCAAACACACACATGCACACCTGTGCATGTGCAAGCAAACACATACACTCAGAACTCACCAGATCCCATATCATAGAGCCTCTGCAGAATTCCGAGCACACATTTCTCTGATCCTTCCTTCTCACCAAGATAGTCAAGGTGTGTGTGTGTGTCTGTGTGTGTACTGTGTGAGAGTGCACACCTACTCTGCTAGCAGAGGAAATGCTCTACATTCTCCCCAACAGGCCCTCTCTGCCCCACATGCTGGCTCACTCTGCAAATCCCCCCCACAGACCACTGGCTCAGATGTGCACAAAGAGGCCAGTCTCTCCATGATCCCATATAAGCGCTCTTCACCCCCGCCTCACAACAGCCAATGGTCTGGAGAAGACGGAGTGAAACACCACATCCCCATAAAAGCAGAGATCGTGGGCCAGACAGCAGGCCCCCTCATGTGAGGAGGGGGCCAGGGACTCACCAGGACTCTGCCAGTCAGCGTCTGGGCAGATATCATCACCCCCGCCCAGTCTTTCACGGAGGTCATCCAGCCGACCTCGGCTGCCACCGTCTCCTCTTTTTCATCCACTGGCTTGAGAGTGCCATCTGCCTGGCTTGAGCCATTGTTAATCTTCTGGGCCTCCTGGCAAGAGAGAGAACAAGGATTGAGATGTGGGCACCAAGAGGATTTAAAAAACATATTCTACCCAAAAGAATTAAAGCCAGACGGACCCCTGCTGAGGTGGACCTGGTTTGAAGGTACAGAGGTCAGGAAGAAGGGATGGATTATGGCTTTGATTGTTCTTTTAAATCTTTTTTTAAAAAGAATGTTTCCTTTGTTTCCTCTTAAACTATTTTTGTGAAAGAAAGAATGAAATTATTCTCTTTCCATTTTAAAGAAAAAAAAATCAAAAAGCTCAGGAGAGAAACCATCCTGTCTAGGATGAGAGTGGCCAGGAAGAAAGTGAAGTCGGCATTCTGTAATCTCTACCTGCCCAGCCTTCATACCCTTCTTACAACTACACTCTATTTTCCGAAGGAAATCTCCACCTTCTCATTCAGTCTGCATGGTTCAAAAGGGACTAAAGGTATACACTGTCTCCAGGAGTGGAGGCTGGTCAATCAGACCAGTCTATCCCTTTGGCAATAGCAGTTGGGCCAAGGATGGTTATATGAATTATGCCAACCCAATACAACTCAAGCCTGCGATTTTGCTGAAAAGAGTAAGAAAGGTTACCCTTCTCTGAGAATGAAGCTAACACAGAGGAAACTAGAAGAAACGGTAGAATACTAACGTCATCATTGGAACACCTGGATCCAGCGGCACCTGAAATCCACTGCAGACTTTCTTAGGAGACAGTAAATTCCCCTTTGTGGCTAAAAATGTGCTTGAGGAAACAAGGCTGACCTCATCAGATAACTGAGCCTCACATGAGGCCCTAAACTGTATGCTTTTGTACACGCTGTGTCCTCTGCCTAGAATACTCTTCTCCCACCAAGGATCAGGGCTTACCCTCTCACCTCCCTCAAGTCTTTGCTTCATATATGACCTTTTCAATCATTCTTCTCTGGCTACTCTTTCAAAATTCCAACTATCTTCTAATGATGCTGCCTTTCTGCTTTATTTTTCTACAACGCGCCTAAAACTTGTAACACACTCCGTAGATCTCTTACTTATTTCTTTTATAGTCTGCATCCTCCAACTGCTGAATCCTGAGTGCCCAACAGACAGCCTGGTGTACAGCTGGCTTAATAAACATGAATGAAAGAGTAAAAGGGGTTATGCATGTCAGCCCCTCACTGACTACAGAGCCTGGGCTTAACGGCTGCCAAGTAAAATACAGGAAACCCAGCAAAACCTGAATTTCAAATAAACAACAAATAATTTTTCAGTTTAAGTATGTAAAGATTTTAACCCTGAATATTCACTGGAAGGACTAATGCCAAAGTTCCAATAGTGTCCACCTGCTGGAGAAGACTCTTAAAAGCCCCTTGGACTGCAAGGAGATCCAACCAGTCCATTCTGAAGGAGATCAGCCCTGGGATTACTTTGGAAGGAATGATGCTGAAGCTGAAACTCCAGTACTTTGGCCACCTCATGCGAAGAGTTGACTCATTGGAAAAGACTCTGATGCTGGGAGGGATTGGGGGCAGGAGGAGAAGGGGATGACAGAGGATGAGATGGCTGGATGGCATCACTGACCCGATGGACGTGAGTCTGAGTGAACTCTGGGAGTTGGTGATGGACAGGGAGGCCTGGTGTGCTGCAATTTACGGGGTCGCAAAGAGTCGGACACGACTGAGCGACTGATCTGATCTGATCTGATGCAAAGAGCCGACTCACTAGAAAAGACGCCGATGCTGGGAAAGATTGAGGGTAAGAGGAGAAGGGGGCGACAGAGGATGAGATAGTTGGATGGCAACACTGACTCAACAGACATGAGTTTGAGCAAACTCAGGGAGATAGTAAAGGACAGGAAAGCCTGGTGTGCTGCATGTTCACGGGGTCGCAAAGAATCAGACGTGATTTAGGGACTGAATAACAACAAAACATTGCATGGGAATACTTATACTTAAAACACATTCATTTAAAATTAAATTAAAATTTAAATTTAACTAGGCCCCCTACTCAAATAACCACTAAGGTTATTTTTGCAGACATAGATGTTTCAAAAAGATGTCAGCAAAATTATGTTCATCATTTATTTATTATTTTTTTTTACTTTACAATATTGTATTGGTTTTGCCATACATCAACATGCATCCGCCACGGGTGTACACGTGTTCCCCATCCTGAACCCCCCTTCCACTTCCCTCCCCATACCATCCCTCTGGGTCATCCCATTGCACCAGCCCCAAGCTTCCTGTGTCCTGCATCAAACCTGGACTGTCGATTCGTTTCTTATATGATATTATACATGTTTCAATGCCATTCTCCCAAATCATCCCCCCCTCCCTCTCCCACAGAGTCCAAAGACTGTTCTATACATCTGTGTCTCTTAAAATGCTAGAATCCATTAATAAAACAAACTGACCCTGGGGATCATTGTAAATTGGAGTGAGGAGGAAAACCCGAAGGCAGAGATAGAAATCTTTGTCTGTGGTGAGGGGGTGGGACAGAGGGAGGAAAGAAGAGCTGGGAGGCACTGAATGAGTCATCCTCCTGGGGACTTGTAGGCAGGCAGGAAGCTGCTCCTGACGCTTGGTTCTCCCCCGCCAGCCACCCCTGACTCAGGGCGTTGGGAAGACAGACTGAGCATCAGTTATACCAGGCATTCATGCTTAATTTCCAAGTGTACTGGGCTCCCCAGCACTGGAACGATCCAAAAGGAGCCCTGGGGTGGGGGCACAGGGTGGGTATATTTGGGGGCTGTTTGATGATGTCTTTGGAGCCAGCTACCCAAGCCACCTGAGGCCAATCCCAATGGCCTGTTAGGGCCCTGAGTGTTGGCCATATGGAGGCTGCACAGGCGGGTGCCCAGGAGGAGACAAGAGACCCTGATCCAGGGGCAACCTCTAGTAACTGAAGGTGTAGATTCAGCCACTCTGCCTCACGGGCCTTATTTGGAAGACTGCCTGCCCTCTAGGTGTTTCTGGGATTAAACAGTGCCCAACGGCACACGACAGCACATGTCTTATTATCTACTCTCACCGCTTCCTGTGCCTCCTGGAACCACAGACCCTCGAGCAGTGGTTCTTAAACTTCAAGGGCATCACCTGGAGAGCTTGTGGAGAAACAGTGCTGAGGGACTCGTCTGGCGGCCCAGTGGCTAAGAGTCCACACTCCCAACACAGAGGGCCTCGGTTCAATCCCTGGTCAGGGAACTAGACCCCACATGCTCCAGCTAAAGATCCCTCATGCCACAGTGAAGATGGAAGATCCCTGTGCCACAACTCAGACCCGGTGCAGCTACAGTGCTGGGCCCCACTCCCAAACCCCCTTTCCAACAAGTCCCAGAGAATGCTGATGCAGCTGGTCTGGGAACCCCAGGGTGAGAACCACTGCTTCTAATCACTCTGGCCTGACTCGATCATCCCTGCCCTGATGTGAACTGAAATGTGCATCTTAACCCCCAGCTTGATCCCAGCTTCTCCCTCTGCCCACACAGGGAAGAGATTAGGGCAAGGCCCTCAGATTAGAGGCTTGTGTCTCCTTTTGAGCAGTGCCTCCGAGAGACATTTCTGAACTAGTCCAGGGCCACGACCTGGAGGACTAGCTAGCTCTCTGCTCCTCGATCCTGGGGTACAGATCCCCAGCCACTGGCTGACTCTGGAGGAGGCAATCGGCATGCAAGAGGCTGGGAGGCAGGGAGTCCTCCCCAGACCCAGTGGTTTCACTGCATCAATAATTCACAGCACAAGAGGTATACGGCAGATAACGCTCTCATGCCAGCCCGCTTACCTATTGTTTTACAAGGCATTCATTATTTTAATTACTTTATGATATGAAAGGAAAAACACAGACTAAAGGGAGATAATAGTCTCATTATTACTTGCTTACACTACATGTTGTGAGCATAATTACGTGTGGGAGACAGGACTTGAGGGGGCGATGGTTGGGGGAGCAGGGAGATGGGAACACCACAAAGTCTGATGCTAGGCCACCAGGTTAGTGTCCTTGGCCTGAAGGGAAAGTCCTTCTGCACCTCTGACCTCACTCTGGCCAAAGCTTCAAGAGCAGGTATAATCCCTGCTCCAGAGAAAGGGGGCAGAGGCCCAGAGAAGTGGCCTTGTTGGGTACGTATAGGGGTGGGAGTTGGGGGGAGCGGAATGGTAAGGAGCAGAGTCCAATACAATAGTGATTGACCATCATTCATCAAGCCAGAGCTGGGTGCCGGAAACTAAAAATCAAGTGTCCTCTCTGCATTATCTTCCTTAGACCTGGCAGGTGAAATTATCCCCATTTTACAGACAGGCCAACGGAGAGCAGGTATTTATCAAGGGAAGGGTCACAGAGCCTGAGAACTCCAGCAAACCCATCTGGACTTAGGTCTGCTCTGCCACATAAAGCTGGCTACCTCGGGCATGTTAGCCCACAAGTCTCAGCCTTCTTCCATGTAAAATGGGGACTGGCCGGCAGACCCCAGGAAGGCGGCGGCAAAGCTTATGTGAGATAAGCAGTGCACAGCAGTTAGCACAGGGCTAGGGGTGTGGTAGTTACAGCTGGCGTGGCTGAGCACCCGCTGACGGGACAGGCTGGCTCCAAGGGTATTCAGTGCACTCAAAACTAAAGCATCAACTGGAGGCCCTGGGAGGGACACCAGACCGTAGTGAAAACTTAATAATTACAGAAGATAAACCAGTATAGGTTCTAACAGCTATGAGGCTTGAACTAGGAAATGAGCCCCCAGGAGATAAGGCACCCAACTTGTGGAGGTTCCAGAAAGAGCTGTGTGGCACTCCCCCAGGACAGCAGAAGCCCAGATTCCTACACAGGCAGCCCCGGACCCAGTGACCTCTCAGATCCCTCTATGCTCCGTTAGATCAACCGCCCTTGTGATGAGGAAACTGAGGACCAGAGAGAGGCGGGCCCCTGGGTTCCAGGACACTGCTCTCTCTCCTGTGCTCCACGACAGGGAATGGGGCTTTGATCTGAACGGCAGAGTGGGTGTCCTTCCATCCTCACACCTTCCACCTGCCACTGCAGAGAAGGACCCAGTCCCTCTGCTAGGAGGACTCAAGCTGGGCCAGACAGGCTCCCCCTGGTGTCAGGAGTGAGCTGGCCCTGATCCCTGCTCCCCCTCCAAGAAATCATGGTGAGGTGGGGTGGAGTATGATAGGGGTGGTGAATGTGTGTGTAAGAGAGAGAACTCCGCCAGCTACAGGCTCCAACTACCCTAGCCTCAGAAAGATCATGAGATTTTCTAGAATGAAGAAAAGGGTGCCTTGGTGGGAAGAGAGAAACAGGAGGAAGGAGAAGCAAAAAAAAAAAAAAGACCAGGTGGTTCCTGGGGGTGTCCTGGAAGGTGGAGGTCAGGCCACAGCCACACACCCCCCACCGACCCAAGGAAGGGGCTCCTTTTTGCCCTTTCTCCCACCAGAGTCTTGTGTAAAAGAAGCCACAGCTTCTGGGGGCAACATAGGGCAGTTCTAATCTCAGTGCCTGGACTAAAGGACAGGGCAGGCTGCCTCCAGGAGGCTGGAGGGACCCTGGGGAACAGAGTAGCTGGCAGCCCCCCGCCATCACACGCCCACACAGGCAGCTCTCAGCTCTCATGGCCTGGGCCTGGGCACACGGCCTCACCCCTCCTATGCCCCCTGCGGCCAACAGCCTGACTGGACCACAGTCACCCGCACAATATTCACTGTCCAAAGCACGTATCTGTTAGATGATCGGGCATTTCCCGCAAACCATCAGGTCAAAGACCAAAGCCTGACAAGGGACCTCAGCCGTGCCTTTGGATGCCAACCCCGTCATGGAATGGATGAGAACACAGAGTGCCTGGGGGGTGGGGATGGTCCACAGGCCCAGTTGCCCAGTGCCACCCTGCCCCACTCCGTATCCACCGAGCCAAGACACACCCCGCAGCTAGCTCTATTTCCCTTCCCTCTTGTTGCTCCTGACAGGATGATTCTGCCGCATCTAGCCCAGGGAACCCAGCACTCCCAAGCAGATCCTTGCCCTGCCAGCCTGCAATCTGGAGTCCTCGTGTTCCTAGGACTGCAGAAATCTCCACCTAGTCTGATGTGGGGGCCCCACAGGGCAACGCTTCTCATCTTCAAGGGGCTCAGCTTTCCCCAGCAGTGGGAGTTGCCCAGGCCCAGCAAGGGAGAGCAGGCCTGAGCTAATCCCAGGACCCCACTGCTTCTGGTCCTCTGGTCCCGGTTGTCTCTCTCTCATCCTTCCCACATTGGACCCAGTATACTGGGAGCCTTGAGTCTTCTGTGTGGTAAGAAGAGCTCTGAGCGTCAAAAGATCCTCAAGTCCAGCTTTTCTGGATGGCCTTGGACAAGCCATTTCATTTCTCAAAACCCCTTCTGTAAACACGGATGTGTCCTGCCATATAATCTGGTCAGGCGGCATCCAGCACTTTCTGAAAGTACCTTCATCTTTTTTATGAAGGGCGGGCAAGGATGGCATCAAGGCTCAACTCTCAGATACCCGCCTATCATGAGCAGGGTCTGGTTATCTCCCTGGGCACAAACAGGATGTTGGCACTGACAGGTCCTGCCAGCTGGCCTGCTGTGCTGGCCACACCCTCCCTGGGAGCCTCGGCCACACCTGCTTCTGCTTAGCTGGACTCAATCACCTCTAGGTGCCAGGTGCCAAGGCCACCCTGGGCACCACACCTGCTGGCTGACTGCCTCGGGGAGGGAGGAAGATTCCAGAGTCCCCTTGCTCATCCCCGCTGAGGCCACCTACCCCCTGCAAAGCTCCAAGTCTGTCTTGGGTTTAGTTAACATTTCAGTTGGATCTAGGAAGTTGTTTAAGCAGTGATCGTCAGGGAGAAAAGCTATGCTTCAAAATGTAAGTCCTTCTCATCCCACTCAGAGGACAAGTCAGAGACGTCACACAGTCCAACCCACCCGATCTGGCCCGCTTCTGCCATCATCCTACAAGCCTCCCACTCACCCCCTCGCTCGCTCAGCTTCACTGGCCTCTTTGTGCTGGCAGAATGTTCTAGGCCCACTACCAGCTGGGGCTGATGGCACTGGCTGACTCCCAACACCCACCCCAGATAGCCACGGCTGCTCCCTCCCTTATTATTCATTCAAATCTTCAACCCATCACTGAGAACTCTCTTGCCACCCCCTTGACACCCCACCCCTCCACCAGTCCCCTACTCCATCACCCCCATCTATGGCCCATGCCTTCCCGAGGATTTCCTCCACCATCTGGTAGCTGGCACACTGCAATCATGACTTGGTTACAAGCTCCATGAGGGAAGCATTTCTGTCTCTTTTGTTCACGGCTGTGTCCTCAACAATGAAACATTATAAGCTCAGTAAGTAAGCACTTGATGCACCTTGGTGAAAGGTAGGAAGGAAGGCTGAAGGGAGAGGGGAGGGAAGGAGGGAAGGAGGCCAGAAGGAGATAAATGAAGGAGACAGGGAGAGCTGTAGCAGATGGGAAGTCAGTCATCAGCAAGCACAATATCTAGAACAAATAATATTATTAGTAAGTAAGGATGATAATACTCAGAAACAATACCACTGTTTCTAAACATCATCACCATGACTCTACAAGGCAGGTTTCAACGCACTCATTTGCAGACAAGGGCTTAATCAGCTGGCCCGGGAAGATACAGTCGGAATTTAAACCCAGCTGTCTGACACCAAAGAGAGACAAGCACCTGAGCTGACTTCCTCTCAAGGATAATGTGTGCGGAAGGATTATGGACTGTTGCGAAGGGCCCAGGAGAGGTTTGTTACCATCAGAACACTCAGTTTGGCCGACGTCTGGGTACTGCGTGTACCACAGAGACCCTTCTTCAAGGCTCCTGTGCCTTAAGAGGACAGTTAAATCAAGAACAGAGGAACATGGTTCCTTTCTTGGCCAAGAACCAGCTTGGAACCCTAAATCACCCTTCACGGAGCACAGTGTCAGATGGGAAATGAAGGTGGCTGAGTTGACAGGTTGCAAGCCCTCCTGCTGAGCACTGAGGTTCTCTATGCAAATGCTGCCAGAGGAGGAGACACCTTCTCTTGTGCAGTCTGCATCCCTAATAGGGCAACCTGGCCTGATGCTGCCAGGCCTGGAGAGCCTCTGGGGCGGGGCATTGTCCAGGACCAGAGCACTTCCCATCCCTGGGAGTCCCATTCTGGACCTCCCTCTGTCCAGGGCTGGTGCTATGGAGTACTTCCTGGGTGCTCAACATCCAGAAGGCTGTGGGGGAAGGGAGAACCCAGAAACCTCCATCTGCCCTCCCCTCACGTCTCATAATCCCACTTCATCCTCGCATTTCCCTGGTCGACATCAGAAAGCCATTTCTCCTGAGCCTGCATTGATGGATCCTGCTTCAGTCTGCCTGGAACCCCTGCCCTCACTCTTCCCCAGCAGCAGTCCTCTGCCCCTCCATGCCCTCTCTCACAAAGGTAAACTGAGCCAGCAGCCTGGCAGGCAGCTGCCCTCAGCTGAGCACAAAGTAGGAATCCAGAAATCCTTGTCTCCTGTCAGAGGGATGGTAGCAAGGCTCAGACAGTAAAGAATCCACCTGCAGTGCAGGAGACCTGGGTTGGGAAGATCCCCTGGAGGAGGGCATGGCAACCCACTCCAATATTCTTGCCTGGAGAATCCCCATGGACAGAGGAGCCTGGAGGGCTACAGTCCATGGGGTCACAAAGAATCGGACACGACTGAGCAACTAAGCATAGCACAGCAAGGCCAAGGGCTCTGGGATATGAGTTAGGAAGCCTGTATTCTAGCCCTGGCTTTGCCAGGCACAGGAGGTGTGGCCTTGACCAGCCACCCAACCTCTCTAAGCAAAGTAAACACAGTCCCCATCTGGGAGACGATGGGGAGCGGTAGGTTAGATCCACACTTTTCTGTCCCCTAAAGGCCAGCATTGTGTGTTTGATCAGGTACCTTAGGGGGTTGGCAAGAGGCAGCCAAGAAGGCAAGGCCCCCAGGCCTTGTGAAAATCAAATCACCATGACATTGAGCATTTTCACCTATTAAGGTTCTGGGCTAGACTGCACTTGAGTGAAGGGGTTTTCTGCAGAAAAAGAAGTTTGAAATCTACTGAGTAAAAACCCATAGGCCCATTTTAGCTTTTATAAGATGCTCTGTTTCACGGGCAATGTGCTAACATCCTGTGCCTCAGCCTGGCCCAAGACCCAGAAATGCCTGAACATCCACATCTATAAACCCACAGGGCTCCAGGACACCCTCACAGACTATCATCCGGTCCCTCTGCCACAGGTCTTCACCAGGCCTAAAGGCTGGAGATCTGCCCTCCAGCCACTCCCACTTCTTCCAAACAACTCAAGAGGAAATTGTCTCCCACCCTCTCCTGCTGCCCCCTACAGCCTCCTTCACATTCTAGAAGGGTGGCCCAGCCGCAGGATTCTCCCAGGTACCAATAATCCTGCGTATTAGGGATTAGGCTGAATACCTCGAGCAGCTCAAGCAAATAAAGCATAACGTGGGCACCACCAGCTCGGATTTTCATAGGGTTTTGCAAAGAGAGAGGAGGAAGGAGGTGGGCACCTGAGACTGGGCAGGTGGGGGTAGAGACGAGGCAGGATTGGTTTCTGCCCTTGGGAAGTCCTAATCATCCAACCTGCCCCGGGTAGGAGGGAGCTCCCCTGCACCTTGTAGCCTCATCAGCCCCCCAGGACCCAGATGTATATGGGGCACCACATTTGTGCCAGACAGTAAAGAATCTTCCTGCAATGCAGGAGACCCAGGTTTGACCCCTGGATCAGGACGATCCCCTGGAGAAGGGAATGACAACCCACTCCAGTACTCTTGCTGAGAAATCCCATGAGGAGCCTGGCTGCAGTTCATGGGGTCGCAGAGAGTCAGACATGACTCAGAGACTAACACTTCCACCTTCAACCGATGCAGCAGCTATTGTGTCTGTTAACTACAGGTTACATGTCCAGGGAAGGAGCAGCATGCCCACAGAAACAGGCTTCAGGAGCTTAAAAAGAAGTTCGGACAAGGCCAGTTGCTCTGGGATGTCAGAAAACCATCGCATTGCCTGGGTCTCTCTGCTGGTTCTAAGTTAACTCATCGTCACGGGCATTTTTAGCTCTGGCTTCCCAGGTACCCTGTCCAGATTCACACTCCTAGGAGTCCACCTGCGCAGTGTGTGAAGACATAGGTGGTCACGGAAGGGAAAGGGTGGCAGCAGAAAAGGGCCGGGTGCTCTTTAACAAGTCGCTTACCATTTTTGTGCCTCAGGCTTCCTTGCTTCCAATTCAAAGGGGCCATGGAAACACTCCCCAAGGTTCTGTCCAGCTCTGAAACCGCCTGACCTTGGCCTCTGGACCGTGAGTCCTGCGCTTCCCCGTGTCCCAGCAGCGTGAGATGCTGGGGAAGCACTGGGGTCCTTACTGGCTCTTCTCACATTCAGCACTGCCCACCTGTTGCCTGGGGACTGAGAGGGTCAACTGACTGTTAGGAAATCCTTGACTTCTTGTCTCTACCAGCCATGTTCTCTCCTTGGCAGTCTTAGACCATCTTATTTAATCCTCACAACAATCCTGCAAGGTAGGAATGTTATGAGGCTCACAGAGGATGGGTAATTTTCAAGAGCACTCATCTTTTTAGTGACAGAGGTGAAATTTAAATCCAGTCTATTCTAAGACCAAAGGCCATGTTTTTTCCCTCTTCCTTGCTGCCTCAGGATAGGCAAAATGTACCAAGAAGAGATGGAATCTCCTTATAAAATGCTGCTTATTACTAGCATTGAAACAACTGCCTTATACCCTATGGCTTATAAACAACAGAATTGTGTAGTACAGACATCTGGTTATAATCAGCCATGTATGGATAGGGTGTTGGAAAAATGGTCTACGGGAGAGGGTGCCAGTTAGGGAATAGAGTGACCCATTAGACACTACATCCCATGGTGAGACGTGCCACACTTGTTGCTTAAAATCAATGAGTCAACCCTGAACTTTCAAGACTGATGCATCCATCTCAGCCTATACACCATGTCTGCAAAGTAACGATCTCCTTCTCAATCAACCAGTTTAACAAAATGGGGACAGAGAAGTGACAGTCCAGAGTTCACTCTCTGGACCTCAGAGACTTGGAATTGGATTAGCAGAGACCTCAGCTCTGACCTCTCAGCCAGAGCAGCCGGGCTGAGCCCACAACAGCCTGCTCACATGCAAAGACATGGCGGTTGAGCTACCATACCAGTCTGAGGGCAGCCTGCCCTGTCCTGGGAGAAGGACTCAGGAACCACAGGTACAAGAAAACCACCACAGGGGCTCAAGTAGAAGACAAAGATCACACTTGTTTTCCAGTTGAGGAATCGCTTGTAACCAGAGAAGGCAGGTCTGAGGCAGGACCAGATACTCAGAAAGATTGATAATAGATACACAATTTTCTGAATGTCTTGTATTCGCTTGGTGAATCCTGTTAACAAGACTGTAAGTTAGGCACCATTATGCCCATTCTAAAGATAAGCAACTGAGGCACTAAGGCTTTCTGCAGGGCTGTGGTTAGTACAGTCTTATAAATCCCACTGAGGCCTATATGCTCAGTACAAATCCCTTTTCCCTGTAGGAAGAATCTGGCACTGTATGGGAAGGCAGTCCAGACGGACTTCTTGTTTCATGGAGAGCGCTCAAACCCCTTCAAAACATGTGTTTCTTTTTTTAATGAAGTGCATCTCAGAGTCTAGATCTGTAGACGTCAGAGCCGTAAGGGACCTGAGAACATGTATAAGACTGGTTCCTTCCCTTTAGAAAGAAGCCTAGAGTCATAGAAGGGTAGAAACTTCTTCAAGGAAACACAGCTTGTTCACTTAAAAGACTGAGTAGACCCGCCCCCCCCCCATGGCTAAGACACAGCACAAAAAGGGTGGCAGGCACAGGGGATCCTTGTGCCCAGAATCCACTTCCTGACTTCCCCTCATATCAGCTATACAACCCAGTAAAAGTCACTCCACTTTATCCAGCATCAGTGTCCTTAACTGAACAACAGGTGTACAAACACCTTCTTCAGAGAATATCTACAAGGATCAACTGTGATGATGAATGCAAAGTAGGTGGTGAGAACGCAGTGAACAGTTTTATCGACTAAGTGCCAGAGTATGCACTTGTGTGACCTTGGACAATGACCTGCCCAAGGTTCCATAGCTAACAGAGGGCCCATCAGGATGGGAATCCAGATTTTTCTAGACAATAAACCCCATCTCTGTCTTCTTCACCAAAGTAAAGGCCAGCTTTGTTTCTAGTCAAAACAGACTGGATAAGGATAACTAAGACCCAGAGGAAATTCAAAACCTTCATTTTCACAAAAGAAGGCAGAAATCTCCATATCATAGCCCAGTTAACTTTTATGACCCGTGTGAGTAGAAAAAAGGCAAATGGAATAAAAACAAGAATGTGAACTTGATTGGGAAACAATTGAATCCCATCCAAAGGTGTGGAGTTTTAACATCTGAAGGACCAGATCATCTGGTTAGGGAGGTCATGGGCTCCTCCTCTCCTCCACCTCTCCCAGCTCCTGAAAAGCAGCCCAGGGCAGTTTGGAGTATCCCCACTTTGAGAGAGGAGTTGCTGAGAGAGACAGTGGAAGGGTCAAGAGGTGCAAAGTAGAGGAAGGAAGGGAGCCCGTGGCAGACTGAACATCAGGAAGAGGATCTGGCTCCCCACAGCAAAGCATCCTGCGAGGCTGGCTCTCCGGCGCTCTGGTCCCGTGGTCCCCACCCACTGGGCCACAGAGCAGCGCTGCACTGCGATGGAGTTTAGAAGTGGAAAGCAGGAGCTCAGTGTAATATGTGTGTGGTGTGTGTGCCAGTGAAAAACACCCAACACTCCTCCCCAGGGGAGAAATATCCTTTTCTCTGACATGTCATCACTCCTTGCTTGGGTATTAACATGCCCTTTGAATGAAATGACAATCTAGAGCTGGCATTTCACAGGTTCTTTCTTGCTTGAAAAATAAAAAGCTGGCAACCCTCTGAAATGCTCTATGATTTTTAAAGTTTATTGAGTACCCAATGGAAACTATGGACCACTCCCCTAGTCTTCATGCTACAGATGGGAAATTCAGGCCCAGAGAGGTCATAGTGACCAGGAACCCAGGGTGTGTCTGTCACACCATACAGGGATAGCCTTGGGGCCAGGAGAGATAGGACCCAAGGGATGGAGATGAGGTCCGTCAGGGCTCTAACAGCTCAGCTGGAGCAGATCCCGAGAGCGGAGGGAAGGGACTGCATCAGTATTCAGGGCTCAGGGCCATACCATGGAGTCCTGAGTTCCCAGCCCCACTCTGAGTTTAGCACCCCCCCCTGCTTCTACAGCAGGAAACACGCAGAACCTAAACAATCTCCCTGGAAACAGGGACACTGTTTCTGTGGCCCAAAACCATCATTCAAAAGGCATCTGGAAAGAAAGTATTTACCATCAGAGAGCAAGTGGGATGAATTGCTGATGGTTGGTTGAACAATGCCCTCCAAGCCAACAGACAAAAGCAACATGGAGGAAAAAGGTGAATGACTGGTGAGCAAAGTCCCTGGGAATGCCAAGGGAAGCCAATTCCTTTCATCCCCTTAGTTTGCAACATTGTTCCTCATAGCCATTACCACTGCCCAACCTTATACCCGGGGGCACTTATTCCCCTTCAGTTTCCATGACAGGGTAAGCTCCCACCCATCTCCACTAGAGGGTAAGCTCCAGGAGGGAACTGCCTTGGCCAAATCTGCTCCTTCCATATCCCCAAGACCCAGTCTTCAGGCCTGCCGGCTGCCCTCCCACTCCTAACTAAGCCCGCTCCCCCACCAGCTTTCTCTGGGAGGACCCAGTCCTCATGACCTCTACAGCTATTCCCATCCCAGGAATGCCCTCTGCATTTCTCTCCGCCCATCTTCATTCTGCTCCATCAAGCCCCAGGAGCCCCGTGGTGCCATCTCCGGATGACAGACAGCCCTCCATGTCCTAACCCCAGTGCCCACAATCCACTCTCTCTCAACACCGCACGGGCCCTGGCTGGCAGCCTTAGCTGTCTTCTCATCCATGCATGTCAGAATGCCCCAATTAGCCTGAAAGATCCTTGAAGTCAAGGTCCATTTTTTAAGATATCCAGAGTGTGTGGCATACAGCAAGTGATGAGCAGGTATGCACACTGAATGAGTAAAGTAAAACACGGCTTAGGAGGCGTTGGAAAAGCAGGCCCTTCCCCGGGCACCACTGACATCCTGGCCCAACCAGGCCAGTTTCCATGACTTGAAGCTTGAACAGGACTGCTGGCTCCCACACTGATGTTCCTCCGAGCAGCTACATTTTCAAATACAAACACCGAATCCCAAACAAGAATACATGTCATGGGGCTTCTGAGAGGCACATGCCTCACTAGGCACGTCAGTCAAAAAAAGATGAATGTTCTTGTTTACAAAAGGATCTGCCCCGTTCCAGGAAAATTTCCACCACAATTTAGGACCTAACCCAATATGTGCCTATAGACCTCACCGACTGAATATTTTTCCACCTCTTCCGTTTGCTGAACTTGGATAGGGTTTGGCTTCAGGTCAAAAGAGCTGTTGCAATAAAGGCCACTGCACCTGCCCCAGAGCCTTTCCCAATGGGAAACATGACCCCCATTCAGGAAACCAAGGCCCAGCAAGTCAGAGAGACCTCAGGAGGCAGAGGGATGGCCAGGTGATCAGGCATACAGATACACTCAGGACCCAGTGATGTTAACAGTGTGAGGACCCAGGAGCAGATTGCTGGGGGTCTGCAGAGAGGCCTGTCTCCCTGTGCTCTGAGCTTGCACCCGCCTCGGAAGCCTGGCTGGGCTCTGAAACTCCAGCCTCCTATGCTTCTGGGTTCCCACAACCCTAGCCTGGATCTGGATTTCCAACACAGCAGCCAAATGCAAGAGAGTCTGGCCTGGCTGTTAATGTGAAATAATAACAATAATTCAACAGCCGGGGGAGAGGGGAGGGTTCTTCTATTTCTACTGTGTTCTGACAACTGCTTCTCCTTCTCCTTCTACTGCGAGTTGGGAACGACCAGCACCCCAGCCCTGCAAAGCCTCCACTCTCCACTTGGTACCCCTGGACCCATCAATCTCCTCCCTGTGGCCTGGGACCCCTCCAACCCTGGACGTCGGGGAGAGGCTCAGCAGCTGTGAGAACCTTCTTTCTCGAAGAAGGTTTTTCCAAAATTATATCAGGTTTCCTTCTATCCCGGCTTGTCAGCGGGGGACTCTTTTGCCTAACATGGTTGAAGAATGTCTTAGAAACTGGTGTGATTCAGTCTGGCTTCAGATGAGGTTTTCCACCCAGACAGAGCACACCGAGCGTCTGGACGTGGCGGCTCGCTGCCCCCGGGGCACCCACACCCTTCCCCTGTCTCCAGACCTCGGTCAGGAGGGCACACTTGACAAAGAAGCAGGTCCAGCCCAAAGATGAAGTCAGAAATAGAGTCCACAGGAAGCCAAAGCAAAGTGCATGCAACCCACGTACTTGCAAACACAGGGGCCTCCCTCCCCACAGGAGCCCTCCCCACCCCCCAATTTTCTGAATTTGCAAATCTAATTGCAGTGCACCCATTATAAATATTGAAGAGCTACTGGGGTGAGTGATTCAAGAACTGAAATCTCAAAAGGCACACACACCGTTCTCCTAGAAGCCTTTCAGCCTTCTCTTCCAATGGAGATTGCTTTTCCCCTTATGCCTGTTCAGATGGGCATCCTTCCACAAACACAAACTCTAATCAGAGAGGGGCCCAAGACAATTGTTAGAAAAACCAGCTTGCAAAGCTGTCTGAAACCTGCACATCACATTTGCTAATGAATGATTACTGAACTCTTACTCTTAGTTCTGCCACATTCTTGCCTAAGGACCCACAGTCTCCCCTGGATCAACAGCAGCATTCTCTTCCTCCTGTAGTGCTCCATCTGCAATAATGAAGTGTGGCTGGATCAGGAGGATGCTGGGAGGCAGCTAACACGAGAGAGGAATCTTCTTTTAAATCTCAGGAGCTTCTTGTTAGAAGTACATAAAAACTGCAATGAGACAAGAGCCCTACAGCATGGGAGCCCCTGGCTGAGTGCTGTGGCCATCACCTGAGCCACCATCCTGTGAGCCCCATGTTTCCATAACAACTGTCAGCCTGGCCCCTGGAACTCACGGAGACCAGACCTCCTCTGTGTGGGCTGCTCTGAAGAAAGGTCAGATTGTTGCCTGAATACCAAGGTTCTGTTTTTCTTCTCCTTCTGCAGCTGCTTTTCTGACTGGAAGCTGGACAGACAGAGTTGTTACTAGCATTCCTCGGCACTGATGCATCAGAGGTGAGAAGCCAGGTAAGGAGAAGGGACATGCGCAGAAGCTCCTGGGGACCCCGGCAGCATTCTATTCCTTGACCTGGTTGGTTACCTGGATTGTCTCATGATCATTCACTTTTTTGTTGTACTTTCGTATTTTATACACTTTTCTGTATATTTGTTTCATTTCACAATTTTGAAAAGACATCTAAAAATAAATCAGCCAAACTGTTTTTAAGGGGCCTGCCATCATCACCCACCTTTATTAAGTATCTTATGGGACATGACAGAGACTCGAGACTCAAACTGCAAGTAACCCTGTGTCACAGCCCTGAAAACAGGGCCAAGAACCAAGAAAAACCTCATTAAAAGCCCTGCCGGTTGCATCATTTGAGAAAATATTTGCAAATGATGCGACCAACAATCAATCAATTTCCAAAACATATAAATAAATAGCTCATACATCTCAATATCAAAAAAACAAACAAATCAATCCCCAAAATGAGCAGAAGCCTAAATAGACATTTCTCCAAAGAAGACATTCAGATGGTCGACAGGCACATGAAGAGATGCTCAACATCATTAATTATTAGAAAAATGATAAAAAAAAAACACACACACACACAATGAGGTATCACTTCACACTGGTCAGAATGGCTATGATCAAAAAGTCTAAAATAATAAATGTTGCAGAGGGTGTAGAGAAAAGGGAACCCTCCTACTGTTGGTAGAAATATGAATCAGTGCAGCCACTATAAATAACTGTATAGCGGTTTCTTAAAAAAAAAAAACTTCCAGTTGCCATATGATCCGGCAATTCCACTCCTGGGCGTATATCCAGGAAAGATGAAAACTCTAACTCAAAAAGATACATGCACCTCCATGTACACAGCAGTACTATTTACAACAGCCAAGACATGGAAGCAACCTACATGTCCATCGGCGGATGAATGGATAACGGACATGGAACATTAATCAGCCATAAAAAAGAATGAAGTGACTCCATCTGCAGCAACATGAATAGAACTAGAGATTATCACACTAACTGAAGTCAGACAGAGAAAGACAAATATGATATCACTCATATGTGGATTCTAAAAATATATATACAAGTGAATGTACAAAACAGAAAAAGACTCACAGACATAGAAGACAAACTTACGGTTATCAAAGGGGAAAGAGGAGAATAAATTAGGAGCTTGGGATTAATATATACACACATTACTACATATAAAACAAACAACAATGATCTACTGTGCAGCACAGGGAACTACGTTTAATATCTTATAATAAACCATCTGAAAATGAATAGACATGCACTTGTGAATGTAACTGAATCACTTTGCTAAACATCTGAAACTAATCCATGCACGCTCAGTCGTGTCCGACTCTTTGCCGCCCCGTAGACTGCAGCCCACCAGGCTCCTCTGTCCATGGAATTTTTCAGGCAAGAATACTAGAGTGGGTTGCCATTCCCTTCTCCAGGGGATCTCTCTGACCCAGGGATCAAACCTGCACCTCTTGCATCTCCTGCATTGGCAGACAGATTCGTTACCACTGAGCCACCTGGGAAGCCCCTGAAACAAATACAGCATCGTAAATCAACCATACTTCAGTAAAAAGTTATTTGTTTTGGGGAAAAAAACTCTCACAGTTTTGAGGGGCAGGCACCACCCAGAAGAAGAATGTCAAAGTCAAAGCAGAAGTCAGAAACACACAGCCATGGGATGAATGGGCTAGGAACCCCAGAGGACTTGATAATACAACAGTCTGCTGTTGGATACAGGGTCTGAGCCTATAAACAAGGCAATGGGGAGGGGGTGTGTTTTATTGTTTATACTTGCCTCAGGAGGTCATGAAATGAGGTAGGCAGGACCCCTTGCCATCAGAGAAAGAGAGTCTTCTCTTGCCCTGCAGATTTACTCCTGAGAGTTGCTCATGGTCTCAGCACAGCCTTGATTAAAGTGGCAAGAACATTAAATCAGTCAGAAGACTAGGTCAAGTCCCATGCCAGATCAGGAGCCTCAGGACCCCCTCTTCACCTTCCATAAGCTTCCACTCATCACTCACTCCAGCCACACTGCTTCCTGAGCCCTTTGCTGTATAAATACCTCATACTGTCACAAGTCCATTATTTTGGTCCTCTTGGACTAATTACAGTTCTTTCCAAATGCAGGACATTATTCAAAACTGTTTAAAGGCACCTCCACCATGAAGCCTCTCCAGATCTCTTAATAAGAATTAACACCTCTCAATGATATTCACTCAAACCTTACTCTCTGTCCCCTCACAGTACTATTTGTTCCTCTGGTTATCAGCCCTCGATATGTTCAAGCATCCATCATCCCTTCCAATTAAGAATCCTGAGGTCAGAAACCTGGCTTATTAATTTTCATATCTATAGAATATATATGGGAGCACATACCTGGTGGCTCAGAAAGTAAATAATCTGCCTACACTGTGGCTGACCCAGGTTTGATCCTCGGGTCAGGAAGATCCCCTGGAGAAGGGAATGGCAACCCATTCCAGTAGTCTTGCCTAAGAAATCCCACAGACAGAGCAGTCTTGCTACAGTCCATGGGATTCCAAAGAGTTGGACATGACCGAGCAACTAACATTTTCACTTTCACAGAATATATATATATTCTGTAAAATATATATTATACATTCTTTAAAATATATTCTATAAAATATATTGATTATAAATTCTTGTATCTATAGAATATAAATACATATTCTAGACAAATACATACCTACATCTGTAAATATCAATATATAACAAGAATATGTATATTCTTATTAATTACTACATCTATAAAAACTTATATTCTAAATAAAGATAAATATATCTCTACATCTAGCACTGAGCCTAATGGATATGTAGTGCGTGCAGCAAGCAATCAATGCTCACTGATAAGTCAGGGTCTAAGAGGATGCAGGCTCATTGTGTAGAAGGCCATCACGAAGCACCCAGGGTCCAGCACGAAGGTGCTGAGTATCACAGAAAGCCTCTGCACCTCCAATCACGCATTTCCCTCTACCCACACCTTCTCTCCCCAGACTGCTAGGCTTCATAATTAATAATAAAGTATCTGCTTTTGCTCCAGTGCCCCATCCATCCTCCCAGAGAAGGCAATGGCACCCCATTCCAGTACTCTTGCCTGGAAAATCCCATGGGCCGAGGAGCCTGGTGGGCTGCAGTCCATGGGGTCGCTAAGAATCGGACACGACTGAGTGATTTCACTTTCACTTTTCACTTTCATGCATTGGAGAAGGAAATGGTAACCCACTCCAGTGTTCTTGCCTGGAGAATCCCAGGGACAGGGGAGCCTGGTGGGCTGCCGTCTATGGGGTCACACAGAGTCGGACACGACTGAAGGGGCTTAGCAGCCCATCCATCCTCCACACTAAGCCAGAGAGATCTCGCAAAGTTGACATCACTTCTATCATCCCTGTGCTTAAACTCTTCCATGACTCCCCACTGCTCTCAGGGTCAAGTTCAGCTTCCTCAGCATGGCCTTCAGGGATGTTCTTGGATGTCTGGGTTTTGCCTTATATCTGATCCACATATGAAACCATTCTCACCCTCACCTTCCTTATTCTCCAGCCATACTGGACTTTCTTCCCTTCCTTCCATGAGTGGGTCTCCTTTATGACTCATGGATTTGCATGTACCATTCCCTGAAACAACCTTCTCCACCCAGTCATATTCTAGGCTTCCCACTCAGATATGAGCTCTCTCTCCAGCAAGCCTTCCCTAATGGCCCCTCCACCTCCACTGAGTGAGGAAAGTTCTTTAATCACGTAGCGCTTTCACTCCTCCTCCAGAACATTCAAGGCATCCACAAATACTTGCTCACAGCCTCTGTGCTTCCACAGAGCAGGAGCTGGCAACTGTAAAGGGTCAGCTGGCGAATGTTTTAGGCTCTGGACGTATGGGTGCTCAGTCTTGTCTGACTCTGCTACCCCGTGGACTGTAGCCCACCAGGTTCCTCTATCCATGGGATTTCACAGGCAAGAATACTGGAGTGGGTTGCCATTTCCTTCTCCAGGGGGTCTTCCCAACTCAGGGATTGAACCTATGTCTCCTGCATCTTCTGCATTGGCAAGCGGATTCTTTACCACTAGCACCACCTGGGAAGCCCTATTTCAGGCTCTGCAGGAGCCTAAAATCTCTTTGGCAACTAATCAACTCTGTCATCACAGAACAAAAGTGGTCAGAAATAAAACACAGACAAACAAGAGTGGCTGTGTTCCAATCACATTTTATTTATGGACACTGAAATTTGAATTTCATAGAATTTTCACATTTCATAAAATATCCTTTATTAAAAATTTTTTCAGCTCAAAAAAAAAAATGTAAAAACCTTTCTGAGCTAGTAGGCCATTAAAAAAAACAGACGGCAGGGCAGGCTTGGCCCACAGCCTGCAGTCTGCCAGCTCCAGCACAAGTTCTCAGTTCCATGGAGAGAGAAACTATGTCTTCACTGCTCTATTCCCCCAACACAGGGCCTGGTTCTTAGAAGATGATTCATAAAAAGTTTGCTGAATGGCTTCATATGTGGACGGGAGCAGTGTTTCCCAGTGCGTACTCTACAGAATGCCAATCCAATGGGATACTCCGTACAGAAGGACTTCTTTTATCAATGAAATTTGAAAGTGCTACTGTTTCCTTTCCTGGAAATTTTCAATGTTCAGTGCATAAAGCATATCAAAAGCTCAGAGCTAGTCACAGAACTTGTTTGACTTAGACCATAGAACTATACAATGGCTCATACCAAAACAAAATCAACACTGCCGCAGCAAAACATACATTTCAGATTTTGAGGCTGGTTCACCTATATGATGGTATCACTGATGCGAGGAGTTTGAGTAGGCTCGGGAGTTGGTGATGAACAGGGAAGCCTGGCACGCTGCAGTCTATGGGGTCACAAAGAGTTGGACATGACTGAGCAACTGAACTGGACTGAAGTACTATATTTAACAAACTCTTCTAGCTTCTAGTCTCCACCGTCACCCCCTTCCACATACATTATCCAATCCTTGAGAACAGGAACTGTGCCTTATTCATCTTTGCATTCTACCAGGGATGTACAATAGTGTTTCATATACAATAAATACCCAATAAATATTATATAAAATAGTTTACTATCTAAGAAAAAATTTAAAAAAAAATATTTTTTGACATAAATCATTCTTTTTAGAGAATCTTTTTTTTTTTTTTTTTTTAATTTATGGCTGTGCTAGGTCTTCATTGCTGCACATGGGCTTTCTCTAGTTGAGGCAAGTGGGGGCTACTCTCTAGTTCTGGTGTGCGGGCCTCTCATGCAGAGAGCATGAGAGAGATTTCTCTCACTGCAGAGAGCACAGGCTCTAGGCTCATGGGCTTAGTAGCTGCAGCTTGCTGGCTTAGTTGCTCCACAGCACATGGGATCTTCCAGGACCAGGGATCAAACCCACGTCTCCTGCATGGGCAGCCAGATTCTCAACCACTGAACCACCAGGGAAGTCCCAACACAGTCCATTTTTAAAGTATTTATTGAATGTGTTACAATATCAGTTGTTTTGGTTTTTTGACCCCAAGGCATGTGGGATCTTAGCTTCCCAACCAGGGGCCAAATCCACACCCCCTGCACTACAAGGCAAAGTCTTAACCACTGGACCACTAGGAAGTTCCAAACTATTAATATCTACTTTAACCCAAAACATCTTCCAGCATTAACAGGCAGCCCCATCTGAAAGCACTGCAGTAAGAACAAAAGACAAAAACATACAAGAATAACCCTTGAACTGTAGCATCAGAACCACCCAACAGAGGTGGCTGAGCCCCACCCTAGAGTTTCTGGTTCAGTTGGCAGAAAGTGAAGAGGAACTCAAAAGCCTCTTGATGAAAGTGAAAGTGGAGAGTGAAAAAGTTGGCTTAAAGCTCAACATTCAGAAAACGAAGATCATGGCATCTGGTCCCATCACTTCGTGGGAAATAGATGGGGAAACAGTGGAAACAGTGTCAGACTTTATTTTTGGGGGCTCCAAAATCACTGCAGATGGTGACTGCAGCCATGAAATTAAAAGACGCTTACTCCTTGGAAGAAAAGTTATGACCAACCTAGATAGCATATTCAAAAGCAGAGACATTACTTTGCCAACAAAGGTTCGTCTAGTCAAGGCTATGGTTTTTCCTATGGTCATGTATGGATGTGAGAGTTGGACTGTGAAGAAGGCTGAGCGCTGAAGAAGTGCTTTTGAACTGCAGTGTTGGAGAAGACTCTTGAGAGTCCCTTGGACTGTAGGGAGATCTAACCAGTCCATTTTGAAGGAGATCAGCCCTGGGATTTCTTTGGAAGGAATGATGCTGAAGCTGAAACTCCAGTACTTTGGCCACCTCATGCGAAGAGTTGACTCATTGGAAAAGACTCTGATGCTGGGAGGGATTGGGGGCAGGAGGAGCAGGGGACGACAGAGGATGAGATGGCTGGATGGCATCACCAACTCGATGGACGTGGGTCTGGGTGAACTCCGGGAGTTGGTGATGGACAGGGAGGCCTGGCGTGCTGCAATTCATGGGGTCAAAAAGAGTCAGATACGACTGAGTGACTGAACTGAACTGAAGTCTGGGGTGGGGCCTAAGAACTGACATTTCTCACAAGCTCTCAGCTGATGTAGATGCTGCTAGTCTGGAGAACCCATCTAGGGAAACACAGATCTGGAAAAAAGGACATTCAGAGCTTAAGTCCTCTACCTGCAGTTTTCTCCTCCTTCCAGGAACCTGATTCCCAGGAGAACCCCAGCTTGTTCACTTCACACTGGCAGGAGAAAGCCTGATCCATCTCTTCAGTGTTCAGGCAAGGCGTCTATACATAATGGGTTGCACTGCATTCCCCTCCAAATATGTTTATGTCTAAACTCCAGAACCTGTGACCATGACTTTATTTGGAAATAAGGTCTTTGGAGATGTAACCAAGTGAGTCATTAATTCAATATCATGTGCGTCCTTATGAAGGAGGAGAGAGTAAAACAGGGAGGAGGAGGCCCTAAGAAGACAGAGACACAGGAAGAAGCCCACCCGAGGATAGAGGCAGAGACTGGCGTGTTGCAGCAGCAAGCCAGGGAATGCAAAGGATGGATGACCACCCTGGAAGCTAGAGAGAGAGGACAGAGCCTCCTCTACAGGTTTCAGGAACACAGACCTGCAAATCCTTGATTCTGAAATTCTGGTTTCCAGAACTATGAAAAAGTTAATTTCTATTTATTTCAGTCATCCAGTTTATAGCACTTTTTCCTCTAAGCATAGTATTTCTCACTATTACAGATACCGCCCCCCCACACACACACAGAAAACTCAGGTGAAGCTCTGGCCAAGCCCTAACCTTGGTGAGGGTCCATGTGAACTTCAAGGGAATGATGGGCCTCTGTTCACTGATCCTTTTGTCATCTCTGCATCACTGCTAGCAAGGCAGTAGTTTGAGCTGGGGTCTCTCTCTGGAAATTAGATTATCTAATTAGTATGATGTTTTGTTGGATTCCTGCCCCAGGGCTGGTTTTGGCCAAAAGTATGTGATTGTTTTCTAGCCTAAAAAAAAAAAAAAAAGTCAATGAATAAATTAAGGAGACTTGGCTTTGCCCATACTTGCTCAACTGGTCCCGTTTCTCACTGGAAGACACTCACAAAAGGCTTCTCACTAACAAATAGTTTCTTCTCCAGATCTGAGCTAGAAATGACTTCTCTAATTGAGGGCTTCCCTGGTGGCTCAGACGGTAAAGCATCTGCCTACAATGCAGGAGACCCAGGTTTGATCCCTGGCTTGGGAAGATCCCCCGGAGAAGGAAATGGCAACCCACTCCAGTACTCTTGCCTGGAAAAACCCAGGGACAGAGGAGCCTGGCGGGCTACAGTCCATGGGGTCCCAAAGAGTTGGACATGACTAAGCGACTTCACTTTCACTTTCAGTCGACACAGAAACATCCAAGCAACAGATATTTTCACAGTCTGAGCACCTTGGTTTTAGTCACAAATTATACCCCTCTTGTTTTTGAAAAATAAGGGGTATAATTTTTATTCTGAAAAGAGGCAGACACTGTTGTGTGCCCGATACCCTAGGACGGCGCCAAGAAGGGAATGTGGACACAGCATGTCACTGTTGATGAAGAGAAAGGGGACGCCAGGGGGTAGGGACTCTGTATTCTCAAGATCAGAGACCACAGAATAAAAATGAGAACCAACCAAATGCGTTCCTTGCCTCTCCAGTCCACGCTAACCCAGGGCTGCCTGCTCACAGAGTCAGTGTGAACTTGGAAACCTTCAGATATTTTACAGGTAGGTCAAAGACTGTAAAGCCTAGTTCTGCTGCAGCAGGTCAGATTTTCAGGATGCTGTCCCCCACCCCAAGGCCCTTGAAAAATAAGAGAGGGGTCTGATTCTTTGAGATGAGCACACCCCTCCCCAAACCTGGGAGTTAAGTGTTCCCTCCCTCATCCCTTCCAAAGCCAGCATCTCATTTCAAACGTCCAGTCAACCCATGAACAGCACGTTAGTCTCTGTCCAGGAGGGTGGACTTTTGGAACATCAACCTCTCAGCCTCTGACTTAGGAGCTGAGAATCAATCTAGTCAGAGGAGTGGCAGCTGCCACAGAGGACACACCGTCCCGGCTTTGCAGACCTGCCTCCTCTTTCGTTTGCTTTGCTTATAATCTAAACTTGCCGCACAAACTGCAGCAGGTTACTTAACCCTTCAAAAACTCAAGTTCCTGAGCTGTAAGATAAAAATGATAAGAAATGCTTGGCAAGGGGGTTGTAATCCTTCTCATCCTCACAACTAGTACGAATATCTCCCGTTCTGCAGATGAGGACCAGGGGCACAGAGAAGTCAAGACACTTGCCCATGGTCACACAGCCAGTAAGCAGCCAAGCGGAGCTCAGACAGGCTGTCAGTGGGCATGTGCTCTCATCACAGGGATCTTCTGTATCTCCATAAGGGGTTAGAACTGAAGGCCCATGTTCATTTATTCATTCAACAATTTACCTTTGCAACACTCACAGAAGGAAAGCTCACAGGAGGTTCTTAGACGATAAAAACGGCCTCTACTTCCAGGGTGTAAGAATTAATAAGAACGTATATTAATAATATATCAACATATATTTATTAATACATATTAATTAATAATATATATCCTTCTTATGTGTTTATATATTTTATATTATGCTAAGTCGCTCAGTTATGTCAGACTCTTTGAGACTCCATGGACTGCAGCCCACCAGGCTTCTCTGTCCATGGAATTTTCCATGCAAGAATACTGGAGTGGGATGCCACAAATATATATTTATATATATTTAGACTATATATTCTATAGTTATAGATATAGATCTATATCCAGCACTGTGTCTAGTGAATATGCAGTAGGCGTGCAACAAGCAATCAAAGCTCATTAATAAGTCAGGGATCAGAAGGATGAGGGCCCGGCACCCTGGTGGGGCAGGCGGGCTGCCCTCCAGCTTTGCCCAGGTGGCAGGACTTCTGCTGAGACCAAAACTGATATCCTGGGTTCCCTGGAGCTGAGCCAGATAACTAAGCACCCTAATGATTCCAGCCCTTCTCAGGGACCTTCCTCCAAAGGCAGGAGAGCCTTTAAAAATGCATGGGTTTCTGCTGGGCCACGCTTCCTGTTTGGAAGTCTCTTCAGTCCAGCACTTCAAAGAGGAACTGCATCTGTCATGGGCTTCCAGCCCAAGCGGGGCCTTGCATCTCAGACTGAGAGAGGATGAGCCAGGTGTGGGGAACAGCAGGCTGCTGATACCTCTCAGACCCCAGCACAGCCCCCAGCAAGGCTGTCTGGGGGCTCCAGCAGCTGTGAGCGCCATCAGGAAGCCAGCTCTCCCTGTGGCTCCGTGAGTCACCCCTCAGAGAGGGCTGGGGCATTCCACAGAGCCAGCTTCAAAACCCTCCTTCTGCCCAGTGGAGAGAACAGCACCCTTTTCTCTGGGCCAGGAAAGGACCAAACCAGCCACATCTTCAAAGAAAGCAGAGGCGGCAGGCCAAGGACAGGATGCGCCCTCTGGTTCAAAAGCACAGGTCTCAGAACCAGACCCACCAGGGGCTGGGGCCTAGCTTGGCCCCTCTTTAAGCAAGCCACATCGCCATCTGAGAAATGGACATAAGAAGCCCCACTTCCTTGGACAGAAGGACATACATGGGAGACTCTGCACAGTGTCTAGAATATTTTTATGATGAGAAAACAGTAGTTATGGATGACCACGATGGGAAGATGATGGAGTTGGTGATGGAGAGGGAAGCCTGGCGCACTGCAGTCCATGGGGTCACAAAGAGTCAGACACGGCTGAGCAACTAAACTGAATGATGGGAAGAAGAATATTAGAAAAATAATCATCCAGGCCTGCTCTAAGCCTTGGTAAAGCTTCCTGTTAGGCACTCAGTTAAAGCTCATATGCTCACCTTTATGTAACGAGTGTCAGCTACTCAGTCATGTCCAACTCTTTGCAACCCCACGGACTGTAGCCCGCCAGGCTCCTCTGTCCGTGGGATTGTCCAGGCAAGAATACTGGAGTGGGTTGCCATTCCCTTCTCCAGGGGATCTTCCCAAGCCAGGGATCAAACCTGAGTCTCCCACATTGCAGGCAGATTCTTTACCATCTGAGCCACCAGATATAATAAACACACACATACATATATGGTGGCCCTGGGCCAGGCATTGTTCTGAGCATTCTGTAAACACTAACTCAATCCTCATAATAACTTCACACAGTGTGTATCGTTCTTACGCCCATTTTACAGATGAGAAAACTAAGGCACAGAGAGATTAGGTGACCTACCCAAAGCTGTGAACTGTAAGAGATAGAGTTGAGCTAGGATTTAAACCTAGGCCGGCTGCCCTGGAGTTCATGCTGTTAACCACAGCTACTTTGCACTGCTCCATCATTATTCTTGTAGACACTGCCTATTACATCCCCTCACCTTGCTGGGTAGAGCTGTTCTCTCGCACTGGAAAGGAAGAACTCAAGGTCAGCAGGGACCTCCTCTCTAACATCACGAAGCCCCCAAAACACCAACAAAGCCCAGTTCAGAGTGGGCTCTCAGCCAAACCTTGCTGACTGACCTGCCAAGACCTGCTGTGTCCTTTTTCCCCTTCAACCCACCCACCAAGCAGAGATTCAAAGAGCACACACAGCGTGCCTGTCTCTGTAGCTGGCGGCCTGCCCAACTCCCCTCCTGGGTGGTGCTTTCAAATTTGTAACCTTCACCCGCAGTAAGAAATTTATTCTCCATTGTGACTCATACACATCTAGTATATAAGTAACTGCAACAAAGGGCTCATGGAACAACATCTAACCTTATTACACGGGATGTACTTTCATATACTTTTTTGTTTTTTTTTTTTGCATTGGTTGTGACCCACTAAATTGATTTTATGATCCACTTATGGGTTGTAGCCATGGCCTGAAAAATTCCTCTTAGGTTATTTCAGTTCTAACAGGTGAACATGTAATTTCTGAGCACACAACAATCCTTCCTGAAGCTGGAAAGCCCTGCCTACTGCATGTAAGCAGCATGGTGCTGTCACACTCTGGGTGGTCACTCTGACCCTCCCCAGAGCCCTGAGCCTGGCTGGAGCACTGAGGTTGTGGAGACTGGGTACGAGCTAGGAGCTAAGGACCTGAATTCAAATCAGCACTTGTGGGAGGCACAGAATTAAGAGCATGGCTTCAGAGTGTGCTGGAAAAATGAGTTGAGGTCTGGTTACAACTTGGGTGGTTCTTAACCTCCTATAAGCATCAGTTGGCTCACCTGGAAATGGAAGTTGTTAATGTCCGCTGCAGAAGGTGGCTGAAAGGGTAGCTGGGAGAGCGGATAGAGGATGGCTGGGTGGAGGGTTGGCAGCGGGCTGGGTGGGTGGATGACAGGGTGGGTGACTGAGTGGGTGAATAGGTGGGGAGCTGGGAGGGTTAGCTGAGACACAGAAAGCACTCAGCAAAGCGCCAGAACCTGTAACACCGAATGGGGGCTGACTGTAGTGGCGGGAGATCTTTGCTGCCCCCCGACACCTGACCCAAAACCTTACGACGCCTTCCGTCCCCTTCTCCATGTCTTGTAGTTGCAGACTCTGCAGCCTTCAGAATAAACAGCAGCACTTCCCTAGCACAAGGTTAACACTCAATAAAAGTCTGAACCAATTAAGCAAGAGGCTGGGACTTATTCATCCAATAAGTCACCCATCACTGAGTGTTTTTTTGAAAAAGGTGTTTTCTACAACCCACTCCAGGGCCAGTGGCCAGTAAAATTTGTTGCATTAATTTCACTCATTTGACATCTCTGGACACAGGACAATGCACCCCACCACCTAGGATGGAAGAGAGGGGACAGATTCCACCATGGCTTCCTCAAGACGATTGTAAGTCACCACCGGTGACAGAGCTGGCCTCGCTAAGCCTGCTGATCCTTGCCTACACAGCCTTCCCAGGGAGAGACAAGTGTCTTGGTAAATGGCTCATGCCCCTGAAGATAACGAGGCACCGTGATGAGAAGAAGCACAGGACTGATGGGGTAGGAGGCAGGCAGGAAGTGTATTTCCACCTTGAGTTGGACTGCTCATGTGGCCCGGTGGTGGCAGCGACTCCTTAGAGGATGTGTGCCTCTGAAGCCCAGAAAAGGAAGAGATACTACCAACAGTCTACCTTGAGCCACAACCGGCTGATCTCCCTGAAGTTGTACAGGGAAGCATTCACTTCTGTGAAAGGCTAATTAGTCAAGACGGCACCATGCTTCAGACACAATTGCACTGGTCCCATTTGGGTCTCTATGGGTCAGCTGTGATGAAATTTCCATTACCTATTGTGTTTTGGTTACTGGAGGACAATGTGTGTTTGGAAAAGTGGGTGTGGTCAAGAGGAACCACAAAAAGCCAGAATATCTTGAGTATCTGTAAAACCCATTTCTGATTTTAAAACTTCACAAAGATGATGAATCTCTGTGAGCTGAAGAGTCTTCTTGGAATCTCAGCACTGTCTGTGGGAACGGCTCCTGGCAGGCAGTGTGGGCTTTGAAATTCAAGTCTCTCCGGCAACAGAGCAGAGTGAGCTCCCCCAACTTGGCCACTGAGAGTGGAAATAAGACCCAGGAAAGGGAGACTTTGTGTTCTGCTCACCTGGCCACCAGCCCTCATGCTCCCAGAGATGCAGACCACGGTTATGGATATACGGGTACATGGCTTGTGAGCCAGGAATGTTCAAGTATCAACAAGGATAAAGCAGAATGACCTCATCTCTCCTGCCTTCCAGAGAGCAATGACGTGAAAGGGCCAGACATCACCCTGGGTAAACAGGTGCACCAAGTTACGGGGTGTCACCAAAAGGCCCACTCCCCCAAAAGTTAGAGCTGGGAGGGGGAAGGCTACTTTAGGGACCATCTCACCCAGGGTTTCTCAACCTCGGCACTAATGATGTTTTGGCAAGATAAACTTGATGTGGGCATCTGTCCTGTACATCTTGGAATGTTTAACAGCATCTCTGGCCTTCAGCACTCTTCCGCTCTCCTAGGTTGTGACAATTAAAATGTCTCCAAACATTGTCAAAAGTCCCCTAGGGGGCAAAAATCATCATAGATTGAGGACCACTTATCTAGACTAGTGGTTCCCAAAGTAGATGCGAAGGAACATCAGTTAGTAGGCTCCTCTACAACCCAAGTATTCCATGATCAACTAAGTTTGTGAATCACTGCCCACCGTACCCCACTGCAGTAATTTACTGTATTATTGGATTGGCCAAAAGGCGCATTCAGTCTTTTCCATAACATCTTATGGAAAACAAAGCTCTTTTTGGCCAACCTCTTAGTGTCATTATATTAAGGACCCTGAAAAGTACCACAGTAAGTAGAAACTTGTTTAATAACTTTAACTGTTTTGTGATCTTTCCCAAATAAGATGCTTTTATTATTGGTTTATATCTTTCAGAGCTAAAGAATATCTTGTAAGATTTTTATATGTACATGTGTATGCAGGCACAATATACCAGGCAACCTTTCTCCCACTGACTAGATGAAGGGAAGCCATAAGCCAGTCTTGTTCCTAAGTCCCATTAACAGATGTGGGGCAGAGCTACGCCTAGCAGCCTGGAGCCCTGAATCCCAGTCCACCTCCTTCTGCACAAACGGTTTGGACGCTATCCACAACAGAAGTCCATCTTCTCACAACCATGCCACAATATGGTTCTACCAACACCACTGAGAACATCCACCTGGGGAGCTCAAGCTAGTGAATGTCAGCACAGTACTCCCCGGAGAACAAACCAAGCAGGCACTTGCTGCAGGTGAAGTCGAGGAGGACCTCACGAAGGTGATGGCCACGACCATGGAGGATACAGGCAGGAGCTCAACATCACATTCACACGTGCCTCCCCAGCCCATCCAAGTGCAATCCCCACCAGACACTTAACCTAACTCATCTCTGTCTTAATACAGTGCACCTTCATATCGGGGCCGGCTCAGAGTGGGCTTTGATAAAGTCTGGAGTATGCTAACCAACAAAGGTCAAGGGCTGAACCACTGACATGCCTTGATTACAGTTCACAGGTCACCACTCCTCTCTGCCCTCTTCACACTCTTGGATCACATTTCATCTTGGCCTTCTGGGCTGCAGAGAGAATTACTCCTTTTAAAGGCAGCAGCTTCCCCCTCCTCTGAACCGTCCACTGTCCATCTCTGCACTTGCACCAGTTCCAAGAGATAAGATCAATTCTAACTCACATTAGTCAACCCAGCGTCCCTCCTGGAGGCAGTGTATCAAGGCACGTTTCCCAAGCAGATGTAACAACTGATCATTCACCCTCCTGGTGGTCTCGGCTGCCCAGACTGAGCACTGGAGGGACCATAGATTGGCTCTCATTCTTGGATTGCAAAACAACCAAAATAATATTAAAAGGGAAACTATTGATGGCATGACATTCTACAATTTTTCATGATGACTGAAATATAATTCTACCTCACGACCTCTGGGTCCTGGGGATACTCTTTCAGTCCTAGGGAGCAGAAGAGGATCTCAGGGATTGCTCCTGGCCCTTTGTGACTTTTCAAGCAGAGGGGCTGTAAGCACAGGGAGTGGGGAGGGTTCCAAGCTGGAGGGAAGGCCTGGGACCCCTCTGCTGGTTTACCTCGGCTCCAGCCAGTCTGAAGCCTACAGCAGTAACTGCAGGCCTCTGAGCAGATGCTGAGGGCTCAGCCCCGGGGCAGCTGCAGCCAACGGGTGTCTCAGCAGCTGCAACATGAATACAGCAGCAACTGCAGACTGCCTGCAGCTTCCCCCCAAAGTCTGTGCTGTGGAAACAGACAGTCAGTGACTAGGAGGCCGGGACCTTGGATCGGAAAAGCACACAGCCAGCCCCTCCCACTTGCAGGATTCCAGACCCAGAGCCTCATCTTCACTCTTGCTTTCTCTTTCCCTTTCCCTTGTCAAGTTACTAGGGTGAGGTCATGCTTACCAAGAAGCCAAAGGGACATTGCCTCCTTTGGGCTCATTTACCACTTCTCACAAAACTCACATAATCACCTCCTGTTCTTTCACTTCATGAACCTATTTTTATTGCCACTATGCTAGGTGCTGGGCCTATGGTGGTGAACAAGACAAAGATGACCCGCTCACTGGTTAATCCTATTGTATTTCGATAACTGCAAGAAATTCATCCAAAGCAAGTGGTTGTCCTGATTTAATTTCCTCATTTCACACTAGTGTAACTCAAGCCCAGTCATCCAGGGTCAGATTCAAAAACCATTAAAATGGGAAGAGACTTTGGAGATGACTCTTGGTGTCCCATGCCCCATCAAGGAGCAGCGGTGACAGCTGGAAATAAAGAGGCTCATTTGTCTGTCCCCAGTCCCTTTGGAGTTTCCCAGGTGGCACCAGTGGTAAAGAACCCTGGCTGATACAGGATCATAAGAGATGCAGGTTCGACCCACGGGTCAGGAAGATCGCCTGAGGAGGGCATAAAAACCCACTCCAGTATTCTTGCCTGGAGACTCCCATGGACAGAGAAGCCTGGCAGGCTACAGTCCATAGGGTTGCAAGGAGTTGGACTGAAGAGACTTGGCACACATGCACGTCATCCCTTTGAAAGGCAAGTGAGAAAACAGAGCCCCGCACACTTGAAGGGGCCCCACATGCTGTCCATGGGGAGGCAGTGGCCCTGCCAGGCCCAGAAGGCAGGGAACCCAAAGTTTTTGATAGATCATCACCAACTGTGTCACCATCACGGTGACATCAAGCCTGAGTGACACCCAGTGTTTTAGCTGTCCCAAGCCTGGAGCCCAGGCCACAAAGATAATTGCCATGCAGTCAGAGCCACAGCCAGCCAGACAAGGCCTCCCTTTTGGGAAGATCCACTCAATGTTTTATAGCACCAACATGCCACTGCCTCCAAGGGACCCATCCCTCATCCAGCTCAGGACTTTTATGCCCACATCACCAGCTAGCACAAGCTTGTTCCTGCTTCCCAACCATACAAACACAGCACGTGCCTTGCTGAAGTAACACACAAAGGCAAGCCTTAGAGCTGTGTGGACCACTGAGGAGGGTGGGGGACTAGCATATCCTCTGACATCTGTAGTAACGCCCAACTCTTAACTTCTGGACAACTTTCCCCATGGCAGAAGCGACTGCTAGGAATTCAGCTGCACCAGGATCACCACAAGTCCATCACTATCTGCGTTAAATAGTTGAATAATAATGTGTTGAGGTCCCTGTGAGGGGCATGGGATGACAAGGATGCAAAAGATGGTGCCTGGGCTTCCCCGCTCTCCGTAACTAGAGAAAAGTCTGAGCAGCAACACAGACCCAGCACAGACAAAAATAAATAAATAAATAGAAAATATTTAAAAAAAAAAAAAAAAAGACTGTGCCTCCACCTTCAAGGAACTATCTGGCTGGTGGAAGTTACCCCAATGTGATCTGTCAATGGTGAGGTCAAAAATGGAGTCGAGGTCAGCAGCTCGGGGGGCTAATCCAGGACAGGGACTCAGTCCGTGCCTCCTAAGCTACTCACACCTGCTCACCACACACTGCCCCATTTACGTGCTACCTGCACCATTCGCTTCTTCAGCTTTTTCTTTAAGCAGACTCATGTTTTTAATTAAATATATCTCAATAAAACCTTAGAACACTGCTGTATGTGAAAAACTGGTATAACGTGTGAAAAAATAGAAGATAACTTTCAAAATAATCACAATGCAAAACAAAACCAGGTCACGAAATTCCAGCCAGATGCCATTGCTGACAGAGGCTCTCAGCCAAGGCTGGCCATGCCTTTGTTCAAAGGGGACAAGGCGGAGTGTTGAGAAGTTTTCAAAACACCAAAGTGATAAACTTCCCTGGTGGTCAGGTGGCTAAGACTCTGAGTTCCCAATGCAGGGGGCCCCAGGTTTGATCCCTGGTCAGGGAACTAGAACCGCATGCTGCAAATGCGAGTCCACACGCCACAACCAAAGACCCCGCATGCTGAAATGGAGAGCGAGGACCCCGTGTGCCACAGCTAAGACCCAGCACAGCTAAATAAATGAATACATATTAAAAACAAAACACCAAACCGAGATACTCTACGTGTGATCATCAGGACTGGAAGAAAAGTGAAAAAGGACTCTCTTCTGCCTGGTGATTCAAGGTCTTATCTACGCATCACTGGAAGGTACCAAAACCACCCGTTGTGTGCTTCCTGCACTTGGAAAAACCCTGAAGCCTGAATTGTTTCCATCAACACCTAGAATCAGTCATACCATAAGTTTATGGCTTAACATCAAAGTCAGGCACGAGGATGTCAGACAATGCTCAAGCAACACTGGGTTGCTGGTTGAATTAGGTTTCCAAATTTTCTGCCGTCCCTCCAGTGTTAAATACATCCCATGGGTTGCAAATCAGGACAAAAAAGACCAGAGTTGGGAGAGAAAGAGCTCAGCTCACCCAGCTGGCAGCAACAGAGAGAAAAATCGTCGGGGACCCAGAATCCGGAATGAAGAGAGGGCTTTTCAAATGGTTTTATTCTCAATTTTAGACCATGCGTGGAATTTCATCAGAGGACCCCCAAGAAGTGGAGGCAGTGAATCAGTCTTGGGAGGTGCAGAGCATGTCTGAACCAGGAAGGGAAGGCAGATCTGGATCCCCTAGAGGAGATCAGCACCATGACCCAGTCCAAAGTCCATTCCTAAGGAAATTAGGAAGGCCCCAGCAAAGTTGGCCTTCACAAGCTACATACCCAACTGGAGAAGAGTTCCCAGAATTCCGGGTAGAACTAGGCAAAGAAAACTCAACAGGTTAAACCGGAGCCCTACCAAGTCAAAAGCTAAATCAGAGTTGACTGTTTACTTTACAAGAAGATTCTTCCCTCTTGAAAAGCAATCCTTTGTAGGCTAAGCTTCCCTGGAACACTTAAGTGTTTGTTAACAGATTATTAACTCCTTGGCAGGTTCTCAAGCTCTAAAGAAAACTTGTAGGGAAAAGAAGAGGGAAGGATGTGGAGTCTCTGCCCTGTCTGCCAGGCTTTTTGCTTGTGCTTCACAGCCCCTGCGTGCATACTAAGTCGCTTCAGTCGTGTCTAGTTCTTTGAGACCCCATGGACTGTAGCCCACCAGGCTCCTCTGTCCGTAAGATTCTCCAGGCAAGAATACTGGAGTGGGTTGCCATGCCCTCCTCCAGGGGATCTTACCAACCTAAGGATTGAACCTATATCTCCTGTGACACCTGCACTGCAGGCGGATTCTGTACCACCAAGCCACCAGGGAAGCCCTTACATACTGTATCTCCTTTAATTAACCCTCCCAGCAGGGTTAGGAATGATCAGCTCTATTTTATAGAAAAGAAAACTGAGCACAGAGAAGTAAAGTAACTCACACAAGGTAACACAGCTACTGCAGCACCAAAAGCAATGGCTGTTTCTAGCAACATATAGCATGGCCTTCCCAGGGAAATACTGTTTGCATAACATTTGCATTTTATGATGACTGTACTAAAATATGCCTGCTGGCATATAATTCAATGACTGTTTCAAAAGCACATACATACATTCTAAGAAAGCCATACACAGTAAAGATGACTGTATGGAACGGATAACTTATGAGTCAGAAGTATCTAAAGAAAATTACCTGATTATACCAGGCTAGAAAGGGAGAGGGTTCCTGGTGCCTAAAACTCTATCAGTCCAGTCATATCCAATACACACACACACACACACACACACACACGATCCCTCAGCTGAAATGTTCCACTTGAGGAGATGGAAAAGCTGGTGTTTCCAGCTCAGCCGTGATGTTGAGCTTCTCTACCTCCAAGGATCTGGAACTTATCTGGCAAGCCAGGTGGCAGAATAGAGCGCTCCATTTCCAAGGGTGGGCCTGGGATGCTTTCTGAGCAGGATCAGGCAACTGTATCCTCCTTCAGGAGATAAACTCTGAATGTGGGATGGAAGCATTGTGTTATAAACCCTAAATGTAGGATGGAAGCATTGTGCTACTCAGCAGTGATCAGCTGGGGAAGGATGGAAGGAAAGGGAAAGAAAAAGAGAGGGGAGGGAAGGAGGGTGAAGGCAGGAAGTCAACCTAAAATACATTGTCAGTGGCACAGGGTGAAATAAGAAGAGCTTTTCAGTGACTGAAAACATTTTTTTAAAGGAAAGATAGGGAAAGCTGCTATACTAAGCTGGTGGGATTTGAGTTGATTTTTAAAATGTCAAGTTCCTATTAAATAGGTTTTTCTACAGGTAAAATTTTGGAGTGAAAAGGTATAGGAACATTTGTGGATAGAAAATTCAGAGCAACTCACCAAGGGGAACTTGGTTTGTGGGAATGTCATAAAACAGGCATATACACACTTCCTAATGCAACTGTTTAGGCCCCCAAGAGCCCAAACCAAGGCCCCCTGAAGTAGACATGGGATTTCATAGAGATTGAAGTGGGCTTCTGGTGGCAGGGCCTATAAACCCACAGAGGGAGGGGTTATAAGATACAGAGGTAGGACACCTACACTCGGAGCCAGGACCATGCCTGTGGACAAAACAGATGACCCTGGGCAAGTCCCTTAATGTGGCTGGCCACTGGCCACCTCCTAAAAGTAAGAGGCTACATACATCAGTGGTGACAAACTCAAACGCTTTAAAAAGTTAGGCTGGGGACACAGGACTGAAAGGGTCAGCAGGGACTACGGTGATCTAGAAAGCACATCCAGCGGATCCAGATCACTGTCAGGTCCCATGCGGCCAGATCAGTTGATTTTTTTTCAACAGATGCTAGAAATCTACACCTTCATGTCGATACACTTAATCTTTCTGTTTGCATCTAATGTTTTCTTTTTCAATTAGACACCATGAACGTGGCGCAAACCCTGGAAGTGTTCTCTGGATTAGATGCTCAAAACGCTCTAGAAATGTGTGTCAAGTCGGGTGGGTATGTGTCCCCTGATTTATTACTGCACAGGGCAGGCAGCGTGGGCTCCCATGGCTCTTCCAACACCCCACTTCTGTTAGAGCATACAGACAAGAGAAAAAGGCAACAGAACACTTCCAGGCGGCTCTACCTGAGGTCCCCGGACCCCAAGGAAAGGTGATAAAATGCCCGGCTGGCCCATGGACTCTGCCTCCTCACTCTGCCTCCTGACTTGGGCTGTGACTGGGCACCTGAGCATCCTGCCATGGCCTGGCAGGGCCCTTCCCATCCTGCTGTTTGAATCTGTGGGCCAGTGCAGAGCTTCTCTAATAAGCATCAGCATCCTGCTTTTCTAACAAGCTCCTGGGTGATGCAGCTGTTGCTGGTCCTTGGGACCACACTTTAAGGAGCAAGGCCACGCTTGTATAACCTTCGTTATCTCCTGCCCCTTTCCTCTCTTCCTGCGACCCACAAGCAAGTCTCCTCTGACTGCCAAATTCCTTTCCCTCTCAAGCCATTACCCAGTTCTCTCCCGAATTTCTAATAAGCCTTCTGCAAACTAGGTCTAGACTTACAGCCTTGACTTCTCTACCACCTTCCTCTCTACTGAAACCCCTGCTCTGGCTTCTCCTCCCATCCCACTATGTTCCTAGAATTATTCCTTCAGGTCACTAATAATCTTCTAATTGCCTAATTCAATATCCTCTTCTGAGAGCCCATCCAAACGAAGCTCTCTAATTGAAAATAACAATGATATTTATCAGTTGGATATTAAGTGCATCAGTGACTGTCCCAAGTCTTTGCCTAAAAGTACTTCAAATGCATTTATCTTACCCCCTAAAATATGTTCTATAATTAGCCTCATTTTTACAAATGAGGAAACAGGCTCAGAGAGCTTAAGTAACTTGTCCAAGGTCACATAACTAGAAAGGAGCAGAGAGGGTATTTGTTACTTGGGCAGTCAGCTACAAAGTCCTCACTCTCCCCTCGCAATATGTTATTACGAAAAATTTCAAACACATAACAAGGCTGAAAGAATTTTACAGAGAACACCTGAATACTCACCACCTAGATTCTACCATATGCATGGTATTAGTCGCTCAGTCATGTCCGACTCTTTGCAACCCCATGGACGGTAGCCCACTAGGCTCCTCTGTCCGTGGGGATTCTTCAGGCAAGAATACTGAGTGGGTAGCCATTCCCTTCTCCAGGGGATCTTCTCAACCCAGGGATCGAACTCACATCTCCTGCATGGCAGGCAGATTCTTTATCACTCGCATCACACATGGTTTTACCATGAACATCATTATATTTTACTGTATGTATTGCTTTATCACAAATCTGTCTGAAAGTTGTCATCTTTGGCTCTATTTGAAAAGCAGCCTACAAAACACTTTTTAAGGCTTAGCTCAGATGTTACAATTTCTGACCCCGCCCCCCCCCAACCTCACTCTCTCCTGGGGTTGGGATGGGGCAGCAGGAAACCGGTGTTGATCCTGGAGGACCTGTGTAGCTCACTATACCACATGTCCCAGCCAGCCTCTGATCCCTCTCCTGGCACAAAGCAGGGAGGGAAGGTGTTTGAGAACAGTTCACCACCTTGAAATGCTTCCCCAGGCTCTGAAGAGTCTTTCAGAAAGTGGCCAGGGGAACACAAGGACAGGCAGTGTACAGGACAGGAGCCATGCCTCCCTGGGAGGCCTTTAACCTGTTCTAGTGGGATGAATGGCATTTGTTGGCTCTGATGCTTTTGCGTTTCCCAGATGAGGAGGCCTCAGGCTCCATCACTAGACCCAGGAGTATGATGGGAGGGTCTCTTTGCACATAGAACACGCTGTGAACAATCGATGTGAATGATCCCCCTGGAGTCCTGTAGGCCGGTGGTGCCTCTGCCAACCCCAGCCCATCTGCTCCAGGGAAAAGGTGTTCAAGCATAAAATAACAGCTTTCTCTCAGTGCCTCTTGCAAAGTAAAGCCCCCTCAAGGGGGCAGCATATGAAAAGAAAGGTCTCCCCTTGAAGCGCTGGAATCTCAGTTCTGCCACCTCAGGCTCTCCATCGCTTCCTACCGTGTGACCTTAAGAAACCCCCCTACCCTCTCTGGGCCAGGGTTTTCTCATCTGTACAAATAAGAGGACACCAAATAAAACAAATAAGCAGATCTGGCCCATCTACTCTGTCCATGGCAGTGGGCTGGGGCTGGGTGGAGGGGAAACAGGCATACGACAGATCTCAGCAGACACTACCATGCCCTGTTCTAAGCCCTTTTTTGCCTGTATTAACTCACTGGATCCTTCCAAACTCTATGAGGTGGGTGCGATATTTATCCACATTTTATAGGTGGGGAAACTGAGGCAATGAAAACTTTCCTAAGGTCATATGGTCAGTAAGAGGCAGAGCAAGGATGAAACACAGGAGGCTGTGGAATCTGCACGGATGAGACCAATACATCCAGCTGCCTGCTGGAGAAGCGTATGACCCTCTCTGCACCTTCCAACAAGACTCAGTTCAGTTGAGGTGGCAGGACAAATATGAAGATTTAAATGCTGATGAAATATTTAAATAACACTTTGAGATAATAGTGGGGAAGACACTGCCAGGCATAACAGGATTAATTGCCAAATCAAAGTGTTCAGACAGAATTGCTCTAAAGGTCCAGAAAAAAAAAAAAGAAAAACGTGAGATCATTCTGAGATTGGAGGAATCCCGGGAGGCTGGAGGTGAACTAGATTTTGCAGGATGAGAAGGATGAGAACAGGCAAAGAGGAAGTGAGAGGGGATTCCAGCAGAAGTCAAAATTCAAGAGGTAGCCACCCCCCTCCCAGTTCTGGAGAAGCGGGGAGCCCCAGATGACTGAAGGTGGCTTAGGAGAAGAGGGTACGAAGCTGCTGGAAAGGTGAGCTGAGGCCAGGCCTCGGATACCAGGCTGAGTCTGAAACTGACTGTAGGTAACAGGGAGCTGTGAAGGAGCTGGAGTGAGGATAGAGAAGGATCTTTACCAGAATGCCTTCAGGTGATATACTGCATATACCAGACTCTAGAGGGAACTCAGTGAATCATAGACATTGGCCAAGGAACTCTGGGGTCTTGACAAAGCAAAGCAAGACCCAACTAGGGAGGGGGACACCTGAAGTCTTCTGCTGGGCTTTCTTTCTAGGGCTGTTAAGAACTGAGCACACTGTACAAACAGAGAAGCAAGCAACTACGATCCAAATAGCCCCCCAGGGTCATACCCGGCGAACACAATTTTTTCTAAATGCTATTTTTAATCCTTCTGTTGACCAAAAACATACTGGGAAGAAATGAAGCGTGAACATCAACAAGAGGCTTTCCAAACTCTCCTCTCTCCTATTAGCCACGCGGCGGCCCCACAGACTCACCACATGGCCCACCAGCCAGGCGACCCCTTCTGGTCCAGGACAGGAGGATCTGCTTAATTATGTGCTGACTATAAATAGAAGGCTTGAGCAATAGGCTGAGATTTGTTCTGTCTCATATACCAAGGTAGGGTCCCACAGTTGGCCAAGTGAGGGTCATGGGGGCTCACTCACTCCATCAAGGCCACAGAAGCATAAGTTCGGAACAGCCTGGAGTCCGCTGGGGACTGCCCTCTGCTAGAGGAGCCAGCAGTGGAGGGGAGTTGGCCACTCACAGTTCTTAGAGGGGGGTGGGGGGATCAGAAAAGAGATGTCCCAGGAGACTAGAAAGGCCCATTTTCTCTGAGGTGTCTCCCCACCCATGGGATCAAGATCTGGCTCCAGCCCCCCCAAGGCCGTTCCTCTTTGCTACCCACTGTGCCCATGTCCAACCTGCACTCTGAGTCCCACCCACTCCCAGGCTACAGCAGCCACCCCAAGTGTGAATTCCCTGGACCAGATCCGGGAGGTGAGACAAACGAACATTCGAGGGCAGGAACACCCATCCTTGGTTCCCAGTGCCAGCAAATGGAAGCCTGGCACCCAAGCCCCCCTTCCCCTCGCCACCTGTGCCACCTCCCAATGCCATCTCCATTGTCACTCCTGCCCAACTGGTCCTCCCACCCTCCCAGCTGGGCTTTTTGCGCTCTATGCATTAGCCCTCTCTTGCTCCTAGGTTACCCACCCAGCCCCTGCAACCTCAGGGGGACCCAGGACTAACGTCAGATGAGCCTGGCCTGGCCTTCTGGACCCGCTACTTCACTAGCTGTAAGACCTTGGCCAAGTGACTTAATCATGCAGTGCGTCCATTTACTCATCTGTGCAATGGGCACAACAGTGTGTGGATCTCCCAGGGTTCCTTATGAGGATGAGAAAGAGAACACAAAAAGGGTTTCTCCTGGAACCTGGCACACGGCAGTGTTCCCCAGGAGAGTCACTGGCAGCTCTCATCCACATCTAGCAGGCCTGTGTGTGCACTGACTGAGCACTGTGGGTGGCTGCCCCCCACCACCTTGTCCCCTCCACAACCCAGTGGCATGGCAGGTGGCAACAGGAATCCGCACTCTGTACTTGGGGCTCCAGCTCCTGTCTGGTGAGAATCTGAACTCATTTCCCTAAGTGTCTGACAACTGCTATTTACCCCATGATTGTCCCTCCTCCTGTCCCAGTCTGGGGAGGCTTCCAGGGGTGGACAGAGCAGTGTGACTCACTCTGCACAGGTGGCCAAGGTGTAGGGAGGATGTTCCTTCCTAGCACATGTTTGGTTTTCAACGAATGTGTTTGCCCAACCAATGCCATGATGACAGCCCAGGGTCAGCCAGGATCCGGAAAAAGACAGGTACACACAGAAAGATAGGCAACTAGCCAAGAGAAAAAGCCCTGGAGGCCACCAGTATCCCACGGAGAGGCCAGACCCCCTCCATATGCATGTTTTCCCACAGGAAAGGTGGTCCCAGTAGGCTCCTGCTGGTCTTGAAGCCCCTGTATCCACAGAGTCTGCCAAAGATACCTACTTCCTTCAGACCAATCACTAAACCCCTGATGGGCATTTTCACAGCCACTTAGGCATGGTGGTAAGCCTTGGAAAATTCTTCTTAGGGTGGTTCATCTAGGTTGAACTTGATAAGAGCCAGAGAACCAGGTGAGATACCTGCCCATCAGAGAGAATGACAGCCGTCAGGGAAGTACAAAGACCTCAGTTCACAAGGAATCAGGTCTGCCTGGCCCTGCACTGTCTCTGAGTTGGAACACGAAGGGACTGGGGTTTGGAATCGGAGACCAGAGTCAAATCTTAGCTGCGCCACTTCCTAGCTGAGTAAACACTGGTGATCTATTTAACCTCTCTGAGCCTCAGTCTCCTCATCTGAGAAATGGGACCAAGAAAACACCTTCTACAATAGGCTGCTTTGAGAATACAAGGATATAATTTAGAAAGCTGACAAGCACAGAGCTTGCTTAATATGGCTGGAGACTTTCCCGCCTGTGGAATTACTGTGGTGACTTGTCCAGACTGCCTTCTCCTCCGGGGGAAGACTCAACCTGAGAGTCACCCAATGCTTCACCGAAGTTAATTCTCCAAGGATGAGCAGCAGGGAAGAGAGCGACCTTTTCCGTCTCTTCTTCAAAAGCTTCAGGCTGCCGGATGAAGTGTGGTGTAGGTGGCCAAGCTGCCAGATCCTTAAATAGTAGCTAATGTCTTTGATTGGAATTACTAATGAACCAGCACCTGTTAGCTGACTCGGAGCCTCCTTAATCTGCCACATGGCAGTTATATTCACTATTGTATCAGCTGGCTCGTGAGATATAAAATGCCATGTGACATGCCTCGGTCATCTCCATGCTACAAGGGAGAAACTGTCCCCAGGGTGGTATCAGTCCATGTTCCCAACTGCTCTGGAGGTTATCCTAGGGGCTTCCCAGACAGTCCCAATAGCACAAGGACTCCCTGACCCAGTGAGTGCTGCTGAGGCTGGAGGAAAAGCTAGGCAGCCTGTCCAAAGGCGAAGGCTGCCCCTAAGCGAAGGGAAAACCACCTTGGAGGGTGGTTTTCCCATAGTGGTCACCATGGTCAGGGCCTTGAAACGCCTCACTAATTAGCACGGGGAGTTCTCAGCTCAGGCCATGAGCAAAGAGGTCACCATCACCGTTGTTCCCAGGTCAGGAGCAGCACATGTAAAACTAAAAAGGCCCCACGCCACATTGTGAGATTCGGTTTCTATAGCAACCCAACTGCAGCTGCAGGAGCACCTATGAGATGCCCAAGGCTTGCCTCAAACAGACCCACAATGCAGAATCCAAACGCAAAAACCACCCAGCAGTATTTAGAGACAGAGAACAAGCTTTGTTCAGGTTCAGAAAAACCACAGGGGAAAAAAAAGGAAAAAACATAGCGAGTATCTCAGAGTTCTATCAAGGCAAGCTCCAAGAATATCTTGTGTGCTGAGCTGATGCAGGCCCCATGGGTTAGCTGAGCTGTGTTGGGAGTTTAAAGGGAAAGGACCCATTCAGGATCTTCCACGGAAAGATTCTCTCTCTCTCCCTCTCCCTCCCTTTCTCCTTCCTTTACTCCCTCCCTCTCCCCCTCCACCATGTACAATGCAAGCACATATGGAAAATTAAAAATATATCAAGGTTCCTATGATTGATTTCTAGATCAGAAAAAAAATCAGTGAAGGACCAATTTCAATAAGACCCTTTAATGAAAATTTCTATTTAACATTACCTTCGGACACTTCCATCACTGTACCTGTAGAGTAATTGTTATTTCAGCTATGCAACATTTCCTAAGAGAGCTCAGCATTTAGCGGGAGGGAGGGTAGGGTTGAAACCCAAGCCCCATGCAGGTACAAGCTAGCACATTTAGCAGCCAGCAGTCTGGCTCCCCGATGGCTGATACGGAACAGCTCAGGAAACTCAATCCCATGCGGCTGCACTGGGGACCTGCCTGCTGTCCACACGTCGCTGTAATCATCAGTCAAGGCTGAGGGAAGTTAGCCACAAACAGGCCACCAGATCACTCTGTCTCTCATCCTTCATCAAACCCCAAAATACCATGATGGCACCCAATCAGGGCCTCTGAGGATGCATGAGAGGAAATCCAACTTTATGGAACAGGGACTCTAAGGTGTGGCGCTCATCGGCCAAGGGTCAGCGTGGGCTGGAGAGCCAGGGGAAGGCAGGAGGCTGGGGGAGGACCAGGGAAAAAGGAGGAGGAGAAGGATGAGCAGGAGGCACCTGGCTGGGCCCTGGGGAAGCTTTTCAAGAGATGACACTTCTGTTCCCATGCTCTTTCCTTACAGCCCCTGATGTCTCAACAGCCTGGCCAAGGAGACCTCCCAGATCACAGTGAAGCTGAACCAAGTCACCACCTACCAAGATGCTATCATTCCAGAGCTGACTCAGGAATGAAAACAACCAAGCCATCAGGCCCAGACTTTCTTCATCTGAGGGGCTTCAAGATGCCCAGCAAGTATGATCGCCTGGCTGGTGGCTTCTCCCAGATGCTGGTCAGAGGACAAGGGCTGCTTCACAGCTGGGAGGTGGGGTGCTCTATCAGGACCCCCCACACCTTCCTCAGAACAGCCATTAACCACAATGGGTGGCCAGGTCAAGGACATGCTCAAGACTCTGGTCTGCTGCCCCAGCGGTCACCTCCACCTTCACTAGTGAGGAGCCCTGAAAATCCAGGCTCTGCACCAGAAAAAGCAGATAATCTCCCCGGGGACCCAAGGTGCTCAGGCTGGAGGACATGGAGGAAAGGCTATCTGGGGGCACTCAGGAAGACATATCCCATAAAGGTGATGGGAACAACAGGCTTCAGAGGATCGCTGGAGAGCAAATGCCTGGGAGGCACACACAAGAGGTACCTACAGGCCGTTTCTCAATGGCCATCAGTCTCTGCCTAGACATCCAAGCCACGGTGACTTGCATTCTGACTCTGGCTCCACGTGTGCTATTTTCCTACCTCCACACCTCTGCCCACACCATTTCACTCCCCTGGAAGCTCTCCTTGTTCCTTCATGACAGCCAGAGGCCAAGGTGTTCTTCAAGGTTCAGGCAGAGCTCCAGTTATACCCTCAGCTGTGCCTGCCTGTGGGATGCCCTGATCCCATCCCCACAAGGAAGGAAGCACTGCCCAGCTCCAGGGAGGGGGGTCAGCTGAGCCCAGCAGGGTCACCTCAGTTGCAGGGAGTAACTTCATCCAAGATCATGGCCTTCCTGGGATCATGAGCATCTGGGGAAGAGAGGCCCAGCCCTTCTGGGCTGATGGAACCAACTCTACTGGGCAACATTCACTGCAAGGACCCTGCTGGGCAGGCTGAGGCTTGGTGGAGTCTGTATCACCCTCTCCTCACCCCTCTGGCCACTCCTGCCTCTGCCCCTCCTTTCAAGGCAGTTGATCCCTAATAAACATCCTGTGCCAAGGTCTGTCTCCAGAGAGTCCAGTTCACACCAGTGCCCATGTTCTCATTTCATGCCTGGCCATTAATATTACAACCTTGGTCTCTCTCACAGATGCTCAATAAACATCTGGCAAACAGATAAAGTAATTCACTGTTTCCACCTGCTGAGGGAGCTCTCTCAGAGTCCACCCCTCTTCCAGTAGCTACTGATTACATAGACAAAACGCTGCTGAGGCTGACCGGCCAGAACACTGTTACAAGGAAAGGCCTTCCTCTGGCTCCCCCAGTCACAATCCACCCTCACTCTTTCATCTCACACCTGCAGCCTGAGGACCACATGGGACGTTTTGGATCCTGGGATCCAGAACAGTAGTCAGCTGGGCTCCCAGCCTTGTCAGTGATGGGTCATCCTTCTTTATCCTGGGCTGTCGGCTTTAGTGGCATCTTCTCATCAGCAGTGCTGCCACTGGGTGCAAAACGCCTTGTTCACCACAACACTTGAGTAAAGATGGCGCAACAGTGTGGTAAATGTTAAAAAAAGTTATAATGAGAGATGCTTTTAAAACAACCCAAGGCTTAGTGTTACTAAAGATGTGTGCAGAGTTTAGTGTCATATAAATAGTAGGGTTTATGGTGTCATGCCTACAGTTTTGAGCAGGCTGACACTTCAAGGGGACACTTGGTGAGTGCCCATTCTAGCTGGGACTTCTCTTGCCTTACTCTTCTTAATGCCTGCTTTCTCAGCAACAGTAATCCAAGGTGTGTCTATCCTAATAATGGGGTGATGATATCCTGCTACTCAAAGGGCCTGGACAACCACCCTAGAACACAAACCAAAGCTCGGTGGAACAGCTGCAGCTCCCCAAGCTGCGGGAAACACTGTCTCCTGCTTGGGGAGCTCACAGCATAGTGATTCCATCAGTTCAGATTTAAAAGCAATCTTGCAGAGAGGGACCAGCACTCATCAGAATAAGTGGATTGCTTTTTAGCACAATTTCAGACTGAGGCTGTGGATCACACATCACAGAGAGCAGCAATCCGCCATTCAACAAAGACGATAATTATAATTGTGGCTCCCCCTGGCCAGTGGCTACCTCTCCACACAACCATTTTCTTCTTACACCATCTGACAAGGCAATTGCCGGCACACCCACTTTACAGATGAGGAAACCATGGCCCAGAGAGTACATAACTAATCCACCATCACACATCTAAGCAGTAACAGCATCTGAATTCAAATTTAGGTCCATCCAATTCCCAGTTTGGCTCTATCAGGGCTTACCTCTGAGTAGAGATGGGAAGTTGAGGAGGAAGGGGTGCATTTTATTTTTCATTGCAAGTAAGTACTTCTGTGTTGTTTGAATTCTTTTAAAAAAGAGCAGGTCTTCAGGTATTACTTTTTTAATCTTCAAAACATCAAAAGGAACTTATGGGTCAGAAAAATGGTCCTGTTTCTATAGAAAAAAAATGTATCATAATTTGACAGTATCTATCAACAACGATAATATTTCCTTTTGTTATAATATTTCTGTTTCTAGAAAGCTGTCCTGAAAAAATAAGCAGGTGGGACACAATATTATATGTAAAGATGTATTTATTTCAAAGTATTACCTTTAATAACACACTGGAAAAAAAACTATATGTTCTAAAGAGAATAGAGATGGGACATCTACATGATGGAGTACAGTGGTACCACTTAAGATATTATTGAAATATCAGTAGCAACAGAAGGAAATGTTCATTATGGATCTCTAAGTTTGTGTGTGTGTGAGTGTGTGTGTGTTCAATCACTCAGTCGTGTCTGACTCTTTGCAACCTCATGGACCGCAGTCCCTCGGGCTCCTCTGCCCATGAGATTTCCCATGCAAGAATACTAGAGTGGGTTGCCATTTCCTTCTCTAGGGGATCTTCCTGACCCAGAGATTGAACCCTCATCTCCTGCAGTGGCAGGTGGATTCTTTACCATCTGTGCCACCAGGGAATAAAGTAAAAAATAAGCCTTAACTAGAGCTAATATATGCATTTCCCTCTCCACATCCCTCCCCCACCCCATGGAGAGATACAGAATAATCTTTGAAGAGCAGATACTTTTGGAGAAATGTTTCAGGGATTCAGATGGATGGATGGGCAGAGAACTCTTCCTTTGCATTTTATATCTTCATGAATCATTTGAATATTTATCGTATATGCTACTTACATTTTAAATAATAAATATATTTTAAAGCTTTACATAAAGTACGATCCAATCATGCTTTCAGAATAACATTACATTTTAATAATAAAATACACCGAATATGATCATTGCACTGCAGAATTATAGTTGACACTGCTTTTGCTTTACGATGCTTTTATTTCCTGAGTTTTATATCATAAACACATAATTTTATTATCATAAAAAGCCTCTTTTATTTCCGCTTTAAGACAGCCTTTTAGTACAAGGATATACTGACTCTAACAGAGCTTAGAAATTTCAGGGTGTCACCAGTCATGTCCTGCCCCAAACCCACACTTTCCTGAGTGCAGAGGAGAAAAGGACCCATCTGAGACCCATGACAAGAAGCCAGCTAATGCAGCAGGTCCACACCCTTATTGGCTTAGCCTCAAATCCCAGCTGATGCCACTCCTCATCAGTCCTGGACCCCTAGAATATAAGGGCCACCTGACCCAGAGGAACCCTAGAATCAAACAGTAAAGCATCACTTCTTTTTTTTCACCCTGAGCGATACCCCACCTAACGGACAACATTAGGCAGTTGGAGAAAAGAACCACTGAAGCCTGAGGTAATCTGTCCACCTGTGAGAGGTGACATCAGCTCCACGCAAAGAAAGCACTGAAGGGGTCAAAAAGATGGCCTTGACCTAGACCTCGACCCGACCTCAGAGGAGGGTGCAGACCAGATAAGGATGTAGGAGGGCATGTAACTAACTCAGATCCCAGAAATAAAATGACCAGAGCCCTAACATCAGAGACATGGATGGGGAACACCTGGAGTTCAGAGAAGGAAGGTCACTTCCAGCCTGAAGCAGGCAGACGGCTTCTGGAAGACATGGCACATGAACTGAGTTACACTCTGGGTATACTTAATCAGAGGCCAGGTGTTCACCTGCCTAGGCATGGGCAGTCTCCGCAGTGTGTGGACCACATATTCTAGTGACTGCCCCTCCTGTTCACAGGCAAGGCTGCCAGCCATCACCATGTCAGGGCACCTATATATTCATAGACCTGTGTCTTTGCTTTTTTCTTTCTTCCCAGGGAATATACCTAAATTACAAGCCTGCAGTCAGCCAAAGCTTGTGTACTTTCACAAAATGTTTCCGAAATTCACAAGTCTTTTCACAACAGGGAACTAGGCCTAACAAGTACTTTCTGTGGAACACCCCTGACTCTGACAAACACCCCAGTTAATGTCATGTCTCCTTCCCACCAAAACTTTGCTAACAGCAGTGAAAATAAAAGCAGAGACTCTGTATTTGCTTGGTGCTCTCATGAAATTAAAAGACGCTTACTCCTTGGAAGGAAAGTTATGACCAACCTAGACAGCATATTCAAAAGCAGAGACATTACTTTGCCAACAAAGGTCCATCTAGTCAAGGCTATGGTTTTTCCTGTGGTCATGTATGGATGTGAGAGTTGGACTGTGAAGAAGGCTGAGCACCGAAGAATTGATGCTTTTGAACTGTGGTGTTGGAGAAGACTCTTGAGAGTCCCCTGGACTGCAAGGAGATCCAACCAGTCCATTCTGAAGGAGATCAGCCCTGGGATTTCTTTGGAAGGAGTGATGCTGAAACTGAAACTCCAGTACTTTGGCCACCTCATGCAAAGAGTTGACTCATTGGAAAAGACTCTGATGCTGGGAGGGATTGGGGGCAGGAGGAGAAGGGAATGACAGAGGATGAGATGGCTGGATGGCATCACTGACTCGATGGACGTGAGTCTCAGTGAATTCCGGGAGTTGGTGATGGACAGGGAGGCCTGGCGTGCTGCAATTCATGGGGTCTCAAAGAGTCGGACACGACTGAGCGACTGAACTGAACTGAACTGGACATGAGATGGCATTCCAAGAGACCAAAGTGCTCTTTTACTAATAACAAAATTCAGCAAGGCTCTTCCCTCCTCTCCCACCCCTACCTTGCCACGAGAAGGAGGAAGTTACCAGACTCTGATCTTCTCCCCGACTGTTGCCTCCTCCCACCCGGTTCAGTCTGGGTCTCCCATGCAAAGGGCTAAATCTGGTCACATCTCAGACAGGACCACAAACAGGACCCCAGATCAGGTGTCAGATCACATGCAGGGAGTCACACTCGAAGGACAGAGTGAGGTGGCTGCACACGCGGGCAAAGCGGTGACATTTAACCAGGTTCTTCTCTAGATGGAGACGGAGGTGGGAGCAAACTTGTGGAAAAAGTTTATTAGACAATAAAGTAAGTGCGTTAATTTAATTGGAGTGTGAAAGACATTTTGATGGTGATGCGGAGGCGAGGTGATGATTTATTTATAATCGACAAGGTTGTATCCATCCAGCTACTGGAATAATTATATACTTTAGAAGCGCACACTCACTGTGATACAAAAAGCCCCTCCATGCATTGAAGATGGGGGCCATCAAGGGGAAGTCCTGCCAGGGAAGGTGCTGTGACGCCACCATCCTATGACAGTGACATTGCTACAAGAGCTATCGGCCACCGGCCGCCACTAACCCCAACTATATATTAGGGACTGAATGATCTCTCAGTTCCCTTCTAAAAATGAGGCCTTTTCCCGGAGTAAGTGTTTAGTCTCCATCTGCTTCTGGGGATGTTTTCTCATCTCAATGCAGGGACAAAGAAGGATTCTTCATCTTGTATCTGATCTTTTGTTTCTGTTTTGCTTATTTGGGTTGAAGGTCCAGCTCCTGGATTCTCCCTAACTAAGATGCTAATGAAGATATGGGGCAATAATGACATCTCATTGAAGGGCTGGCAGAACCCAGTTCAAACCTGAGATTTGGGAAACATCCTTTATCACCTGCAACGTCCTCATCTGGAAAACAGGGATGCTGGCACCTGTCTCACTGGGCTGCCATAAAGACAAAACCTGGCACAAGGGAAATCCTGGTATGTACTAAAAATTCACGGCTGTGACTTCAGGTGAAAGAGGACCTACATGTTGACACTGGCTCCTTAATAACTGGTGGGTCCGGCTTGTTCTGTTTGTTTGGAGACCAGGTTGGCGCCTGTGACCACTGCTTGCATCTCCAAAGGCTCACAAGCACTCAGCTTAACAATCCAATCAAAAATTTATTCCCAGGGATAAGCCACAACATCATTAGAATAGAAATTCCAAAATTCAACTTCTAACACCCACTAGAAATACGAGCTAGAATGAAAAGTTCCAGAACACTAGAGGTATTCCCCACAATCCAAAGACTCCCCAGAGGAAGTAACAGGGGTGTATTTACCTCACAAAAATCAGGTGTGCTATTTGAAACAAGAGTTTGCAGACACTGGAGCTCATACAGGGCAGGACAGTGACCCCTGTGAAACAAACAAGGTGAATCCATGACCACCCCAGCCTTCAGCCTGGGGGTATCTGGGCCACAGCTCAGAGCAAAGGGCCCAGGCAGAGCCCAGGGGTCTTGCTGAGTTGAAGAATCAGAGCTGGGATTCTAGGGAAGCCCAGGCACCTAGAGTTCACAGGACAGAGCACCAGAGAGGAGAAAGCTGCCCAGACAACACTCTGAGGATCAGCAGAGAGACCTTCTTGAGTGTTCAGTTAAGTACTGAATACTTAGTACCCAAGGTGGGGGACAGAAACACCCTGAAGGAGCACAGAGAACAGCCCCTGGAACTCACGTGGGGCCGGGAATAGGTCATGTCCCACCAGCCAGAGCAGGAAAGTTCAAAAATCAAAATACTGTTATGAGCTGAATTGGGTTCCCTCAAAAATCCCTATGTTGAAATCCTTAACCCTACCCCCTTACCCCATGCATCTGAACACAGCTCTATTTGGTCATTAGGGTAGACCCTAATGGAATATGGCTGATGCCCTTTTTATATTTATTTATTTATGTTTTTATGACTGTGCTGGGTCTTCACTGCTGTGCGGGCTACTCTCTTGCTGCAGTGCACAGGCTTCTCATTGCAGTGGCCTCGCTCGTGGAGAACAGGCTCCAGGGCGTGTGAGCCGCAGGAGCTGCGGTGTGTGGGCTCAGCGGCTGCAGCTCTGGAGTATAGGTTCAGCGGTTGTGGCGCACAGGCTTAGTCGTCCTATGGCATGTGGGATCTTCCTAGACCAGGGATCGAATCCCTGTCTCCTGCATTGGCAGGTGGATTCTTTACCACTGAGCCACCAGGGAAGCCCTGACTGATGTCCTTTTAAGAAGGGATTAGGATACAGATATTAGACAAAGGGGTGACTACATGAGGACACAGCAAGAAGACAACTATGTGTAAGCCAAGGAGAGAAACCTCAGAGGAAACAAGGCTGCCAACACCTGGATCTCAGACTTCTGGTAGCTCCAAAACTGTGAGAAAATAATTTTCTGTTGTTAGGTCACCCAATTGGTGATATTTTATGGCAGCTCTAGCAAATTAATCCAGGTAGTCAGACTGGTATTGCCTCTGTAGTGGGAAAAAATTTAGTCCTAGATTAAGGAATCTAAGGGCTTCCCAAGTGGTGCTAATGGTAAAGAACCCGCCTGTCAATGCAGGAGACTAAGAGATTCAGGTTCGATCCCTGGACCAAGAAGATCCCCTGGAGGAGGGCATGGCAACCCACTCTAGTAGTCTTGCCTAGAGAATCCTATGGACAGAGGAGCCTGGAGGTCTACAGTCCACAGGGTTGCAAAGAGTCGGACATGGCTAAAGTGAGTTGGCATGTACTCGAGGCATCTAATAAGGCTTGAAAGCAAGACCCAAATGCAGAAAACTGCTTTCATGTAACTTAACTGTGTCCTAGAACAAAGCTCAGGATTATTTATAGAAGTACTAAAATATCCAGCACCTACCAAGGTAAAATTTGTCTGGCGTCCAATCGAAAATTACCAGACATGCAAATGAGCTTGGAAATACAACCCCTAATAAAAAGAACCATCAATCAAAAGACTCCCCCCAGCAATTCTACCATCACATCCACACTGTATTTCAAGACCCTGCCAAGGAGCCCACCTGGCCTCAGAAATGCATTTTAAAATGATTCTCCAATTCCCTGCAAGAGACTGGCTCTATCCTTTTTCATTCCGAAGAGGGTCATTCTAGGTGATAACAGAGAGAAAACACAGAAATGCTCACTTTCTGTTTCGTTTCTTTGCTAACAGTGTCATCTTTCCTGAGGAGTGATACTATCACATCTTGTTCATCATCTAACTCTGGGCCTATTGTTTTACAAAGGTCTGTGGCTATCTTTAGCTGTTTTTACCAGTTTTAGTTCATTTTGTGTTTCAGCCTTGCCTAACCTCTTTCGATCAGCCCTAACTTGGGTGATTCTTCATCTTGCAACCATTCACTTTCACTTCCTCCCTGTCACTGTTAATGCATAGTAACGCTAGCTCCTTCAAGTCATAAGGTTCTAGAATAATATACCAGCTTTGATCTCTTTCCATGATGCCTCTTTCACTGAAGCAAACAGATAGTGCCTACTATGTGCCTGGCAGCAGTTTCAAGCCCTGTATCCCTCTAGAGCCATCAATCCTGAGAGACAGGACAGATAGGTATCACTCCCCCCATCCTAAGAGTGAGGAAGCTGAGGCCTCTAAAAGAGACCAAGTAACCTGCTCCAAGTCACAAAGCTAATGAAATGTGGAGCCAACCCAGGACCCCCGGAACCAAGTCTCTTGTGGACATGTCTTGACCACTCACTGTACTCACAGCCCTAAACTGGCCACAGCAATGGGTTGGAATGCCCCTACCAACCCCACCCAGCCCACTCCAGGCCTCCTCAGAATTTCCCATCTGATGTTCCTTTGCAAGCCAGAGGATTAGTAAATTTTACTCCCAGTTCATTCACATGCTGTAGGTTCACAAAAAAAAAAAAAATTAAAGTGACCTTCAGCTAAACCTACACCTGCCCTCACTGCTAAGGGGACAGGGTAACGTGAGGCAGGCCTGAAGCATCCAAGATGAACTCAAGCGGGGCATGGGGCTGCTCCACACAGAGATCAGAGACCCTCCACCCCTCCCCTCCCGAGTTCCCTTCAAGGACACTTCCATCAGGCCTGACTTGCACAGAAGGCCCGCCCCCCATGAAAGGGCAAGCTGGAAAAGTGACCAGCCCGGGGCCAGCACAGAGAGAAATGCAATTCCCTCCCCCGTCACTGCTGTGCTGGGTGGAAACTGGGTCAGAGCTGGCCAGCCCATTCATTTAATCCAAACTCCCCCTCTCCATTCAGCTTTTAGTCTTCAGAGCTTTCAGTCCAAGGAAGCATGATTTCCTCTGCAACATCAACAAAACAAATTAAGCCCATGCTCTTTGATCTCAGAGCTTTTGTGCAGTGGATGGCCTGAACAGAAACAATCCCCCATCCTCCTGGCATCTCAAAGATACCAAAAAAAAAAAAAAATCAGCCACTGTGTCAGGAGGCAGAATGCCAGCTTCTAGCCACCTGCCAGACACACTGCTGAGAATGGGGCTTGGCTAAGGAAGGGGAGCTTTGCCACCCATTCACCCATTAAAGCAAGAAGATCCTACGAGAGGCAGAGCCTGTCAGACGAGTCAGCCTCTAAGGCAGGAGCTCTCATTCAGCCCATTTTGTTGCTGCTGTGCTCCCTCAGCCCCACTCCAGGGCCTCTGCACTGGCTCTTACGCCCATCAAACATGCTTTCTCTCCAGATTTTGGAAAACTAACTCCCTCTTATTCTTCACATCTCCTAGCAGAGGCCCCCCCCGTCAAAAGTAGCTCTCACACTTGACTCTAAATACTCTATCCCATCACCTTGTCCTGTTATCTTCTTGGCCTTTATCACCATCAGAAATTACCTAGATTGACTATTCTGTTGGTTTTCCAAGTCTATCTCTACCCCCATAACAAGACGGATATATCATCTATCTTGATTAGCAATGTCTCCCCAGCAGTGAGTTAAAATGCCTGGCATGTGGTAGATGCAAGGCACATGCTTACTGAAGGAGGAAGATTGAAGGAAGAAGAACTGGGTTCTATCTCCAGCATCAGCTCTGCATCCTCCGCACACTGGGTTGTCTACCTACACCAGGATGCAGATCAATGCATGGCTGCTACGGGCTGCAGGAGCATGTCTGTGTGCTTGAGCTCAGGATGGCTCAAGAGACACACGGCTGGTTCTGGAGAAGCAGAGAAGGGACTTTCCCTAGTAGGTTTGCTCAGCTGGGATGATCAAAGGACAACAGCCAGTTAGCAGAATATATATTATAGACACAGCTATATATAGATATAGATTTACATATACATATAGGGACTAAGAGAATAGGAACCTATTTTTAACCTATTTTCTAATAGGTTCCTAATAGGAACCCGTCTGTGCCCTTGGATTTCCCATTCATGAGAAAAGATGGTTGGATTATTGATTATGCTGAATCTTTTTGTGGTTTCAGACTAACTTGAGAATCTGAAGAAAGACACTGACTTTTTTTGAGCAAAATGCACAAGCATATATAGAAAAATAGCGCCTGCATTTCCTAGAGGTGCACAGACTCTCTGAACCTCATCCACGGGTCCAGGATGACAGCATCTCATCCTAAGGCTCTTTCTCAGGCCCCTATGCTAGCCATCTGCCTGCTTGCCTTCGGACCCAGCCTTGAGCCCTCCTCTACACTCCCCTGACTTCCTTCCTCTGGTTAAGTCTTGTCAAAAGGAATATCCACGTAGAAGACCATATTCCCTGTAAAAACACGAAGGAAAACCAGGGTACTTCTCCCCCTCTTGCCAATCTGCATGGTGCCTCTCCCCACTCTGGGTCTCCATCCCTCCCCCAGAGACCCCTTCCTCTGTGGTCCTGCCCCAGCCGGCAGGCCTTCCACAGTGCCCCCATCCCCGGGTGCTGCTGGATCCTGGGCTCCAGGAAGCCAACCGCCCCCTGGCCCTCCAGCCTGAGGGATGCTAGCAGCTTCCTCCTATTGCCATTTCCTGGTTACCTCTCTATTTCCTGCTCGACTCTGGATCTCTTCCAACACCTATACCCAGCTCCCCGTAGAAACTCCATCCACTACACTCACGGGCAGGAGCCAAGATTTCCTGAATGGTCCCTGACAGATGAGTCTGGCTCCATCATGGGAGGAAGTTCTGGAAGGCTCTGAACTTCAAGAGAAGCCAGTCTGAGCTGAAAGAACAAACCCCTAGGAAGTCCTAGACAGATGGGAAACCCATACTACCAGCAACACCACTCTCCTGCTCAGTACCATTTCAGGAAAAAGCTAAAAATTAAAAGCCTCGCACTCACCACCTCGTTAAACTGTTTACAGCCTTTTTGTGGACAAGGGAAAGAAACTGAGGCTCCGAGCAGCCATCAGTTCATCGTGCTGCTGAACTGATCTAACAGCAGCTGAGGTGAGTTTTCCCAGCGCTTCTGCTCAGGAGCTCATGCTAGCTGCTGAGTGCTCCCTGCCAAACAAGATCTAAGCATGCAAAGACAGGCTCAGGCGCCCCCATCTAGGGAGGCCTGGGGCAGCCTGGGCGCCCAGTCCTGTAGCATCAAAGGCACACAGTGTCTGGAATCTGTCATCCATGCTCAGGCACCCTTCCACCCAGGAAGTGCAGCTGGGACCCTGCACCTGGAAACAGCCCAGCACAGGAGAGCACCTTATATTCTCACTGCGTTCACGTCTTTAAGTGAACAGCCCCTTCCATGAGCTTCCTCATTCCTTCCAAGCATTCTACAAGACAGGTAGAGCAGACGTGCAGATGGGATTACCCTCACTGAGGACTGAGGCAGAGAGAGAGTCAGTGACTTGCCCAAAGATACACAGTTACTTTGAGGCAGAGCCAAGTTTGGAACCCAGAGCAGGGAATGACTTCAACTGCCCTGCCATGCCTTGCACACAGAAACCAACATAAACCTCAACATTCCATGTATGAGGTTGGATTCCACCAGACACTAATCCAAAGTGGGAATTTCAGTGCAAGCTGAATCAGGAAAGTACCAACATTCAACCACTTTTTCAACTAAAACAAGGGGCAATTTCATAGGATTTGGAGAAATGCAAATAGCTTCTGACCTACAGTGTTTCAACTTAATGATTTTTTTTAAGTTTACAATGGTGCAAAACCAAAAACATTTGACAGAAACCATACTTAGATTTTGAACCTTGACCTTCTTCTGTGCTAGCCACGTATGGAACAACACTCTCTCGTGATGCTGGGCAGCAGCAGTGAACCACGGCTTCTGTCACCCATCCACTCACAAAGGTAAAACGACTGACACCCGTACCACACCCAGAAAAACCACTCTGCTTTTCACTCTCAGTACAATAGTCAACAAACTACATGAGAGTTTCAACATACAGCAGGATTTGTGTTAGGTGATTTGCCCAACAGTAGGCTAATGCAAGTGTGCTGAGCACAATGAAGGTAGGTTAAGCTAAGCTGCGGTGTTTGGGTGGTGAGGTGCATTAAATGCATTTTGGACTCAAAATGCATTTCACACACAATGTATTTCAACTCACAATATGTTTGTTGGGCTATAATCCCTGGTGGCTCAAACTGTAAAGAATCTTCCTGAATGCAGGAGAACTGGGTTCGATCCCTGGATCAGGAAGCCCCTGGAGAAGGGAATGGCAACCTACTCCAGTATTCTTGCCTGGAGAATCCCATGGACATAGGAGCCTGGCAGGCTACAGTCCATGGGGTCGTAAAGAGTCGGACACAAGTGAGCGTTCACTTTTCATTTCAACCCCATCATAAGTCAAGGAAGGCAGAAAGTCAAGGAAGATCTGTACTTTGTTTGGGTGGCAATTCCAGGGAAGAAGCAGTCAGGGAGTGGGCAAGGTGAGATTCAATGCAGAGTTTGATGACAGTTGGGACACCAAAGGTGGACAAAAGACTTGGTCCTTCTGGGGACCTGAGAGGCACGGCAGAACTGCCCTGCTGAACATGCCAGGCACCAGTTACATCTTGCTACTTGACATGACAGTTAGTTAAAATTAAAAATTCACTTCCACAGTCTTACTAGCCACATTTCAAGAGCTCAATTGCTGCATGTGGCCAGTGGCTGCCATATTGGACAGCACAGCTGTAGAACATTTCCATCATCACAGGAAATTCCGTGGGGGCAGAACATGCCTAAAAGCCGTTCCACGTGAGAACTAGAATCTGGGGTATTTATCCTCCCATCAGAGTCTCTGACTGGGGCTGCTTGTGGGGGCTCTGACCCTGGGCACCTCCAGTTTCTCTGGCTCATTGTGGCTCCAGGAAGCGAGGGTAGGGGACTGGAAGGCCCTGACAGCATCTGCTAGCCTCACTGATTCCTACTGCACAGGACTCTCTGCTCTTGTAGAAGGTCCTCTGGATTCAGGCATTTTAACAGCTCCTTCCTGATAAGACTGTGGTCCTGGAATCCTCCAGCCTAAAGAGAAGCCTCTCTCCCTGCACAACTGAGAAAGACACATCCCAGGCCTTCTGTGCATGTATGATTTATGGCAGCAAGCAAGACGGACGACAGCACGTGGCGACTGAACAAACACTGACCAATACACCAAATTAGGAAGGCTTTGTGCAGAAGCCCGTGTGAGCAGTGCCCAGCTAATGGCATGCAGCTGTCGCCTACAAGAAGTATCTAAAACTTAAATACAGCTCCCATTAGGCAGGCTAGTCCCTGAATATTCACATTATAGCAATTGCCGAAGCAGAGCTCAGAGACAGCACTGTCCTTGTCCAAAGCCAAGTCAAAGTCTGGCAAGGTCAAGGCAGTGCTCTGAAGCCTGCACTCAAAATTTTCTCAGCCTGTTCTCCTTCCCTGAGGGGCTGCTCTCAGCACTGCACGGTGACCAGAGCCCAGGCCCTCCAGAGCCCAACCACCTGGGTTCACACTCCGACTACTTCCTAACTGTATAGAGTTTGGCATAGTATTTGATATCTCTGATTTCAGGTTTCCTCATCTGTAAAGTGGGCATAATAATACCTTCTCAAATTATGAACATTAAATGAGTCCATATTTGTAAAGGATATAGAACAGAGTGGTAGACTTTTTCTGGAAAGAACCAAACAGTATTTTAGGCCTTGCCAGCCATATGGTCTCTGTTCCAATTTCTCAACTTTCTCCTGGAGCCCAATGCAGCCATAGGCAATATGTAAATGAATGGGCATGTGTGTTCCAATAAAACTTTATTTATAAAGTCAGGGGGTGGACAAGACCACCTAGCAAGTTGTTTCTTAGCACAATGCCAACCTCTATCTTAAAACAACACCTGCTCTATAATATGTGCTATATTAATGTTTGTTAAATGAATGAATAAAGTATGCGCCCTTCTCCCTTTCAGATTCTTCTTGCATTGTTTCCTCTACCTCCCACTCCACTCATTTTTCAAGGCCAAGCTCAAGAAGCCTTCCAAGGCCCACCCTCTTTTTTTCAGCCTTATTCCCCAGAGCACTGTGCTTGCTCTTCTATCATGACACCTGTCCCAGTCTGACATTTGCAGAGTGACTTGTTCAGTTGCAGAATTTAATGGTTCCATCTAGTCAAAGCTATGGTCTTACAAGTAGTCATGTATGGATGTGAGAGTTGGACTATAAAGAAAGCTGAGTACCAAAGAATTCATGCTTTTGAACTGTGGTGCTGGAGAAGACTCTTTGAGAGTCGCTTGGACTGCAAGGAGATACAACCAGTCCATCCTAAAGGAAATCAGTCCTGAATATTCATTGGAAGGACTGATGCTGAAGCTGAAACTCCAATACTTTGGCCACCTGATGCAAAGAACTGACTCATTTGAAAAGACCCTGTTGCTGGGAATGTTTGAAGTCGGTAGGAGAAGGCGACAACAGAGGATGAGATGGTTGGATGGCACCATCGACTCAATGGACATGAGTTTGAGTAAGCTCCAGGAGCTGGTGATGGACAGGGAAGCCTGGCATACTGCATCCATGGGGCCGCAAAGAGTTGAACACAACTGAGCAACTGAACTGAACTGATGCACACATTAGCCTAAACACACAGGCTCAAATATTCACAGACATATGCACACATATAAACACATATACACACAAACACTGAGATGTAACACACCTGAGCATACAGGGACACAGATACATGCACACAGTGACACAAACACACATATATACACACAGATATATACACAAACATGCACACTAACGCATAAAGATACATTATAGTAGCATTTACATGCAAACACAAATATGTACACGCAAAAAGACATAAGCACACACATATACACATTCACACATATCTCTCCACACACCCAGATCCTCACACAGATCAATACACATTGTACACACATGGATGTACACACACACACACACACACATGTACACACTGCCTGATGCTTTTACCTTTACAGATATACACAGCGTGCTTTCCCAGGAAGCTGTCTAAGGCCCCTGAGAACAAGACTGTGCCCTGTTGATGTCCCGCCCTGAGACTTACACCCTTAGCATCCTGCCCGGCACTGTGAACACAGCTGGCGCTCATGTTTAATTGGTGGAAGAATGGGTGAAGTTGTCACATCCAGGGGCCCTGAGTAAAGGGGCAGAGCTTTGTTAAGAAGTCTCGGCTGCTGGCTGTGTCACCCCAGAGCTTTAAAGCAGTTCTCTGCCCCCAACCCACGGAGGCTCCACCAGCCCTGCCAGCTGGGAGGCCAGTCTGCCTGTTGCTGGCTTCCTGGCAAGCACTGCTCATTAACACCTCCACCCGAGGTGGCGAGATCTCATGAAACTCAAACCAAGTCATTCGGCCACTTGTCTCGGGCTTGAGTCAAAGGTCCCCTGGGGTAGGAAGAGTGTGGCAGAAACCACAGGCTTAAGTGGCCCTGGCCTCTGTCTCCCAGCATGTGGGTTTTCCAGCTGAACTTTAGAAAGAAAATCAGAGCCAGGAGCTCATTCTACCTGATGGGACCCAGGACATGGCCCCCAGCTGGCTTCCTTTCAAATCCCAGTCTTCAAAGCAGTGGCTCAGGGACAGCCTGGCTCTGCTCAGCCTGGGAAGATGCCCTTTTGTCCTGACCTCTCCCCACTGGGGAAGTGAAGGGTTGAGGAGCCCTCTTCTCTGGCACCATCACCAGGCATGGCCCGAGCTTGCCGACACCCGCTCTGGGCCTCAGTGTTTCTGCCACCTCTACCAAATGGGGTGGATAACCTCTCCATCCTAAATGATATGGATGCAGCACCAAAGAACAGGGACTCTGACCTCTGGAGAGTTGGGAAGGAGGAGGGGGCAGCCTGCAGAAACTGGAAGAAGAACACTCCTTGCTGGCACCTCCCCACTGCACAGAAGAGCTGCTCTGCAAGTTAAGTAATTGATGGAGCACACTCTAAAAATACAAACTAGGTTAGCACTCAAGGTGGTGGATTGCTCCAAGAGGGAGTTAATTCAGGCATCAAATCTCCCTGGAACGGGGACTGTGAGCCTAAAACAGCAGGTGTGTGAGCCAGGGGGGCCCCCCAGAAACTGACTGAGCTGTGACGTTCACTGCAGCCCCAAGCAAGAAGAAACTGGAGAAAATGGGCCGGGAAGCACTGGGGCAGCAGCCCAGGCCCTCCCTGCACAAGGAAAAGAAAACTCAGGAAAGAGTTGAGGGTATGGAAGACAGTAAGGAGGTGCGGGAGGTTTCACACAAGAAGAGGGCTCACTCCCACTTGATTGGGCTGCAAAGACCCCAGCCTCCTAGCTTTATGGAACCCCCTGCTATTTCAAGTCATGTCCACAAAACACTGGCATCAGCACTGCCTGAATCCCGTTAGAAATACACAATCTCAGGCCCTACCTCGGACCTTTGGATCTGCATTTTCACAAGATCCCCAGGAGATTCTTGGGTGCATTAAAGTTTGAGAAGCACCAACTTGGGTGTCAAAACCCCTGATTCTGGCTCAGTTGTTGCCATCAGATTTCTGTGTGATTTTTATGGAAACTGCTTGACCTTTCTGGGCACTGGAGTTTCCTCATCTGGACTATGAGGCTTGTTTCTCTCTCATGGGTTCCAGGAGGCTCATGTCAGATCCTCCTCCTGCAAGCCCTTGCAGAAGTGGGAAGACTTTTACAAATAATCATTTCTTTCCTGGGCTTCCCTGATGGCTCAGCAGGTGAAGAATCCATTTGCAATGCAGGAGACATAGAAGATGCTCGTTTAGTACCTGGTTTGGGAAGACCTCCTGGAGGAGGAAATGACAACCCACTCCAGTAGTCTTGCCTGGAGAGACCCATGGACAGAGAAGCCTGGCAGGCCACAGTCCAAAGGGTCACAAAGGGTCGGACATGACTGAGCACGCACACACATGGATTCCATTCCCACCAGGCCACTCTCTTTTTCAGCTCTTGATGTCTTTGGTGCACAGAGAGGGAGGTAGGGAGACGATCCTTGCAGGACACACTGAGGCCAAGAAGAGGACCTCCTAATTTCATTTTAAACTGTAATGGAAAAGAAGGGGAGCAGGTGAGAAAGACACAGCTCTTGTTAACAGGAAAGCAAAAAGTCTGAGGAATGCTAAGTAAGCTGCTGCTGCTGTTGCTGCTAAGTTGCTTCAGTCGTGTCCGACTCTGTGCGACCCCATGATCTGCAGCCCACCAGGCTCCCCCGTCCCTGGGATTCTCCAGGCAAGAACACTGGAGTGGGTTGCCATTTCCTTCTCCAATGCATGAAAGTGAAAAGGGAAAGTGAAGTCACTCAGTCGTGTCCGACTCTTAGCGACCTCATGGACTGCAGCCTTCCAGGCTCCTCCATCCATGGGATTTTCAGGCAAGAGTGCTGGAGTGGGGTGCCATTGCCTTCTCCTAGAGCATTCCATCTAGAAATTCCCAGGCCTGACATAGACCCTTCACACAATTCAGGTATCACTACTGAATACCCATTTGAGAAATGAGGCTTCCTAGGCTCAGACAGGTTAAATGAGTGAGTCAAAGTCACACAGCCAGTGAGAGGCAGGGCCCAGAAAGGGAGCCGGGCTCCCTGCCTTGTAAGGCAAACTCTCTTCCGGGCTTCCGGGTACCATGTCCTTGGCAGCCAACCCAGGCTGGTGTGCAAACAAGAAGGAGAAAGCCATTCTAATATTGGTCTGAGTTGAACAGAATTGAGAAGATAAATCTGCCATGGGAGGAAATTACATCAGAGGGCTTGGATAGAAAGTCTCTGAATTATTGCTTATCTGGTTTCATTAAATGCATTGCTTCCTTCCATTCGCTCCAGGGGCTGAGATGACCAAGCACCTGTCTTCTACACAGGCCTGTGGTTGTGTGTAAACCCATAGGGGAAGGGAACAAAGGGATATGGCACAAATTCTAAACCAAAACCAGATGAGAGACAAGTACACCCACAATGGTACACACACACACCAGCAACCCAGAGGTTAAAGTCCGAGGAGGGCAGCTTGGGTCCTTCTGGCCCTTACCTGGAGACCCACAACAGTCTCTGAGGTTGGAAGTAGCAGAGACCTCAGCAGAAACAAGGCTCTTTGCCCACGGCTTGTTTCCAAGAGCACTAGGGGCAAACTGCTTGGTCTTCCCGAGCTGTGGCAAGGGCTCTTAGGCCGCAGATTCAGCCAAGGGTAAAGCTGGCAGCCACTGGCCCAAGGGCACCGGGCAGTCTACAGCGACAAGCACATTCTAACACAAATGGAAAGAAAGACATTCTGGCCAGGCCCTCCCTTCTGGCTTCAGGATGGCACCCCTGTCCCTGGAGCTGCCTGGCTTTTCCCAGGTCTTAGGAAGCATTGTGGTAGTGTAGAAATATTTATTGCCTAGGGTCGGGGTTGGGAGGGGTGGGGAGTTGGACGAGCCTGAGTTTGAATCCAAACTCTGCTACCTATGAGCTGTACCCACCTTGGATGAGTCACTTAAATACACTGAGCCTCAGCTTTCTCATCTGTAAAGTGGGGATAATAACAGTGTCAGCCCCAGAGGGCTGTAGGGATATAGATACTGTATATAAAGCATCTTGCCTTACCCAGCAAACAGCAGGCATCAAATGAGTGTCGATACCCTCCTCCAATGTAAAACAAAAGCTTTTCAGGGGTGGGCCCCTCCTGGGCCTATATCATATTAAGAGAGTGGGCCAGCCCCTGCCAGGTTCCCAGTTCTATCCCTCAGCCAATGACAACTACAGGGGCACTGCCCACAGTGTGGTCTTAATGCACAGTGCCCCTCACCTGGGGCTAGGCAGCCGCACCTATGGAGATGTTCATGGGATGCTGGGAGAAAAAGAACAGACCCAAATCAGCCCTGGTAGGGAAGACCACCCCAGCAAGTACTCTGGCGGGGTCTCAGCTAGCAGGAGGGGAAGTCTAGCAAAGGCACACCCTTGGCAGGAGCAGCAGAAACTGACCACAGCTGCTGAAGATGGAAGCAGAGATGGGCTCAGGACTGATCCATCATCCCTGGCTCAGAGCTCCCTGCCTCTCTGAAGCTCAGCTGCCCATGCCTTACTCCTCACACTACCAAGAACAGGCTCCTCGCACAGCCCTTCCCCTCCCTCACCTGGTCTCCTCAACTGGACAAGAAGCTCCCCATGGGCAGGGGAAGGATCAGTTTCACTGTGGTTCCCTACAATGGAGCAAGCCAGGTCTGTGTCATCTGATGGATAGCGGTGATGCTTTGGGCAAGTCACCCAGCTATCTGACCTACTTTTTACCTCCACAGGAGACTGACATACCCACGCACCTACCCTCCCAGGATGTTAGAAAGCCCAAGTGACCTTATACAGTCATTCAACAAGCATGCTGTGCAAAGCTCCAGGAGAGTAAGAGTGAGAAAGACAGACAGGATCTGTCTGTAAAGTTCTGTTCTCAAAGAGCTTACACTCTTAGTAAGAGACAAAGATCAACCAAGCACACAAACATAAATATCATGCATGTGTTCAATTATGGTGACTCTCAAGAAAGGCGTCACTGTGGTTTATAATCAATCATTGATGGCTTCAACAGCCATAGAAAGAGCTGCACATGAGGCAGGATGACTCTGGCTCCAGCAAGACAGTCAGGGGCCAGAAAGGTAAGAGAGAGGAGAGAGTATGAGCAAATAACCCACCTATGCAAGAGAGATCTCTATGCTATGATGCCCCTTCACAGAACAGAGGGCATTCATGTTATGACACATGGAATGGAGATGCCTACCAGGGAGGTGAGCGATCACCTTCGATTTGGAAGCCTTGAAGAAAGTGAAGCCTAAATCACACAAATAGGACTCACAAGAAAAGAGGGAAGAATGGGAGAGAGAAGGACAAAGGAGAGAAAAATAAAGGAAAAGGAAGAGGTTGGGGAAGTACATAAAAATAGAGAAAAGGGAAACAAGAAAGACAGAAATCTGCAGGAAGAAAACCCAGCTGGAAGAACGCAGAGCCTCTGTCAAGATCTCAGGGTGACCTCTGGGCAAGACTGTGAAGCCCACCACGTGATAAAGCTATTGCCACCTCTATTTGACAGGCATTGTCACTCTCCATGGCTCCTGGCCTTAGACATCCATTTGTTAAAACAAATCTTACATCGCAGAGGCTATTGCTTCACTGCTGGTAGGACAGGCTCCACACCAAATTAATATACTTTAATCAAGTCCTCTTGATTGATTGCGTTTTTTCATGATGGAAGGTCTGTCTCCCTCGCAGTCATCCACAATAAGGGTGGATGAGTAGCGTTCAGTGGATGTCATGTCTGGTGACTAGAAGACCCAGGGGCTCTGGGTGCCATCGAGGATGATCCAATAGGGTTCCAGACACTGCAGTCAGTTTTGCTTAATATTCAGCCACAGAATCGAGTAACAGAGCTCTTAGTCACAGCGTCAGAGTCGCAGGGATGTCTGGAGCAGCTGGAGCCCATAAAGGTCACCTTTTCCTCCAATACCTCTATGTGCAGATAGGAAAGTTAAGTTGGAGGCATTTGACCTTCCCAAGGTCACTGCTGCTTTCTGGCAGAGTTGACACCAGAACCCAAGTTTCTAAACTTGGGAGGAAACAGAGCATAGTATTCTAAGACCAGAGACTGGGGAGTCACAAAATTTCAGAAAGTCTGCCTGAAGCAGACAGAGAGGCGCTGAGGCCACTAGCCAAGCTCTACATTCACCAGGGACCTGGGATTTGGACCTCAAAGCCATCCCTGATGAGGTTATGTTTGCATCCAGGGAGATGCACTCACAGAGTGGATAAAGACACCACTGCTTGTCAAGTTCAGATTTCATCCTCAGGGCTTATCAGATCTCACCCGTGTAATACTCTAGGGATTAATATTAAGTTTACATATTAAGTAACTGCCCTTTGAACATCATGATCATACTGTACTTGATTTCTTTTTAAAAGCACTCCTTTATTTAATTCATGGAAATATTTAAAACAGATCACAATTTGCATAACCTTGCTTTGGCATGTCTTCATTTTAATTTTTTTCTTTATGGACAGAACCAGGGGTTTCTAGAGTCAGGCTGCCTGAACTATAATCCCATAGCCCCGTGACCTCAGGCAAGCTACTTTAGCCCCTCTGTGCCGGTAGTGGGCTGACTGTGTGTACTGCTCTAAAAAAATTCATATCCACAGCAGCACTATTTACAACAGCTAGGACATAGAAGCAAACTAAATGTGCATTAACAGTGGATAAAGAAGGTGTGGCACACACAGATGATGGAATGTCACTCAGCTATAAGAAGCAACGACATTGGGTCATTTGTGGAGAAGTGGATGGACACAAAGACTGTCATACAGAGTGAAGTAAGCCAGAAAGAGAAAAATGAATATTGCAAATCCATGCATAAATATATGGGAAATCTTAAAAAATGGTATAGATGATCTTATTTGCAAACCAGAAACAGAGACATGCAGAACAAATGCATGGATACCAAGGCAGGGTGGGATGAACCGAAAGATTGACATTGACACACACACATTATTGATACTAAAATAGATAACTAATAAGAACCGACTGTATAGCACAGGGAACTCTACTTAATGCACTGTGGGGACTTAAATGAGAAGGAAATCCAAAAGGGAGAGGATATACGTACACATATGGCTGATTCATTTTGGTGTACAGTGGAAACAAATACAGCACTGTAAAGCAACTATACTTCAGGAAGGGCTCCCTGGTAGCTTAGTCAGTAAAGAGACTGTCTGCAATGCAGAAGACCCACGTTCAATCCCTGGCTTGGGAAGATCCCCTGGAGAAGAAAATGGCAACTGACTCCAGTACTCTTGCCTGGAGAATCCTATGGACAGAGGAGCCTGACAGGCTACAGCCCATGGAATCACAAAGAGTTGGACACGACTGAGCCACCACCACATACTTCAATAAAAACTAATTTAGAGAAAAAAGAAGGGACACAAAGACCCTCAGAAGCCAATAAGGCTTCCAGGGGAACCTGGAAGCTTGGCCCAACTGTAAAACCCCAGCACTGCGCTCTCAGTGAGTAGCAGGAGATTTGGTGACAATGGAAGCTTCCAAACCTACACGGCATTGGTGATAAAAATTAAGGTCATTTAGAAACCCAGAAACTAAAGCCGGTCGGCCTCTGAAGGGAATTTTAATTTGTTAATGGATTTTCCAGCTGATGGCTGGGGAGAAAGATAGCAATTCACAATGGGTCTGATGCCAAAAATAGGGCCACACAAGCCAGCAAGTCTCAGAGAGTTCTTTCGTCTTTCTTCAATTGCATCAAGAACACGCTGTCCGGGGACGCAGATTTCTGCACTCCCCCACCCCCACCCCCATTTTAATCAGCTAATAGCAGATGAACACCTAGTGATGCTGCCAAGGATCTCTTAATCCCATCAGTCACGGGGAATGAGGGTACAGAGGGCAGGTGCCTCTCGTACCTCTGCCAGGGGGATGCAGGATTTGGCAGAAACCCCAGGGGCCAGTTTCTTCACTCGTCACCAGCGGTTTGGAGGGAGCCAGGAAAGAGAAGCAGGTGCAGCTCTCTTCCTTGTGCTTGCTCTGGGGAGGACATTAGCAGCAGAAGTATGTTCACTTATCCCACATATGATTACGGGCTACACTACAATGACTCAGATGGACCCAGTCCCCAAGCTCGTGGAGCTGATGGTCCAGCAATGAAAATGAATCTGACTGAGCAAAGCAAGGAGGGGATGCCACAGAACCACATTAACAGAGCCCTGCATTCAGTGCTGCAAAGAGAGGACTGGGGGTTGTGGGGAAGCACCCAGAGGGAGTCCCCAAGTGGGTCAAGAGAACAGTTTCAGACTTTCCTGGTGGGACAGCGGACAGGAGTCTGCTGGCCAATACAGAGGACACAGGTTCGATCCCTGCTCCAGGAAAACCCTATATTCTGCGGAGCAACTGAGCCAATGCACCACAGCTACTGAAGCCGCGAGCTCTAGAGCCCATGCTCCACAACGAGAGAAGCTATCACAATGAGAAGCCCACAGAAGGCAGAGAAGAGTAGCCCCTGCCCTCTGCAACTAGAGAAAGCCCATGCAGCCACGAAGAATCAGCACAGCCAAAAACAGAATAAAACTTCTCTTAAAAAAAGAGAGAGAGAGAAGAGCTTCACCCAGAAATGTAAACCAAAGGCCACCCACCTTATCCTGAGTGCCCAGAGCTGCTGAGAGATTCGGCCACCACCTGAGGCCTCTAGACCTGACCCTCCTTGGGAACAATGCCCGTGCTCACAAGGGTGCCTCTGTGGTGAGGACAGAAGAGAAAAACCCAATTTCTGAATCTTATTTTTAGCTGCAAGCCAAGCAGAAGAGTAGAAAGAAGCCACTTGACTAGAATCCTGACCACACAGAACGAGTCATTTAATCCTTTTTAAAAGCCTGTCCATGGGATCTGCCATCTAGCTGGCATCTAACTTGGGAAACTCTCATCTCATTTCAAATGACAGGAGCTTCTCTAGAAGAGCCACCAAAAGCCATTTCCCTGAGAAGTGCAATTTCTAGCCGTTTGTTTGTCCCGAAACTTGGACTCACACCCACATACACAGTTTTCTTGCCTTTAACAGAAAGCAGAGCTTTAAAAAGGAACAGAGAAAAAGTGGGATTGGGACCATCAGCCCACTCCTATTATGTATGAAGCTTTTACAAAATATCCTCTGAAGTCTGATTTTCCCACACTTGAAAACTAATTTCTTTCTTTTTGCTTCATTGTTGTTGCTAGGCACTAAAATATAAATATCTGTGCACACCGAGGCAGCTTCGCAATCTTTCATCCGTGACATTTGGGGAGAACTCTGAAGCCTGTATATGTGTATTGACCACCATCATAGTGCTTCAACCTTAAAACTACAGAGGAAGCAGGGAGAAGCTGGAGATCAGTGAAGTGAGGATGCTCACAAAAGGTCTCCGGAAGGGTTGGTCAGCAGCAGAGCTGGGTCTCAAGTGTGTGACACTGCAGGTGTCTGCTGTGAGCCAGGGGACACAGCCTTGCATAAGACGCACCCCAGGCTCCCACCATCAGGGTCACCTACAAGTGTGGCTGAAGGGACTCCATCATTCTTGGGGCTGGCAGAGTGGAACATGCAAACCAGAGCTGCCCAGGTGCTCATTTCCCAGAAGGATCGCACGTCAGGGTGCTCTGGCCAACCCCCTCTGTGCTATGGCCTGACCCAGGGGCATGGTGCTGCCTCTCACCTGGGTCAGACTCCCACTATCAATACTCAGCCTCCATCTTTCTCCTCGCCAAACCAAGAGCACAGGTGCCTGTGGAGTGATTTCTCTTTAGAAGAAGCCTGTTTTCCCCAGAATTCCTCAACAAAGGCCAGGTGACTACAATTGGCCAAGTTTCATCTGGACCCAGAACTGGAGCAGTACCATAAGGCAGGCACTCAGGAAGGTCCTAGAGCCCAGGACTGAACATTTATTTACATTTTTCAAAAAGTCGAGGCGGAGCTATATTCTGAGAGGAGCTGCTGACGGTGAAGTGGGGCCCTCAGCCTGGAGCAGTGACAGCCAGCAGAGCTTTAGCCCTGACTCCAGTGACTCTGAAGAGCTGCCAAATAGGGGGACGTGTTCTCTCCAGCTGTGTGGACCCAGACAGCTGAACAGAAGATGTAGAAAGAAGTTCCTTCCCACTTTCCTAGGTCAAGATGGGCCTCTGGGATAGAATATGGGTGGCATTTAGAGGAGGTTGGATGGTCCCTCAGTGGGGACACATGCAGTGATACAGGCATCATGTGGAAGGGTGGGTTGATGGGACCTTGTAAATTTCTTCCAACCCTGAGAGTTTCCAACTGGACAGAATAAACACAAAGCTCCGGGGAGACCTCCTGGTCACCTGACTGCAGGGCTCTCCTCTGGACCTAAAAATAAGATTCCCAGAGTCCTGATCCAAATTAGATCCTTAATAATGTGTCACCATGGCTATAAATATGTCTGTTTGAGGGCCAGTTAATATGATTATATTAATCAGCTACGCTCCCTAGAAGGACTACCAGCTCCCTTGCCGGCCCCAAACACGTGCATTCTGAGCAGACTGGGTCCTCGCACCCTCACTAAGCAGATCCACCATGGGGTAAAGGTCAGGGTGGTCATGGGTAGGCCCCTCTGCTTCCCCCTCTCCAACACCCCTGGGACATTCATTCCATTTTGGGATCTCTGCTGATCATTCACCAAGACCCCCATAAAGATAGGGCTGAATACAAATGGATAGAAGGTGTAAAGTCAGACACACCAATATGAGAAGTGTTAGGGCCTGAATCTTCCCCTCAAATACCTATGCTGAAGTTCTAACCCCCTAGTACCTCAAAATATGATGGTATTTGGAGACACAGTTTTTGAAGAGGTAAGTGGTTAAAACAAGGTCACCAGGGTGAATCTTGAGCCAATCTGATTGGCATCCTTACAAGAAGAGGAGATAAGGATACAGACACACAGAGGGAAGACCCTGTGAAGAGAGGCAGAAGATGGTCACTCACAAGACAAGGAGAGAGGCCTCAAAAGAAATCAACACTGCCAGCACCTTGATCTCAGATTTCTACCCCCCAGGACTGTGAGAAAATAAATGTCTGTTCTCTAGGCCATCAGTCCGGGGTGTTTGCTATTGCACCTTGAGTTGACTAATACAGGACATTTGGAGACTTCAAATTCTTTGTTTTCCCTTCCCTCAAAGATCAGCCAACCAAAAGTCTTGTACCTCGCTTTCACCAGTGTATGACCCCTGCTGGAATGTCAAGGAAAGAAGGGCAGTAGGGTGTAAGAGAAAGGGCACTGGGTCCCTGATCAGGAGAGCTGATTATTCCAGGCTCTTTCAACAAACTGTGTGGTCGTGGGGGCTTCCCGGGTAGCTCAGTGGTAAAGAATCTGTCTGCCAATGCAGGATCGATTCCTGCATCAGCAGGATTCCCTACAGAAGGAAATGGCAACCCACTCCGGTATTCTTGCCTGGGAAATCCCATGCAGAGAGGAGCCTGATGGGCTACAGTCCATGGGGATGCAAAAGAGTCGGACACAACTTAGTGACTAAACAGAAACATGTGGCCACGGAGCCACTCAGTCGTTTACCTTAGCCCCCATCCAGGCATCAGTTACCTGAAAGAGTTGAGCCAAGCAACACTGAAGCGTCCCTCCATCACTAAGGTTCTCTCCTTTCAACTTTAAGGCTTGAGGATACCAGCTAGCAAGGCAGCTTTGGGGCACAAGCTCCAGTGGGAGAGGCCCGGCAGGCAACGTAGGACAACAGCAAGAGAAGCACCAGAGGTCAGGGGTGATGCGATGGTGCTGTTGGGCTGCCTCCTGCAGCTGGAAGCTTCTGTTTCTGGCCGGCCCCTGTCCTGTTTCTGTTTACTAGCTGCACGGGCTTGGGTATTATCCCCACATCCTGTAAATAAAGTAACAAGAGTGTACATGCAGTATACTGATAAAACATCCAAGCACACTCACCATTACTAATGAACAAGAAGGAAGGGCACACTCCTAGGGGTATCTCAGGACTAACACCCAAGTCTCTCTGAGTCCCCACAGGCGACTCCCTGGAAGGCTGCCTGAGTCTTCAGTCAGAGTGAGACCTGGAGCTCCCATCTTCTCCCCAGGACAACCTTGGGCAGCAAACTGCTAAGCCTAAAGATGCTTCAGGAGACCAGCCCTGTGAGGGATGAGACGTGGAGAAACTGTGATGTGCCCCTTCCTTCAGTGTAAAGCTGCAGCAACCGTATGACGGGCCCTCACGTGTGCCTAGCTAGCCCTTTGCATTTTACATGTGTGTGCATGTGTGCCTTCAGTCATGTTTGACTCTTTGCCACCCCATGGACTATAGCCCACCAGATTCCTCTGTCCATGGGATTTTCCAAGCAAGAATACTGGAGTGGGTTACCATTTCCTCCTCCAGGGGATGTTCCCAACCCAGGGATCGAACCCATGTCTCTTGAGTCTTCTGCATTGGCAGGCAGATTCTGTACCACAGTCACCTGGGAAGCCCTTGCATTTTACACAGAGTTTACCAATACTATGACCTGAGTATTATCATTTCCATTTTACAGTTGAAGAAACCAAGGCTAAGGAGGTTAAGCAAGACAATGAGGTAGGGTGGGGGGAAAAAAAAACAAAAACCGTGGCTTAAGCTCTTATCTTGACTTTGAACAAAGTTATTTAATATCTTGGTATCAGATTGCATGCAAATGAAATCACATAGCTGACTCAGCCAAAGTTACTATGTGATCTGAGGGCTCCAGCTCAGAACTATTTCTACAATTCATGGATTCAAATGATCTCAGAACTGGTAAGGCCCTGGGCAGTCACAGCTCTGATTCCCTCGGTCTACAGGTAAGCAAACTGAGGTCCAAAAATTTCTCTGCCCACAGTCCCACAAGCTCTGGCCAGACTAGGGTCAGAGCTCAGGGGCCTATCCCTTATCAGTGGTCTCCAACCTTTTTGGCACCATGGAAGTTTCATGGAAGATAAGGAGGGGTTGGGTGGATGGCGAGGGCTGGAGGATGGTTTTGGAATGATTTGAGTGCATTACATTTATCGTGCACTTTATTTCTAATCTAATGCCACCAGGAGGTACTGGTCTGTGGCTCAGAGGTTGGGGACCCCAGCTAGACACTCTGCCCTGTCCATTTGCCTTGAAAATGTTCCTCTTTAGAAACCAACAAATCGCAAAGAGAAGAGCTTCTAGGACATTTGCATTGGATCCCGGGGAGAGGTCACCATGCCTAGTCCCCAAATCTGGATCCTTGCTCCAGGCTGCACTGCCGGCCTCTTGCAGTGACTTTCAGGAGAACTGGAAATGTGTCAAGTGCCCCTCTCACAGGATAAGGCTGCTGGGAGCAGCTCAGAGGACTGGAATTAGAAATTCTAATTATTTGAACTCTCAGAATGCACCAAAGGACAATTTATAATTAGCACATGTCAAAAGGCCATCCCAAAAAGGGACGCAGTAGAACTCAGAAAACAAAGATGGTCCAGAGAGGGATCAGGGAGCCCAGCTATTAGGCCCCTACCCCTCCCTCCAGCCCTAAGATCCAATCTACCCCCCATCCCCCCACACCTCCTGGTACTGGCCTCTCTCCTGCTGCCCTGTCCCAGCACCAGGTATGGGGTCCTTGTCCCCGCAGTCCTCCACCCTTTACAGCAGAGGCACTGCCACTGTTCTGGAAGTCCTTCCTTGCAAGGATCCCTCTACTCAGGACCCAAGCAGGTCTAACCCCAGGTCATGAGCTGGTTAGAGGCTTGTGGGTCCTGCCATCAATGGCTGCAAATAAAGACATAATGACCAGCCTCTTCGTGGGGAAGAAAGCCTCCATGGGACAGAGAATGTCATCACTGGCTGGTGCCTGTCAGGGCTGCCTCCTAGCTGGATTGCTCTTGTGATTAAAGCTCAAGACACACCTTACCCCCAGAAGGGACGGGGACAGGCCAGCATGGGAGGAAAGAGAAAGCTCCTTGTTTCTTACATATGTGAATGAATGAATGAATGAACGACCCATCTGCTGAGTTATAGGCCATAAATATTTTCTTGAGCATTTCCTGTGTGTTAGTTCTAACTTGAGATGGAGGTGGAAAAGTAATCAAATATGCAGAAATAAAACATGAGCTTGCCCTAAAGGAATTCCTATTAGCACAAACTTGACAGATTAAAAAAAAAATTTTTTTTTTTAAGGCATACCAAGATAACTGGCACCTGGAGGCAGGGATACCTGGTTTCTAGGGAGCATTCCTAGCTGCGTGACTTGCCTCATGCAGCGCATTTATCTGTCCTAAGCCTCTATCACTTGCTGCATGGAGATAACGCAACCTTGATTAACCAACAGGTGTTGCTATGGAGAACACATGATAAAATGCAGGGATAAGCCCTTTGGGATGTGCATACAACATAACTCATTATCATAACGTGAAACGCAAAAAGGATAGCAAAAAAGATATCTATGCTTTTTCATCTTCACTGGTCCTGCTCAAGACCGCACTCAGTTCCTTGGACCAACATTCCCAGAGAAAGGCAATTTATCAGGCTCTCACCTCTGTGCCCACCAAGGAACCTTTGCAATGTTGATTTCTTTTCCTGCCTGGTGTTTGTTGCCCATAGGAGAAAGAATGCCTCAATACCCAGGAGTATCAAGAAGGTTTTACTCCAGGAGCAAATATTTGAACTCCATTTGTTTGGCAGTGGCTGAGAGCACTGTTAAGAAGGACTCTGAGCCTGTGTCATGGCTTAGCTTTAAAGAGCATCCTAATAGATTAAGGGTATCTTTTACTAGGAAGGGATAGGAGGTGGCAGCTTGTCATTTATGACAGCGGTACCTCACTCAACCACATTCCTTGATTGTTTTTATAACTGGATTCATAAGTCATTCAAGAGTTAGCTGAGTATAGGTCAATACCCTGAACCAGATTCTTCCCTGTCAATTGTTAAAATTAAGTTCTCTGACCCAGGAAAGCTAGAAGCATAACCCCAGGGAGGAACTGTTATCCTTAGGAAATTAGCCCGTCTCTCAGCTCCTATTTAAATGTGCAAGCTTGCCTCAATCATGCTGTTTATAAACTGAGAACAATATCTCATAAATTCGGGTGCTATCTTCTGGGTCTAGAGAATATGGCCACACAAAACCATCCAACTAAAATATTCTGCAGGTACCAGATACCCTTTGAAAAGTGAAAGTGAAAGTTGCTCAGTCATGTCCAACTCTTTGCAACCCCATGGACTATACAGTCCATGGAATTTTCCATGGACTGTAGTGGAGTGGGTAGCCTTTCCCTTAATTTAATACCCTTTGAAAAGCCTTAATAGCCTAATTTAATACTCTTTGAAAAGTGAAAGTGAAAGTCGCTCAGTCATGTCCAATTCTTTGCTACCCCATGGACTACACAGTCCATGAAATTATCCACGGACAGACATGGAGTGGGTAGCCTTTCCCTTCTCCAGGGTATCTTTCCAGCCCAGGCCTTTATTTAATTCTGTGGCATCTTTTTAAAGCCTTTCAAGATTTCTGTCTTCAGTGTTTGTCAGGACAATGCAATCTCTGAGTTTATCATGGGCTTAATGTGGGAGGAATTACCCCATATGTGCAAGATCTACTCTGCTCGAGTTTTAAAGGCGACCTCTCCCTTGATATGTCATCATTCAGTGAACAGTCTTCCTTCCTAGGTTGTTCTGCTCACCATTTCTGTGCTAACTGCAAACAGAGCTGGGCTGCAGTCAAGCCCCAAACTAGCTATGCAAAAAGAGGGCTGCGCTAATGACCGCTGTGATCCCCAGCAGAAGGGGAAGGGGACAGGCTCTGTCCAGGCCCATGAGCATCATCTGTGGACCAGAAACACTCCAAACACAGCCTCAGAGAAGTACCAGGAAAGAGGGGCCCTTGGATGATCTTACATTTCCGTAAGAACCACAAACTACTGGAGGCAGGAAGTAGCTTCAAAACCATCTAGTGACTATAGCTGTGGAAACTGAGGCCCAGGACAATTAACCTGCCCATCGTCCTATCATAAGCCAGGGATAGTGGCTACAGATAACAGTATCACAAAACTGCATGTTTTTAAGTAGTTCATCTATGTGCCTTTTTGTATTTCAGATGGTTTCCTCCCAAGTCCTCTCATAAGATTCCCAGGATCCAAGTGTCTAAAAGCTCTTCTCTCAAGGCTGAAAAGCACATCTTGTACATTACACAAACTCAAAGTTTTTTAAATAAGTGAACAAATGAGGTTATATATATAATTTATGCATATAATTCTATAGAAAGATATCCAGTGTAACTCTATGATTATAGCCAAAAAAAAAGGAAAAATGAAAGAAGAAATATGAAGAAAAGGGGTGACTGTCCAAATCATGGGATATAAGTCATTTAAAAACATGTTTATAGAGTTTCAGTAACACATGGAAATGCTGATAATATGCTGATGTTAAAGATAAAAGCAGAACACTAAATTGCATGTACTCTATGATCTCAGCACTATAAAGAAAAATGAATGGTAATACTGTTAGGAGAAAATAAAGCAGAATGTGAATCGTAGTAGATGTTTCTGATGTGATTATGGATGATTTTGTTTCTGCCTCTGCACACTTCTGTTCTCTGCAAATAACTTGCACTGTGCCAGTAGGACCTCCAGAGACAGCAGAAGGGGACTAGGAAATAGAAAAGAATGTCCTCAGACAATATGCACCCTTCTTGGGATCTGGAAAGACACAGAATTTCTCTCTTCTCATATAAAGCAGCTAATGAAACAGAGACACAGGTGCTGGGCAAGGAGGCAGGCTCCTCCACAAGCCCCACCCACTAAGGCCAGCCGGTCACTCCTGCTCTGGACATTTGCAGCACTGAGTAGGTGCTGCCTTAGGACATCTCCTGAATTGCCACCCATGCATCTTGCCTTTGAGGCCAGTACTAGCTGCTGTTGAACCTTTCCTGTGTGTCTCTCTTGCTTCCCTTGACTGGACTGGGGGCTCCTTGGGTGGCAGGGCTTGTCCCTGCCTGTCATTCCTGTGCCCTCTCCCATCTCAAGCCTGCAGAGTTTTTCAATACTCAACACCTCAAGTCTCAGGAAATAATCTGCTCATCGCCTGACTGACTGAATAGGTGAACAAGGAGAATGGACCCATGGGGCAGGTTGGCTTTCAGCCAAGATAGAAGTCCAATGCACCTCCCTGAGGACCCGCTGACCTCACCCACTAGGACGCCAATGGGTATCAAGCGTGATGTAGGCCTTTGCCCTCGGCATCGACGACGAGATCGCAGGGCACTCAGACATCAGGATGTGTCCCTTCCTTCCCACCAGACCTGGGCTGGCTACAGGCCAGTGAAAGGGAAGGGCTGGCCCTGCTGCCTCCCGTCTGGCCACAGGATCCGGTTCCAGTTTCGGACCCGCATGAGGGTCTGCTGCGGTGACCCAGGGCTCCAGCAGGCAAATCCCAGTTGGAAAGCTCCTGTCTGATCCCATCCCACCCACCAGGCACACTCTTACACTCCAGCAGAGCAGATCTTCAGCTGAGCCAAAGGCACTCCCACAGGGCTGGGTTTACTTTTGCTAAACTATTAGAATGGCCCGTGCAAATAAGGAAATGGCTCCCTAAGGTCCCCAGGAGCAGGACAGACAACAAATGCAGGCCTGGGACAAAAGATTATATCTGACTTGCATCTTTTTAGCCGAACTCAAAGGTGCTACATACTTGGAGACAGTGGGTTGTGGCTCTCCTCTCTAAATTCTTCTGAAACCAATGGAACTTCTGCAGGCTTCTCTTAAGTGCTGGCCCCACACCTCATCCTACCTCCTGGTAAAGCCTTCCTAATAACTCCACCTCTAGTAGCCTCAACTGTTGGGAACCTTTAACTCTCCCTGCATGATGAACATGTTAAGACACACAGACATACATACATGAATAGTGTATATATGTTTTTTCCCCAATGAAAGTGTATTTTCCTTAGGAGGTGTCCAATTGTTAACAAATGGACCCAACAGCCTTGAATGAATGAATGGACAAAAAGTAGGCTTGTTAAAGGACTGATAAATTGCTAACTCCAAAGAACTGCAGGCAACAGCCTACAAAGCAGGCCTCCAAAATCATGCTTTCCCAAACCCGAGGAGATACTCAACTGAATCATGGTATTGTAAAAATAAAATAATAATGATAGTAAAAATTTCTTAGAACCTACCAGATGCCAGGTGTGAGACATTTTATATCTATATCACACAATCATTTTTTAAGTAAGGTGGTATTATTATTATTATTCCCATTTTACAGGTAAGAAAAATGAAGACTGAGGGCTACCCAAGGTTGAAGATACTGGAATCGGGATCTGTTGGGACATTGCTTTATCTCCATTGCTGGTCTTTCAGAGCTGCCCTTCTTGAATACAACATGGGCAAAGTCCAAAACTCTGGAGTATAGAGTCGGTAAAGACACGTGGAGCAGGTGGGTTCACCAGGATGCCAGCTGTTCCTGGGGACAGATTCCAGGCAGAAATTAGCTGGCCTGACTCGCCTTTTGCTAAAGTGCTGAGAAGACAATTCCCATCTTTCAATTTTATTTAATCAAAGCAAAGAATTCATAAGACTCTGTATTCATTCATCTGGCAGTTAAATATTTGATAACCCTGCAGTTGAATTTTTTATGGCTCAGTGTGTGGCGGGAAGCATTCCCAGGGAGGCCACTGCTGACCCTGGGACAAAGCAGTGGCCAGAAGCAGACGGGGCAGGGCTCTGCTCCACGCCTGCTCATCTGCCCTGACCACAATAAGATGCTCCATCTGGATCCCTGGGCCAAAGAGACACAGCTGCTGTTTTCTAAGTTCTTAAAAAGAGAGTCTAGAAAAGGAAAGACAGGTTATGGATAAAGCAGGCTGAGGGCCTGGCAAGGTCTGGGAGGGACCCAGGTGACTCCAAATGTCCAGGTTCCAGGAAAGGGAGGCAGCCTTCTCCTTCTGCCTCTTTCCCAGGTCACTAAACAGCGAAGAAAGCTTCTGAAAAAAGAGTATGCCTGGCAAATGGACAGCCATCCCCTCCATCTCCCTCCCGACTGACAGCACCATAGGAACATTCTGGACTTTTCCCTCCCCTTTCCAGCAACACTCCTCAGTCACAAAGGACTTCCTTATGCTCCTTGTGGCCCTCGTGAGGCTTGCGAGTCTGCAGAGCAGAAGAAGAATTAGGAGGTATCAGTGTTTCACATCCTCAAATGGTTTTCTCCAGGGCTAGAGAGGGTCTGTCTCCCAATCCTCTGCTTCCCATCAAGGTGAAATTCCAGCAGATTTTGCCTTCTCTGCCCCAAAATGCTCAAATCTCCTTTCAATTCCCAAACTGCCCCCAACTCACCCCCATATCCCCTGTGAGGGAGACACACACACCCCCCTTCCTCTCCGCCCACCACACAGAAAGAACTGGTATCTAAGCCTTCAGCTGATCCCCTCAGGTCAACACCCATCCAATTAATTTGTTTGAGGGTTTAGAGGGGCCAGGAGAGGAGATGCCTGCATTCCAGTAGCCAGCAGAGATTTCTGTTTTAATTTCTTTTTAATTGGCTGTACCACTAACGGCATATCAGGAATCTCTCCTTTCTGACCCTTCTCCCCTCCGCTCGTACAGGAGAAGGACGTCCCGACAGCTTGCCAGGAAGGGAGAGAAATGCCACTGCAGAGCCCAACTCATTTTTCCCGCTGTCCTTATTCATCAGCAGCCTAACGAGGAGTCGTGGTTCTGACATCAGCCCTCACCTCATCAACGAGTGGCTCATCAAGGCAGGCAAGCAGGAGGAAACTGACATGCCTCTCCTCCCAAGAAGAGCTACTGCCTCTGGATGGTAATTCCCGAGGTGGAGGGGCCTCCTCCCCAAGCTCTCTTGCTCCATCTCTGCTCTGCAGACACCCTCTCAGGGCCCTCGGCACTCTCCAGGGAGGACAGGAACCTTCTAGCAGCCCGTGCTGGCCCGGCTCCAGGCCTCTCTGGAGATGGATGTGTTGTCATTGGACACCATCACGGAAAAAGAAGAGGGAGTGTGTGGGCAAGGGAAAGCTGTTTGCCCGTTTTCCTCATTTAAGGATCTGGTGAAATTACGAGCAGAGCTTATCTCCGCGCTGGGACAATTCATGTTGCAAAAAAACAGCACCGAGACACATAAAGGGAGGAGGCAATTTATTTGATGCCTTGGCATGGTCACCCAAGCAATTACTGTAATGGCAGAAGGACACGCTGGACGGCCACCACCACCCTCCCCTCCTCCAGGAAGCCAGGCAGAATTTTCATGGCTTGCATTTGACATTTTAATAGAGGCTCGGCATCAGAGCACAGGGGAAGCAAGTTGAAGACAGGATTTGATGGATAGGATCAGGGTAGGAGGGAAGTGAAACGGCAGGGAGAAAAAATAAAGTGGTCCTGGGGGCAAAACAGTCTTTTGTGACCCAGCCTGCAGGTCCTCCATGGTCAGATTTTTGACTTTTTCTTTTATTATTTTAGGAAAGGGGATGTATTTTCCCAGAGGACAAAGTACGAGTCACCTCAGTAAATAACTCCCTAGAAATTTCTTTTATTGGATTATTTTACAAACTATAAAGCACTTCAATCATTGGATCCTGTTAGACTGGTGTGGTTAAGCACATTTTATCGAGGAGATCCACTTGCCCAAGAATCGCAGAGCTAGTGAGGGAAGCAATTTGGGAACCAGGTGTTTCTGGGCCTCCTCCTTTCAGGTGCTACCACCCTCATCATATCCAATTAATGGGAAAAACAATACCTGAGGCTGGATACCGAATACCTCTACTCGCTCTGCATGGTGCTAAGCATTTTACATCAATTATCCCCTATTTCCATCTTCATACTAAAGTTGGGAGAGAGTTGTTTAAACCCTCAGTAGTCAGACGGGGAAACCAGGTCTCCGAGGAGACCATTAGTAACTTACCCAAGCTCACAGAAGCAGAGCCAGGACTCCAACTCCATGCTCCTGCCAGGGTATCTCAATGGTTCTCACTTTTGCCCACACATCAGAATGATCAGCTGCAACAAGGAGTGCGGGGCCCCTACCCCCAGTTGCTGATTCAGGGAGTCTGGGGTGAAACCTAAGAGTTTGCATTCACAACAAGTTCCCAGGTGATGCTCAATGCTGCTGGTCTGGGAATCCCACTTTGAGAACACTGCTCTATCAAACGCTGCCTCTCATCACTCATCAGCTAAAACATTCATCCTATTAAGAGGTACGACACAAGTGTGCAAAGCTGACAGCAGGAAGCTACCTCTGTGTTGCACAGAACTGCTCTCAAGACTTGTTACCATAAATAGGGTACACACCATCCGTGGAGACACTTAAGTACCATCTGCATCAGTTAAACATCAACAGAGGGATGTTCTAAGCCAATTTACACTGAAAACCGCTCTGTTACATTTTTTTTTTTTTTTTTTTGGCAGTGCTGTGGGGCTTGCAGAATCTTAGTTCCCTGACCAGGGATCAAAGTGGTACCCCCTTCACTGGAAGCACAGAGTCCTAACCACTGGGCCACCAGAGACGTCTCAAAACTCACTCTGTTCTTCATCTGGACCTCCCCCTGCTGAAAGAGATTCAAACACCTATCCTCCAGCCAAGAGATTTCATTATCATTAAAACACTTCTGCAGAAATATGGCAAGCATTCTGGAAGAGCAGCTCCCATCAGCATATACCCCCCTGTGTGTACATATATACATCAAGAGCCATACCATATGAGTATTACATACACTGCAATATGTACACAGAAAGTCACTTAAAAAGCTCACAAAAATAGAAATTAATATTTTAATATTTTCCCCAGTATTCCAAAGGACAGTTTTGTACATCCTACTTTAGAGGGTGTTGGCCCAGAATGCATTGTCCTCCAGGATTCAACTGAGAATCTGTCAACTGCCCCCTGTCCCTGCTGAAGAACCACTGTGCCCGTGGTTCAGCAAAAATTGGTTCTGGGGAGACAAACCACATGGAAGTGCAGCGGAAACACAAGCCTCTGGAGCACGCCTGACTTCCCCTCAAAGAGTTACCCCAGTCAGCCCCCAGTACATCTCAAGTGCACCACCAGGAGCTTTCAGCCAAGGCTTCTTGATTGCCCAAGTTATTTTTCCAAAAGAGGATGAGAAGCATCAAGGAATCAGAGAGAAGACAGCAGCTGCCTATAAAAGCTGTGTCTTAAGAGCACAGAACGGAAGACTGAGCCTCACTTCTGGAGGCTGCGGGAGAGAGAGTACCAGATCAGGAGTCAGGGAGTCAGTCTCCATCAAGAATCATGGCGAGGCTTGAGGCATGCTCTGTCCACCTCTGCCAGGCCCACCCTGCCCACCTCGGGCACCAGTGTCTTCATCTGTCAGTTGGGGTACAGGGTGACCAACTGTCCTGCTTTGCCCAGGGCTGACTGAGGGTTTTCCCAAGATGCGAGACTCGCAGCGCTAAAACCACAACAGTCCCAAGCAAACCAGATGGTTAATCACCCTGGGTGTGGACCACGTACCAGCTCTTGGTGAGCCTCAGTGTTTATCAGCCCCACCCTGAGCTCTGCTGTGAGAGGTCCTGGGAGAGCAGGAGGGAGTCAGTGCCTGTTCTCAGGGGCTTTGCAATACTACTAAGATAGAGTTACTGCAACAATAGTAGTAGTAGTAATCGCCATCAGCATCATCATAATCCAAACCAAATTAAATGTCCATAGCAGATCAAAACAGAGGTTGGAAAGAGGGGCTAATATAGGCTGTTGCAGCTGGACAGACTATGGAGGAAGCCAGGGTCCAGGAGGAGCAGATAGGGCACAAACCCCAAAGTCTAATCTCTGCCTTCATCTTCCTCCTATCCCCCCATGCCACCATTGTCTGGAGCAGGACAGGGGAACAATTAATCCCGGTGCTGGAGTCTCATGGAATCCAAACCTGATGCTGCCCTTTTATTTTTGGAGCAATTTCAGTAATTACTGAAATTCTCACAGCCTCAGTATTTTCTTTAAAATGGGGGAAACTTCACCCCCCACTTGGAGAGTTGTTTTCAAGACTGAATGAAGGAACACAGGCAGAGTGCTTCAGAACTGTGTCTGAGGGCATGCGCTCCATCAATATTGACTGTTCTTCACCTCTGTTGACCCTTTTCAATCTATTATAAACCTACACATTATTTTGCCAACAAAGGTCCATCTAGTCAAGGCTATGGTTTTTCCAGTAGACATGTATGGATGTGAGAGTTGGACTGTAAATAAAGCTGAGCACCGAAGAATTGATGCTTTTGAACTTTGGTGCTGGAGAAGACTCTTGAGAGTCCCTTGGACTGCAAGGAGATCCAACCAGTCCATCCTAAGGGAGATCAGTCCTGGGTGTTCACTGGAAGGACTGATGTTGAAGCTGAAACTCCAATACTTTGGCCACCTGATACGAAGAGCTGACTCATTTGAAAAGACCCTGATGATGGGAAAGATTGAGGGCAGGAGGAGAAGGGGACGACAGAGATTGAGATGGTTTGATGGCATCACCGACTCAATGGACATGAGTTTGGGTGGACTCCAGGAGTTGGTGATGAACAGGGAGGCCTGGTGTGCTGCAATTCACGGGGTCGCAAAGAGTCGGACACGACTCAGCGACTGAACTGAACTGAAAGGTGTTTTTAAAGGATGGTACTCTGCACACAGCAAGAGATATTATGAATAATTTTGTGATGGATGATGGAGGGAGCAGGCTTAGTTCTGTTGCTGTCCACTACTCCTAAAGTCAGGGGGGACACAATATGAAGGAGAAGTCACAGAGAAGGCGGCCCCTGGCCCTGGCCAAAGCCCAAGGGTCTCTCCTGGCCCTGTTCAGAACAAGGAGCACACTTTCCAGCTGGAGCTCAAAGCTCCAAGCAGTTACCACAGAGAGGGTCTCCTCCCTCTTCAGCCCCGCAGGATGTAAAGAAAGAAAGTTACCTGGGTCTGCCCCCCCTGCTGTGAGGCTGTGTCCCCTCAGGCCAAGACAGGTCCCAGCTAAGCATCAGCTCAGGACCACTTCCAGCTCTTGGAAATGAGCTTTCTAAGAACATGGCAGGTTTCAAGACTCTTGCAGGTGAAATGTTCAGCAGTATTTCCCATGATCTCAGGCAGTGAGTTGATGCTGGAGACCAGAGAGGGTGTCCTCCTGCTTAAGCTGGTCTCTATCCAGGTCAGCCCGAGAAGTGGACATTAATAATCGAATCCAAATCTGTAAGCTCCCACACACATTTGGGTCTGAAATTCCACCACTAGGCATCATTTCTTTGATACTGATATCTCCTCTTTTGGCAAATGCTTTTTTTTTTTTTTTTGGTTGCCTACCGTGTCCTCAGAATTAGAAAACACTTTAAAAAGGAAAATTGAGATTCACTTCAGCCTTTTCCCTGAGGGTTCCTACAGGTCAGCTGGGGAGACAAATCACACAAACTGCAATACACAGAGAGAAGGAAACTCTATTACGCTTACCTTCAAAAAGTACCCTCTCAACTGTCCCTTCTACACCCCTACTGCACTTCCCACATAACACTCCAGTAGAAGCAAATAGATTAGTTGGCAATTGTTTTTTTTTTTTTTTGTAATTTCATTTTTTTTAATTTTATTTTTAAACTTTACAATATTGTATTAGTTTTGCCAAATATCGAAATGAATCCACCACAGGTATACCCGCGTTCCCCATCCTGAACCCTCCTCCCTCCTCCCTCCCCTACCCTCCCTCTGGGAGGTCCCAGTGCACCAGCCCCAAGCATCCAGTACCATGCATCGAACCTGGACTGGCAACTTGTTTCATACATGATATTATATATGTTTCAATGCTATTCTCCCAAATCTCCCCTCCCTCTCCCTCTCCCACAGAGTCCATAAGACTGATCTATACATCAGTGTCTCTTTTGCTGTCTCGTACACAGGGTTATTGTTATCATCTTTCTAAATTCCATATATATGCGTTAGTATACTGTATTGGTGTTTTTCTTTCTGGCTTGCTTCACTCTGTATAATAGGTTCCAGTTTCATCCATCTCATTAGAACTGATTCAAATGTATTCTTTTTAATGGCTGAGTAATACTCCATTGTGTATATGTACCACAGCTTTCTTATCCATTCATCTGCTGATGGGCATCTAGGTTGCTTCCATGTCCTGGCTATTATAAACAGTGCTGCGATGAACACTGGGGTACATGTGTCTCTTTCCCTTCTGGTTTCCTCAGTGTGTATGCTCAGCAGTGGGATTGCTGGATCATAAGGCAGTTCTATTTCCAGTTTTTTAAGGAATCTCCACACTGTTCTCCATAGTGGCTGTACTAGTTTGCATTCCCACCAACAGTGTAAGAGGGTTCCCTTTTCTCCACACCCTCTCCAGCATTTATTGCTTGTAGACTTTTGGATCGCTGCCATTCTGACTGGCATGAAATGGTACCTCATAGTGGTTTTGATTTGCATTTCTCTGATAATGAGTGATGTTGAGCATCTTTTCATGTGTTTGTTAGCCATCTGTATGTCTTCTTTGGAGAAATGTCTATTTAGTTCTTTGGCCCATTTTTTGATTGGGTCGTTTATTTTTCTGGAGTTGAGCTGTAGGAGTTGCTTGTATATTTTTGAGATTAGTTGTTTGTCCGTTGCTTCATTTGCTATTATTTTCTCCCATTCTGAAGGCTGCCTTTTCACCTTGCTAATAGTTTCCTTTGTTGTGCAGAAGCTTTTAAGTTTTTAATGTGCAGTTCCCTTGTTGTACTGTGGGTTCCCTGAGGCTGTTTTTTTTAACATTTTACCCCCAAACTTGGTGCATGGGATATAGCAGGCATTCAATTTGTCTGATTAGTTACTTAATGAATATTTTAATAAAAATAAAATTGAAACACAAGGCATTTGAGAAGGGCCATCATTTCAGCTGGTGACCCTCAAAGTATGGTGTTGAACCAGTAGCATCACCCAGGAATTTGTTAGAAGTACAAAGTCTTGGTCCCTACCGCTGAACTCTGGAGCCAGGAATCCTGAGCTGGGGCTGGTCTCTGTATTAACAGTATCCAGGTGATGCTGATGCCCACTCGAGTTTGAGAACCAGCGACCTCAACGTTTCTCATCAGATGCTTTCTACAAAATAGCGTTACTGTGCTCTTCTCTCTCATGCACCGGTTCACACGCACTTATGCACCTACAAAGCACAGTCAGGTGTATCCACTGGTCCTCGGGAGGCCCGTGGATGCCCACAAGATGGCAGGCAATGTGGTGAACAAGTTACCCCTGAAGACCCTCAAAGGCTGTTCCTGGTCAACATGAAGAAAAGCCACCATCAAGGCCATGGTCAACTGATCACCCTTCAGGAACAAGGAGCAAGGCCGTGGAGATGAATTCCTGCAACAAGAAGCTGCTCTGGGGAGAGGGACAGGCGGCATCCTGACACCCAGCAAGCCCAGACCTTGGGTGGGGAGGCGGAGGGGATGGAGCAGAGTAGCAGCTGACCTCTACCTGCTTTGCAGCCCAGTGTCAGGACTAGCAGGCGAAGATGCAGAATCAGTAGAGAAGGCAGGACGTATGAGGTCAAGAGGCCGGAGCAGCAGTCAGCATCCTCCTGTCACCTCGCCTGTTAACAGCCTCGACCTCTAAGCCTCTTCTGAACAAAGGGGCTGAGGTCATAGACTGGCAGCAGCCGGGCCCACAGCTCAGAGGCGGCTCTGTGGGTGCATCCTGCCCCGTCCTCTCCCGCTGAGCTGTCCTCTCCCCTGAGCTGCTGCAGCTGCACAGCTCCAACCCTGCAGGCAGACCCAGAGTCCAGGCCCCACGCACGGAGAGCACCTTAGTGCTGGAAGGCTCTGTGACCTAGCCGAGGAGCCAGCGCCCAAAGCCCTAGCACGCCCCAGGCCAAGGTGGCAGTGTTCTCTAGAAGCCAGTGGGATGGGCAGGACTCTGCTCCTGGTTCAGGAGCAAAGTTGCCAGGATTACCCTAGACCTGGTGTTCCAGGAACATAACTCACTTGCTGACACTTCACTTAATCTCTTCAGTTATGAAATGGGACAGCTTGGCCACCCTCTCAGCTTACAGGCCATTTCCCTTTAGCCCAGTATGGATGGCCAGTCCCTCCCAGACACCTGTGGGCAAGAGCGGAAGATGTTGGCTCCATGCTCAGGGCCACCCTCCTCTCTCCTGACCATCTTTCCCCTCCAGGCAGAGGGGTCTCGGAGCAATGCCAGAAGCCTCAGGCAGGGATAGAAAGGTCCCACAGCCTGCGTGTGATCTCTAGATTACAGGGTTTCCAGGTCCAAGCAAGATGCCCATCTATGGTTTTTTTTTTTTTTTTTCAAACTTTACAATATTGTATTAGTTTTGCCAAATATCTAAATGAATCTATGTTTTTAACTTCAGATAAACAAGAAATACTTTATTATTAATTTACTAAAATAGTATGTCCCAAATACAGCAGAGGACATACATAACCAAAAGCTCTATCCTGCTTATCTGGAATTCAGGTGTAACTGGGCATCCTGTGTTTTTATTTACTAAATCTAGTGACCCTTCTCTATTAGCCAGGTCTAGAATAGTGAAATCTGGCTTTCTCAAATCAGAAAACTCAGGAGATCACAAAAGAAAGTGACTTGAAAGTGATAAAGTATAAAATAAGATCTCAGGAGCATGATTAAAGTTGATTGTTTCATATAATGAGATGAAGGCACTAAATATAACAGGAACAGCTCTGGCCTCTGGTCAACCAACTCAGTTCTGGGTCCCAGGTCCACCTCAGACATTACCTTGGGAATCACTTTCCCCTGCCAGAACTACTGACATTTTGGTCCAGATAGATCTTTATTGTGTGTGTTTGGGGAGGGGGGATCGCCGTCCTGTGCATTGTGGGATGCTTAGCAGCATCCTTGGTCTCTACCCTCTAGGTAACAGAAACATCACACTCCAACTGTGTCCAATGTCCCATGGGGTGAGACTGGGGGCTCAGTCAAATTCACTCCTACTCAAGGATCCCTGAGTTAGAAGACTATATATCCTGATGTCTGCAGCCCCTGCCGACTTTAAGAGTTAACGATTTTAGGGCTTTACACATGGGTTTCTGGAAAAGGTTTCTCTTAAATATCCTGTTTCCGTAAAGAATCTAACATAGGATGTGATTTACCAAGGTTTCATTACATGGAAACCTTAAAAAATGTACTCCTACCTCTATTCACACTCACATTCAAAACTTGGCCTAGCTGGTTTCCAGTAAGCGACTCTGGCTTTCTGATGGCTTTACAGACAGCAGTGGCTTGATAATACTCAAAAATGAAATGACCAGCCCCCTGACTGAAAGCAGTGATTATCAGAACTTCTCAGCAGACACAGTTTTTATTAATACTAATATAACTAACGCCTCCAATATCTACAGTGTGTGGGGCGCCTTCTGCACACCAGGACCACCGAGGCACTTTGGATCCAGTCTGTCGTTGGCTGGTCGTCCTGCCCTGAAGAGCAGAGTTGCAAAGAATCTTGAGAGGTAGGGTGGCCTCATTGTAATCCTCACAATAGCCCTTGGAGGTCAGTACCTTTTGGATTCACATTTAATAGCTGGGGGGGAAAAAAAAGGGTTCACAGAGCTTATGCAATTAGCCTAAGGTCACGAAGGCCCACCTGACTCCAGAGCCTGTGCTCCTTCTACTATATAAACATTCTATCATATACAGTTCCCATCAGGAAAGGGAAATTCCCTCCTCCTGGGCCTCCATTCCTGCTCCTAAGGCTCTCGCCTCCAGGACCCAAATCTCTAGGGACAATACAAGGCCAGCAGACACAGTGACACAGCCAGCATCCCTCACCTTGGACCACACAGAGCCCTGGGCCCTCTGGAGCTGCCACACACACACAGCACACTGGCTTGTGAACGTCTCCAGACCTGGCTTTCACCTGGAACACTCTTTGTAACTCCAGTGCCAGGCCCGCATAAGGCACTCAAAAGATGCTTGTTAAGTGAGTCACTGAATGTCCATTTCAAACATGGGGACACCGAGGCCCACCTCATTCGATGCAGTTACAACCTAAGGGAAAAACCAGCTCTGGCTTTCAAATTCCCTTTGCCCTGCATCCAGATTCCCTTCAAGTGCCCATTCACTTTGTTTTTATAACTCTTCCAAGGATACCCTCATTCCCTTTTGTATCATGAGTGACAGGAGAACTGGTGGCCCCTGGGAGACCTAGTGGTCCCAAGGACTAGAGACCACTAAAGAATTCTAGAGCCTCGGCCTGGAACCAGAGTTTGGAAAACTGTGCGTCTGTGCCCTCAGTTACTAGGGCACCTTGAGTGGGGCTGCCTGGCTGCTCCGTGGCCCAGTTTCCCCTTCGGAGTGCAGGCCGAGCGAGATTCCCCCATGGTGTGCTATTATTACTTGGCACACTGAGGAATGAGGCTGCTGTACAATGAGGCCACCCCACCCCTCAAGATTCTTCAAAATTCTGCTCCTCGGGGCAGGACAACCAGGCAATGTAGGGCAGCAGCCGCTCCAATTAGCCAAGGACTGGGGGTTGAAGAGGGCATCACGGGGGTGAGCCGGTAAACAGGGCTCTGGAACACCCAGTGACAGGAGGAGGAACCACAGAACAAAAGGGTGAAAACCGTGGGCCTCATCTAGGAGGAAATGAGTTCAAAATTCTCACACACACACACACACACACACACACACACATACATACATACACTCTCCAGGGTGTCTAATTTTAGTAGCCGTTCGCCCCAGCAAAGCACTTTGCAAGCAGTTATTTTGAGAAATGCTATTAGCCACTGGGATATTTTTAATGCCCCTTGTGGGACAGGCATGTGTGACACAAACAGCAGCTGAAAGGCAATAAGCTTATAGCCTTGGACACGTCCAGGACCTGGGGGCCAGCCTCTTGGGATAGCAGATGGAGGGACTGGGCAAGCATCCCACATGCCCTGCTGGTCCCTCCCTCTGTGAATACCGCTCTGTTCATCAGAAATGGGCACAGATTTGAATGAATGAGAAGTCGCCCCCATCCACGACAGCTCAACTGCTAATGGGCCAGCAGAGTCTGAAATGATCCCCCACGAGCATGGCACCCCTCAGAGCCTCCCCACAGCTCACAGGTCATAATTCCCAGCCAAAGTCCCCAACCTAGCTTCCCACACCCAGCATTCCCACACAACTGCCCCTGGCACCCTTCTGGCTCTCTGCTTTCCTACCTCCCCTTACGTTTGCCCAAACAGACACCCTCAACTTGGAACACTTCACCCCACCTCTCCTAATCCAGCCACACAGAGTTCCATGCTCTAAACACCTATAGTAAAAGAGCTGTATCGGCCTGTGGGTGTTCTGTATGTGACAGCTTGCATTTTTGGCCACCTGTGCACACACAAGGGCTTCCCCATGGCTCAGACTATAAAGAATCAGCCTACCATGCAGGAGATCTGGCTTCAATCCCTGGGTCGGGGAGACTCCCTGGAGAAGGCGTAGTATTCTTGCCTAGAGAACTCCATGAACTGAGAAGCCTGGTGTACTATGGTCCATAGCGTGGCAGAGTTAGACACAACTGAAGTGACTTAGCACACATGCACACACGGGCACACACATGTGTTTCTTACTGAAAGAACTGCTACCACGTACTGAGTGCCTAGGAGGCACCAGCCATCCTCCTTAAACCCTCTACAAAGCTCAGAAAAGTCTCCTAAGGCAGGTAGTTTGGGATGGACAGGTACACACTGCCATATTTCAAATGGATAACCAGCAGTGACCTCCCGTAGAATACAGGGAACTGTGCCCAGTGTGATGTGGCAGCCTGGATGGGAGGGGAGTTTGAGAGAGAATGGATACATGTATATGTTTGGCTGAGCCACTCAGCTGCCCATCTCAAACTATCATAATATTGTTACCTGGCTACACTCCAATATAACTTCCCAGGTGGCATTGATAGTAAAGAGCCTGCCTGCCGATGCTGGAGACATATGAGACGCGGGTTTGATCCCTGGGTTGAGAATATCCCCTGGAGGAGGGCATGGCAACCCTCTCCAGTATTCTTGCCTAGAGAATCCCACGGACAGAGGAGCCTGGCAGGCTACAGTCCATAGGGTCACATAGGTCAGACACGACTGAAGTGACTTAGCATGCATGCATACTCCAATATAAAATAAAAAGTTTAAAGAAAAGAGAGAAAATTCTCCTAAAGGTCTCAGTTGGTACCTCACCATCCCAATTTTAAAGATGAGGCAACTAGGAGGTATAGGGGAAAGATGACATAAGGCAGGTTGTCCAGGGTCTCATATGCTGGTCTCAATAAGGCCATGGAGCGCAGAGGTTTAAGGCACAGATCTGGGGCCAGATGGTCTGCATCAAACCCCAACTTCGCATCCTGGAACCTTGGACAACGCCTCCTAACCAGTCTGTGCCTCTGTCTTTCCCTGAGCTCCCATGTGAGTGAAGTGACTAGTACTTATAAAAGCCCCTTTAAAGGAACCTGGCACCTGGCAGGCACTGTCACGGGGTCAGCTCTGACCCCTGCAGTGGAGGCAGTGGGGGGGTGGGTACTCTCAACTCCTATTTACTGGGTCCTGACAACATGCCACGTGCTCTGCAACTGCTCGCCAAGACCTTGTAGAAGTTTACAAAGAAATTAAAAAAGAAATGAAATCTTTTGCCTCAGAACAAAGCTAGGTGACAGGAATTTGACTGGGTACCTGAACACCAGTCTGAGTGTTAACTAGAGTTTTCCACTGGTCTTGTCTCTCTGGAAACAGTAACTGTGTTTTTCAGAGTTCCTGGCATGGGGTTGGGTCCTTTAAAAGGACTCAATGATAACTCTCAGTTTCTAGCAATGCTTTCTAAATGGGGGGCCCTAGGTGAAAATCATGACCCCTGCCCCTTCCTGGGGTTGAGGAGGGGGCTTCTCATCCCCTTCTCCACCTGCCCTCAGGCAGGTGTGGTGCTTTGAAAGCAGATGAGAGGCTGAAGAACACTGAAGAAGCCAGGGCTCATTCAGATGGCAATGAGCTGCCCATGGGGACCCAAGGCCCAAAGGTCAGGAATTTGGGACAAGCCGGCCATGCTGAAGAAGTCCAGAATTGTAAGGCAACAAGCGTGAGCTGGAGGCTGGATGGCAGAGAGAACGCAGGCCCAGCTGAGCAAGTGAATTATGTGTACGGTTCAATTTTAGGCACCAGGCAGATTTGTAAAGCTCATCACCCTCCTGCAGTTGCCTGCAAAAGGCCACACGTGGATACCACGCCTGTCAATCAGCACAGGAGGGGAGTGTGTGCCCCAGCAGGGCTGGGAGCACAGGGCTCCAGCAAAGAGGTTACCACTGTCCCTGAAAGTCCATGGTCTTAGCCAAGGACATAAGCTTTGCTCCTATGGAACACTTTTGTTGCTATTCAGTCACTAAGTTGTGTCCGAATCTTTGCGGCCACAGGGACTGCAGCATGCCAGGCTCCTCTGTCCTCCACTATCTCCTGGAGTTTGCTCAAACTCATGTCCATTGAGTTGGTGATGTTATCTAACCATCTCATCCTCTGTCGTCCCCTTCTCCTTTTGCCTTCTATTTTTCCCAGCTCAAGGTCTTTTCCAATGAGTTGGCTGTTCACATCAGGTGGCCCAAGTATTGGAGTTTCAGCTTCAGCATCAGTCCTTCCAATGAATATTCAGGGTTCATTTGCTTTAGGATTGCCTGGTTTGATCCCCTTGCAGTCCAAAGGACTCTCTAGAGCCTTCCCAACACCACAATTCAAAAGCATCAATTCTTCAGCACTCAGCCTTCTTTATGGTCCAATCCTAACATCCAAATATGACTACTGGAAAAACTGTAGCTTTGACTACACACCTTTGTCGGCAAAGTGATGTCTCTGCTTTTTAACACGCTATCTAGATTTGTCATAGATTTCCTTCCAAGGAGCAAACATCTTTTAATTTCATGGCTGCAGTCACTGTCCGCAATGATTTTGGAGCCCAAGAAAATAAAATTTGTCACTTCTTTCACTTGGAACATTAAGCGTAGCCTTTAACACACAACTCTGACATGGTGCCCATCAAATCCCACATTTCCTGTGAGCCTACTTTGTGCCAGGGAGCCGTTGTGCCTAGTTCTGCTTGTGAAACATTGAAGAAATCACTCCAGCCTAGAGTCTTGGTTTCCTCCCCTCCAAGAAGAGGATGATCTTGATCAAACACCCCACTCAGGCCAGCTGAAGGAGGTAAGCCCCAGGCCATGCTGGCCTCCCCTCTGCACAGTGAACAAGACAGGGAGAGGCTTCTGCCCTCGCGGAGGCTGTAAGTAACATAAAAGGGATGGAATCGAGCACTGAAAAATCAATACAGGGCTGGAGGAGGTACACATGCTTGACCATGTCTCTCAGTAGAATGGGATGACCAAGGCAGAAGACTTTGAAAGCCAGAGAAACTCACCATGTTGTGCTTGACCTGTGCAGAGGGGAGGCCAGCATGGCCTGGGGCTTACCTCCTTCAGCTGGCCTGAGTGGGGTGTTTGATCAAGATCATCCTCTTCTTGGAGGGGAGGAAACCAAGACTCTAGGCTGGAGTGATTTCTTCAATGTTTCACAAGCAGAACTAGGCACAACGGCTCCCTGGCACAAAGTAGGCTCACAGGAAATGTGGGATTTGATGGGCACCATGTCAGAGTTGTGTGTTAAAGGCTACGCTTAATGTTCCAAGTGAAAGAAGTGACAAATTTTATTTTCTTGGGCTCCAAAATCATTGCGGACAGTGACTGCAGCCATGAAATTAAAAGATGTTTGCTCCTTGGAAGGAAATCTATGACAAATCTAGATAGCGTGTTAAAAAGCAGAGACATCACTTTGCCGACAAAGGTGTGTAGTCAAAGCTACAGTTTTTCCAGTAGTCATATTTGGATGTTAGGAAGGTAGCCTCTATTTAGTCTGAGTGTCTCACCAACCAGACCACAAGCTCCCCAACAACTAGGTCCTAGCTTTCATCTCCCAGCCCCTCTTGAGCCTAGGGCCAAGGGCAAGCTATGAACTGGCAGCCTCTGCCCATAGGAGCTACCTGGATTCTCCGTGACTCACAGAGCAGCTTCTGATAGCCAGATTGGGAGGGCTTATCAGAAGTGAACTCCTCAAGGGCAGGAGCTCACATACATGATCCTTTGACATCAGTGGAAGCAGTTTCCAGGGTGTGGAAAAATGAGGTCTGGAAAGCTGGGTGTATTCATCTGCCAAGGGTTGCTATCACAAAGCTTCAAGAAGTGGGTGGCTTAAACAGCAGAAATTTATTGCCTCGCATTCTAGAGGCCAGAAGTCTGAGATCAAGATGCCAACAGGGCTGGATCTCCCTGAGGGTTATGGGGGAGACTCTGTTCCTCGCTTCTGCTCCAGCTCTGGTGCTCTGCTGGCCATCTTTGACCTTCCTTGCCTTGTAAGTGCATTACCCTGATCTCTGCCTCCATCTTCACCTGGTCTTCTCCCTGTGTGCCTATCTGTGTTCAAAGTTCCCTTTCCTGTAAAGACAGCAGTGCTAATGGGTCGGGAAGATCCCCTGGAGAAGGAAATGGCTACCCACTCCAGTATTCTTGCCTGGAAAATTCCACGGACAGAGGAGTCTGGTAGACTGCAGTCCATGGGGTCACAGAGAGTCGGACATGACTGAACAGGCACGCAAGTGCACACTACTGGGCTAAGGCCCACCCTGATGACCTCAGCTTGATCATCTGCAAAGACTGCGTGTCCTATAGACGGCAAATAGGCACAGGAAAGATGCTCAGCATCACTAGTTATCAGAGATATGCACGTAAAAACAACAAAGTATCTGTATGGGTCAGAACGGCCATCATTAAAAAGTCTACAAATAACAGATGCTGGAGAGGGAGGGAGTAAAGGGAACCCTCCTACACTGCTGGGGGCGGGGACCGTAAGTTGGTGCAGCCACTATGGAGCTCAGTGTGGAGATTCCTCAGAAAACTATAAACAGGCCTACCATATGATCCCGCAATTCCACTCCTGTGCAGACAAAATTATAATTCAAAAAAGCAGCACCACTCACAATAGCCAAGACGTGGAAACAGCCTAAGTGTCCATGGATGAATGATAAAGAAGATGTGGTACATCTCTACGGTGAGATACTTGTTTAGTTGCCAAGTTGTGACCGACTCTTTTGTAACCCCATGGACTGTAGCCCACCAGGCTCCTCTGTCCACGGGATGTCCCAGGCAAGAATACTGGAGAGAGTTGCCATTTCCTTCTCCAGGGGATCTTCCCAACCGAGGGATCAAACCCATATCTCCCTCATTGGCAGGCAGATTCTTTACCCACTAAGCCACCAGGAAAGCCCCAAAGAAATGCTGCCGCCGCTGCTGCTGCTGCTAAGTCGCTTCAGTCATGTCCGACTCTATGCGACCCCATAGACGGCAGCCCGCCAGGCTCCCCCGTCCCACTCAGCCATAAAAAAGAATGAAACAACGCCATCCGCAGCAACACAGATGCAACTAGAGGTTATCATACTAGTGACGTCAAAAAGAGAAAGACAAATATGATACCACTTATACATGTAATCTAAAATATGACACAAATGAGCCTATCCCGGAAACAGAAGCAGAGCCACAGATATAGAGAACAGACTCGTAGTTGCCAAGGGGGAGAGGGTTGGGAGAGGGATGGAGTGAGAGGTTGGGGTTAGCACCTATAAGCTTTTATATACAGAGTAGATAAACAATAAGGTCGTACTGTATAGCAGAGAACTTTATTAAATTTCCTATGATAAACCACAATGAAAAAGAATAGTAAAAAGAACGCATGTATATATATACATATAAATAATAAATATACATATAACTGAGCCACTTTGCCATACAGCAGAAATTAATTTAAAATTATAAATTAACTGTACTTCAATGTAAAAAAAAATATATGAAAAGAAAACAAAGACTGTATTTCCAAATAAGGTCAGTCACATTTATAGGTACTAGGGGCTGGGATTTCAACATCTTTTGGAGCGGACATAATTCAACCTGCAATACTTGGGTTCCCTAAAGAAAAAAACAGGTTTTTTTAAAGCCAGTTGGAATTCCTAACATTACTAATATACTGGGGCAGAGCCCCAAGAAATAGGCTACACGTCTGAAAAAACTTCCTGGCTCTGTCCCAGCCCGGGCCTTTGTGGCCTCGTGCCTGTAACACTAGACGGACTCCTAACTGTTTGCCCTGACTTTGGTCATCCCCTTCCTGTGCCCTCCAGCCTCAGGCTGCCTGACTCTGAGTCATAGCGTTGAGTCCCAGCCCCAGCATACCACTGTCCTGCTCTTCAAGCCTCCGACGGCTGCCCACCACCCAGAGGACAGAACACGACCTTCCCTGCCACCTTCTGCACCCCGGTGAGCACACCAACAAGAATATGGGCCAACAAGTGCCCTTGACTTCTTGGGCCCTGTTGTCTCGTTTGTGAAAGAGAGAAAACACAAACTTCCCGGAATGCTCCCCTGAGACACCAGCAGGAAGCCCAAGCCAAGGCTTGCTGCCCTAGAGGCTGGTGCAGGTGGACACAATAGCTGTGCCCTGGCCCAAACCCAAGGGGCTGGGCAGAGGATGGCAAGAGACCTCAGGCCAGAGACAGGCGCTGCTTTTCCCCAAGGGGGAGGCAGAGGGCTGCTGAGCCACTCCTGCCTTACTCCCTGAGGTTTCTCACGGAAGGCTGCCAGTCTCTGAAGTCTTCCTCCCTGGGAAGCTCGCTGGTCCCGAGGCTGCCTGAGACCATCCGCCAGAGAGGCTCAGCAAGCATCGGTCTGATAAAGACGCAGAGCCCTCCTTGGAGGCCTTGGAAGAAGCCTCACTGGGGATGGACAGCTTTGAAAGGCACACAGTGCTCGACGTCTTGGCTTTGATGGCTCTCACCCACCTCCAGGGCCCCTAAATTATCCCTGAACCACCTGCACCCACCTGACCACATGGCCTAGCCAGCCCATCTTGGATCCCAGACCCTCCCTGACCATCTCACTGACAACAAAATCCCGTCTATGTGTTACCCTTCTCATCAAAATCCTCACCAGGGGACTTCCAGCGACCTGAACACCTCATGGCTGTTACAAAGAATATTTCAGGGACTTCCCTGGTAGTCCAGGGGCTAAGACTTCATGCTCCCAATGCAGGGGCCCTGGGTTCAATCCCCAGTCAGGGAACTAGATTGCCCACGCAGCAACTAAAGATCCTGTGTGCTGCAACCAAGATCCAGCACAGCCAAACAAATAAAATAAATAAAAACAATTAAAAAAAAAAAAAGACTATTCCAGAAAAAGCACCCTTCAAGGAAGAGATATTGAGCAACTTGCCAGACCAGAAGGGACCCAAAGCAACACCATGTTAACTGGCTCTCTTGATTTCACAACAGAACATGAGGAAGCTCTGAACATTCTCATTTTATAGGGAAAGTAACTAGCATTCCAAAACATTGAATGAGTTTCCAAGAAGAGAGTGAAGTAGGGGCCTGATGCTACCCACTGCATCTCCATGGACTTATTTCCCTCCCGCTGCCTACTGGCTGTCTTAACCTGGTGTCCTGTAGGTACCTCAAACTCAGCCTCTCCAAACTCATTGTCTTCCCCTCCTTGAGTTTCCTGCTCCCCTTCCTCATCAGCCCCCTACCCTCTGACCTTGCTCCCCTGGATTTTTCCTCCTCACAAGGTCATCAGCGTCTACTGTGTTGACAAAGCAGACAAAGGGACCAGGCCCCCCTGACCAAGTCTTTACAGAGGCCAATACATGGCAGTAAGAAGCATCTCAGGGAGCAGACCTCAAACGTGCCTTGGGAGTTAACCACCAACCTGACCATGTCCCCTCTTGGTTCTCTGTCCTCTCATTGGAAAAACCCCACCATCACACCTAATGAATTTTCTGAAGGCAAACAGTGCTTAATTACCCACGGTCATTTATGAATATCAACGTCCAGTGAGGAAAGATCATCCTTTCTCAGCCTGGGAGCCAAGGCTGTTTGCTTATCACATGTAATGCCTCTGGAGTGTCAGGTTTCTCGGTAGAAGTGACTGTCAATCAACTAAACCTCAAGGAAGTGAGCGTGCCAAGCACCAGACCCGGACGGATTTGGACATGGTACACCGAATCCGTGCCCCGTGAGCATGAGTGAGCACACACACTCAGTCTGCTCCTGACACCACTGCCCTCACCTCCAGACAATGAATCTATGCCCCGTGAGCATGTCCACCTCTGGGTTCCAGAAACCCCCAGACAGGCTTCTACATCCTGAGTTCCTGGCCTGAGAGTGATGTGTAAGGAGAGCTGGCAGAGGACCAACTCTTTATTATAAAGTCTCTTAATCTACCAAAACAGACCTCAGTTTTGCCTGACTTTGATCACCAAGACCAATGTTGCCAGAATCATAGAAGCTGTGGTTACAGTGGACTTATCCAACTCAACGCGTCAGATCCAGAGGCCACAGTCGTCTTCTCCTGCTAAGACTGAAGATCTGAAGTGGGAAGAAAGGGAGAAAGTGGAAGAAATAAGCAGAGGAGAAGTCAGACAGAAGCAGTGACCCATCCCCTCCCCACACTCACGCACGTAGGAGGTAGAGGGAGAAAGGCCCTTCAACCAGTCTCAGAGGGAACCGTCCATTAATGAGTTACCATGGCAACTTGGCACAGGCTGTGATGCCTTCACATCCAGATTCCTGTTAACATAACCAAATGAGGACTGCAAGCCTGGGGAACTTGCACAGCTCAGGAAACCAGGCACAGGTGCCATCCCTGTGCCATAAATCTAGAAGAATCTCTGGGGGGAAAGTGATGAGGAAAGAGAGAGGGCAGTGGGCCCCAGGGCAGATGTGCTTCTTGAGAAGTGGCAGAATGGCTGTGCAACCGGGAGTAGAGGACATCAAGACCCGCAGAGCAGAGCTGCCCAGACTGAAGGACTCATCGGGACATGAGCCAGGCAGGGGGCAGACAAGCCGCACACATCAGGTTCCTCTTGTCACAAAGGAGCCTCAGCACAGCCCTGGGAAGCCCTGGGAATCACGTGGCAGACACACCAAGAAGAGAACTGGCTGGGGGCAGGGGCTTGTCCCTGACGCGGCAGGTGGCAGCTCCAGGAAGGAGCGCGAGTTCAAGCACAGTTTGTACCCAGCACGGTGGCCAGGCCAAACAGCGAGCCAGATGCAAACAGTTGGCTCTCGGTGCAGTGGGCTCACCAAACTGGGGAAGAAATATCACAGGGATTAAGTTTCCCTTCTGGAACAACTCAGAGCTCGAGCTCATGAAGCCTGGCCTTACAGCCCACTGGATCTTATAAGACCTCATTTCATCAGCCCGTGTTCTGGTGGAAAAGCCAAGAAGATCATTCTATCGGCTGTGAGGTGGACAGAAAAGGGGACCCAGGAAAACTGACCCTCCTGACATATGGACAAACACTGTCCACATTTATGCATGAAAAACACAGAAACCTCCCACCGGAGTTGTGAAAACATTCTTCACCCCAAACAGCTGAGAACCCAGCACTCAAAGTGAAGAAAAAGATTTGTAAATGACAGCCTGGCTGGGAAGGCATCGTATCAACATGGCTAAGAGCACAGTGAAAACTGCATGACCCTGAATTCCAGCCCCAGCACTCACTAGAGGGTGAAGCTGAGCAAGGTTCAACATCTCTGAGCATCTGTTTCCCCAGTCTATACAGTGAGTGAGGATACGCGAAGTACAGGCCTCTCAGACTTATTCTAAGGATTATACGCAGTGAAGCAAGCAAATGGTTAGCACTTAGCCTAGAGCATAGTTCCCAGTACCCGAGAGCTCCTATGATAACTGAAGCGTTAAGAAACCATCTTTTCTCCGTCCGCAGTAAAAGTTAAGGGAACTTCTGAAATCATATGTGTTGTGCAGGACAAATTTAAAAAGCACTCCCAAAATGAAGAAGAAAGATGTGAGCAGAAATACTGTGAGATCTAAGACAGCAGGTTATACAAAAAGATTGCACATCTAGAGGACAGGCAGACAATCCGGAATGAACTGAATTGAAAACCTCTGAAAATTCCAGAAAACCTCCTAACAGTAAAGACAGAACTAGGTCTGAAGGTCAAAATGCTCACTGATAACTGGGTACATGTTTATTTATTTCTTTCATGATGAAAATATAAACGCCTCCAAACAGAAGACGGCACGTTACCTACGAAAGAAAGAAAACCAAGGCAAGTATCTGACTTCTGCAAAACTCAAGGGCAGGGCCAAGTTGTCACATCGGAAGATACAAAGTACACCAAACAAGTACACATTTTTCAGGAAAGCCCCACGGGTGTTAAGCTTTTCCATTTATGACCAAGACATTAATCAAAATAAGGAATTCAATAGTAGGGGATGCCTGTGGGAATAAAGATCTGGCAATGAATACTCCCCATTAGGTCTAAGTTAACTGTTATAACTGTGACATATCACTAACCAAAATGAAAATTAAAAATAACACTTCCCTAAAGGGAAGATGACAATGTAAGAACTGTTATAACACAGGAGAGATTTAGAATACCAGATTACATAATAAAAGCACAAATGTAACATTTTACATGTAAGGGGGTGAAAAGATAGAAAAGCTTTAAGTTATTTACCTTACTTGGTAGGGAGTCAAGAGAAGCTGTTTCATTCTGAACATTAACCATTAGCAAAATATGGTTCAATAACTTTAAGCATCTGAGAAACAATGAAGGTAGAGCTAACATTCTTAGTGAAAAACTATAAAACAAAATTTTAAGTGGTTCATTTGAGCAAGACAAAGGAGTCTACAAAGAAACATTTAAAAGAAAAGAAAGCCAAAATATAGTCACTGTTAGAATAAAACACATACACACAAACATATATATACTATAAAACATGGTATAATATATGGTGAATAAATATAAAATTAAATCATTGAAAGGACTGATGCTGAAGCTGAAGCCCCAATACTTTGGCCACCTGATGTGAAGAGCTGACTCACTGGAAAAGACCCAAATGTTGGGAAAGATTGAGGGCAAGAGGAGAAGAGGGCAACAGAGGATGAGATGGTTGGATGGCATCACTGACTCAATGGACATGAGTTTGAGCAAACTCCAGCCAACAGTGAAGGACAGGGAAGCCTGGCATGCTGCAGTCCATGGGGTCACAGAGCCAGACATGATTTAGCGACTGAACAACGATATTTTTTATAAGAAATGTACCCTAAACAAATTGATAAAGTTCAAATTAAAAGAAGGGCCAAAAATATATTAGCAAAAATCAAGTAAAAGAAAATAATGCCGTATTGGAGGTGTCAGTATCCAAATAAAGGGATTTTCAAGAAAAAAAAAAAAAAAGAGAGAGAGAGAGAGATTAGACAATGCAAGAGGTTTATATTGAGAAAGCGTGTAAGCCAAAGTGACCATCCAGGAGTCAGGGACTTGATCAACTAAGTAGGAAAGCATCAAAACATATAACAGCAAATTGCCAAAAATAAAAGGAGACAAGTGACGGAAACGCAGTAGCAGTAGGCGAGTTGATCAAACCGCTACTGCTCTGTCATAAATTCAATTGGCCCAAACTAAACATAATTCTGAATGATTAGAGAATGGCATTCGTGGTAGGAGACTCCAATCCTTTGTTTGACAAGCGAGGAGACTGGGATATGGAAGATCAGTTCTCAAAATGTGGTCCCAGGTCCATAGCATCAGCATCACCTGGGAACTTCAAAGAACTGCACATTCTTGGGCTCATCCCAGACCAATCAGAATCAGCAACTAGGGGGTGGGATGATCCAGTCCTCTAGGTGGTTCTGATAACAAGTTTAAGACTGGGAGTCACTGATGTGGTGATTGAGCCCACAGACTCTCAGGGCCAGGAGCACTGAATCCCATTTAATTATTGCTGGGTGACTTCTGACAAGATGCTTAACCTCTCTGTGCCTCAGATTCATTGTCCACAAACTGAGGAGAATAACAGCACCTCCCGTCTTGGGATGGCTGTGAGGATGGGATGAGGTCACCTCTGTAAGCACTCACAGTGCCTGCAGTGAGATGGCACAAGGACGGCCCTCGATCAGATTCAGGGCCACATGGAGAGCTCCCGCTTGAACCCTGCTGCTCTCCCACCTCCCAGCTCAGTGAACCTTCTTCTGTACCGACTCCTCCATGCTTGTGCCCTAGAAGGATGTGCCGCCCCCGTGAGAATAAACCAACGCCATCTCATGGTTGGTCCCTTGCCTTCTGCATGAGGCTGCGCCATAACCCCCTCCTCGACTCTCTCCAGCTGCAGCTGATGCTGAGTGACTCACTGAGCTTGTCATTTCAGGGCCTCCGTCCCCAGCCCACACCGCCCTCCATCCCTGCCTCCCAGCCCCATTCTTCCTCCCCAGGCACCTCTGCAGAGCTATGTAGACGCAGACCAAGACTCCAGGTGCTGGTCTCTGCAGAGGCAAGAAAGCCCACACTCAGGGGAGCCCCAGGCACGTGCCAGAACACAGCCTTCAAGTGCCAAACAGGTGCTTCCCCAGGCGGGTGGGGAGCTAAGGCGGGCAGGCTAAGGCCTCAGGCCACACAGCAAATTCTGTGCCTATAAACAGACCAGGGTCAGGTACATCCGAGTTAAATGAAAATGTCCCAGGAGGCAGGAGACACTTTTTCCACTCATAAAGATGTAATTCAAGTTTGAGATACAGCAGGGATTTCACTATCGCTGTGTGTCATCACAATGAGATCATACACCCAAGCATCTTAGAGCTACAAGTGCCCTACAAATAACCAGTGTAACCCCCTCCTCTGGCAAGTGAGACCCAGGAGACAGAGAGGCTCTGGGGCAGCCCCAAAGTCACACAGCAGAAAAACCTAACAGCTGGGACTAAAACACGCATCTGAGGTGCCAGCAGCTTCTCAGTGCTATCTCAGGCTGCCATGAAACAACAGCTGTGGCGCCTGGAAAGAGGGGGAAAAGTCATGAAAGAAGTTTCTACCTGACACTTCCACTGGTAATCATGCTCTGACACCAGAAGCGCCTGTTCTTCATAGCACTTCTTCTCACATGGAGAAAATGCCTCCCATAGTGCTTTATCTCTAGTTGAATGTGCCAGGAAGATGGGAAGACTGAAGCCAGAATGCTTGAGTAAGCTGCCCCTGAACCCTTTCTCAGCTTATTTCCTCCACTCAAGATGCCTGCCTCTCCCTGCTACCTGCCCTAAAGTGCCTCCTCCTCCGGGTAGAGTGTTTCATGAAACCCAGAGTTTAGTTTAGGCTCTTAAAGACAAATTCAGAAAAGCCTGGTAGCTTTCTTTCACATTGAAGAGGTCATTAAATTCATACCATTTTCGTAAGTAAATTTCTCAGAAGTTCTGAGCACATCCTCTAGGCTCTGGCTGCCCTCCCGTGTTAATGGATCTGCTTCCAGCATCTGGCCATCAGATAACAGCCCAGTAACTACCCTGAGCTGGGCACTGCTCCAGCAGGTGAGGCTGTGAGGGTGAATCAGGCAAATCCCTGCCTGCATGGAAGCTGGCATTCTGTAAACCATTTCTCAGAAAACCCAAAAGGAGCCAAGGACTGGTCCATCCTCATGTTGGAATTGCAGTGGAAGGTGCTATGGGATTCTTCAGTGCAGAGAGGGTCAGTTACAATGTATCAAGCATGAAAAAACTTTACTTATTTAACAAGTTGGACTGAGGGCCAGAGCAGGTGACTTGCCCAAGGTCACACAGCCATGCAACATTCAGCACACCTGAAAGGGGGGTGGGGTACAAGGAGGGGACGATCGCAGATCGCAGGATGCAGAGGGGTGGCCCTGGAGGGTCTCTCCATGAGGGGTACCACTGAGTGGCATCATCAGGTGAAGTGTTCCCAGTGGTCCCCTTTTGGGTGATGCTCCTGCCTGAAAGAAATATTTTTCTCATACTGATCCCCACAGGCTTACACTGCACTGGCTATGTCATTTATTCCACATGTACTTTTCAGTCTTACCATGTTTCTAGCTTTTATGTCTCTCCTCTGGGAAGATGGAACACAAATGTCCCTTCTCCCATCATCCTCTGGACCCAGGGTCTATACTGCTGGAGGGACTCAAACCCAGCTCTGTGCACCCATCACGTCTAATCCTTCATCACAGTCTACACTCTGCTGGAGATCAGCCACGGGGTGGGAAGGCAGGCAGTGACGGGGTGACAAGCAACCAGGTGTGAGGGGTGCTGAACAGGCCAGATCACTGCACACTTCTCCATTACAACCTCCACAGCTACGAAACATGAACACCAACTTCCCATCTCAGAGCTGGGGCTGCCCTGAAGCAAGGCTTCTGCAGGTAAGGAGTTTCTTTAAAGTGTTCCATTTTCTCTTTTAAAATGCCTACATATTTGCATTACTCCCTGTGATAACTATGATTGAGTATTAAAGAATATGTATTCCCAAAGCCTCGAGAAGAACTGTTTCTTCAGGAAAATATGCCATGTTTATACTGAGGCTCCTAGCACTCCCCATGAGGCCCTGAGTTGTGTGCTTCTAAAGCTGGGAAATGCAGATCCAAGAGATCTGGGTCCCCTGAAATTCCATGACCATCTGTTCATTCATGCCATCCGCTCATTGATTCACAGCCCGGAGGAGCCCCAGGTTAGCGACGGGCAGCTGAGTCAGCAGCTCTCAAGGCAATCACCTCTTCTCCCACTCATGAATCACTAACCTGCCGCCCCTTGCTACGTGCCTGGAAATACACAAGCAGGCCTGAGTGAAGTGGCACCTGGGCAGCAAGTTGTTACCAGCAAGAACCAGTCCAAGCGAGGTCAGGGCAAACAGCAGAGCAGGGTGAAAACAAAGGCTGAGCCCCACCAGACACCCTCAGCCATCTGTACATTTACGCATGAAACACTATGGCATATTTGCCATGCGCAAGGCACGCTGCAGTGGTGATTCAGATTTTCACAAAGCTCAAGGAGGTAAGACCAGTATTCAGAAAACTAACAGAAGGCCCAAAAGTTTAGTGCTTTAAGAGAGGGAATGGGGGAGGAGAGTGCTAGTTAGAGGAAGGGGAGATGACTTCTGGACTGAATGCCAAAAATAGAAGCATCCTGGAAGAGCTGGCTTTGGCCCTAGGCTATGAAAATTAGTGGACCTGAAGGGTTAAAAAACAAGGAAGCAAAAAGGACAGAACATCCTACCACACAAGGCAGGAAATAAAGATGCAAGGCCAGGGATGTGGAGGGAGGGCAGACAGGGGTGAATTATAGAGATCTTTGAACACCAAGAAAAGATGTTTGGGCTTTCTGTTTTCCTCTGGCTAATGAGGAGTCAGGAAAGGGCATTTGATGAGGAAAGTGAAATCATCAGCTAACATTTAGAAAGTTTAATTGGGTAGCCAGATGTCTGACTAATCAGAAATGAGAGGTGATGGGGCCATCTGGAAGACTATTGCAATAGTCCAAGCAAGCAGCAACGGCAGCCTGAACTAGGCAACAGAGAGAAGGAATGTACACAGAGAAGGACTGGGGGAGAACTGCTAGGATTTGGCAACAGACTAGGAAAGACACAGAGGAAGCCAGTCCCTAAAAACCATGCTGCCTGGGAGAGACACTCTCTTTTTCTCATTTCCTCTTAGAAAACAGCGGAGTGACTCCCCTTCCCTCTTGGGTGAATTCAACCACACTGGCTCATATGGGGTTAGAAAGCTAATTAAGACTTTCTCCTAAAAGTTCTGAGACAGTGAGCCTTCTTGGACAGACCTGCCCACCAGGCCCACGACACATCCTGTTTCCTTCCATCATCTCCACATCCAAGGGGTACAGCTCAAGGGAGCCCCCCCCTCCCTGGGTATGGTTAAAGCCAGGAAACACATCCTTTAAAGAACAACCCCAAATCAAAAAAAGTTTTGGGGGG